>NC_062216.1:76214363-76541863 GCF_902686445.1 Sciurus carolinensis
GCCTGTGTTCATGGTCTACTAACAAGATTTTCATTGCAAAAACTTTTATCCTAAAGGTGATTACCATGTTCAAATAAAAGAATGAAAATATTTCATATATCCAGGAACATCAAAAAAGAGCTCCAGTTGTGGACCTTGTGTTTGAGAAAGTTAATATTTATAATTCTATTTAATATAAAATATAATAAATATAAATTCAATGATATATATTTATAATATATCAGTCAGACCATAATTATAAAACATCGAGATTATTCTTTTCAGGCCATGACTGCAGTGTTAAAAAAGTGGGGAGATCATGAACTAAAATTGAGTTCCATGCATGCATTAGTTTGTTGGGAGGAACCCAACTGCCATGTACAACCATTAAGCTAAAAAAAAAAAATAGCATGCATTTAATTCTCTAAACTATAACACATGAAATCAGGAAGCAGATAAATAAATTGCAAATGATTTGGTCAAATGGAAGAGTGTCATACTTCAGAAACCACATGACATGCTGACAAAGTGCAAACAAGTTTGCCAGACAGGACCTCATAATCAGAATTTGGAGTAAAGCACCTTCAGAATTTGGATTTTAAAGTAACTTAGAAGGCAAGGGATGGGTGGATGTGTGTGGGAAGAAAGCAGAAAACAAAGGGATTGCTTTTACTTCACTTCAGAATCCTCACAGGCTTATGTTTCTTGGGCAGAAGCATTCATGACATGGAATGGACACTCTCAGGGCGGGGGCGGGGGGAAATAGCTCACAACTCACTCTACATTTAAGAGCTCCATTTGTAAGATCAGATTTGTTATCTTAAAACCAACAATATAGCCCATTTTGGTCCCAACAAACAAACATTGCTCCCAACCCAGATGGTATGATCAATTTTTAGTGCTTCAGTCACAAATATGAATGAACAACTAAGGATCATCAGTGAGTTTCCAACATGAATGACAGAGACTAAAACCAACAGTGAAAGGAAAGTCATAGAAAATAGTAGCCATTCAGAGAGTAAGAAAAAACTCCAAAAGAAAGAACCAAAACAAAATCCTATAACATTTTCATAGAAACTATTGTTTCCCTGAAGCAAGAACAAGACACTAAATAAAATAAAATAATAAGAGAACAATAAATAGATTTTGGAAATTAAGAATGAGATAAAGCTAAAACAAAATCTTTAAAGATATTTAAATGTAAATATTGAGGAAATCTCCCAGAAAATAGAAAATCAATGGAAAATAGGGGGGAGAGAGAAAAAATAGAGGTTGATTTATGTACATAAATACACCACAGTCAATCTTCATATCATGTACAACCACAAGACTGGGATCCCAGTTAGAATAAGATATATTCCATGTTTGTATAAATATGTCAAACTATACTCTATTGTCATATACAACTAAAAAGAACAATAAAAATATTAGCAGTATTATGACTTTCTCACCAATAAAAATATTCAGAGATGTTTTCATATTTTGTTGTATTATAGTTGATACAGATATCTTTAAAAATTATCTATACTTATCACTTCTTCAAAAACACAGTGATTATTAAACAAGGTTTAAAATATTTTTATTTGTGCCTATTTGTTATATAGAATGGTGGGGTTCTTTGTGGCATATTGGTGCTTTTATATAACATTATTTGATAATTTCATTTTGCAGTAATTCCCCTTACTTGCCCATCCTCCCTCCCCTCTGCCCTAAGGATCTCTCTTCTACTTTTATGACATCCTTGTTTTTTTTTTTTTTTTTTCGTGGTGCTGGGGATTGAACCCAGGGCCTTGTGCTTGCGAGGCAGGCACTCTACCAACTGAGCTATATCCCCAGCCCTACATCCCTGTTTTTGTTGTTTTTTTTTCCCCACTAGCTTCTCCATGAGAGAGGAGACATAAAACTTTGGTCTTTCTGAGTCTGATTTATTTTCCTTAACACGATGCTCTCCAGTTCTATCTATTTTCCTGAAAAGGAAATAATTTTGTTTTTTTAATTGCTGAATAAAACTGCAGTCTGTATATATATTGCATTTTCTTTATCCATCCATGTATTGATGGATACCTGGACCAATTTCATTACTTGGCTATTGTGAATTGTGCTGTGCATCTAACTCCAGAGTATACTGACTTGACTTTACCAGGGTCTGGAGTAGCTGTATCTTATGGTAGTTTTGTGTTTAGTTTTGATTTTGATAGTGGCTGTGCTCATCCACATCCCCGCCAATCACGTATAAGATCCTCTTCCCCCATCATACATCTCATCAGCACTTACAGTTCCTTGTATTCTTGATGATTGCCATTCTGACTACAGTGAGATGAAATCTCAGTGTAGTTTTGATTCACGTGCCCCTTATAGCTGAAGATGTTAAATGAATGTTTGATTATTATCTTCCTATCTGAAAATACTTGTGCAACAGAGGTGGCAAACATCTGGGCAACTCTGCATCTAGTTGTCATTCAAATGTTGAACTTTT
Source organism: Sciurus carolinensis (assembly GCF_902686445.1). Classification (NCBI taxonomy): domain Eukaryota; kingdom Metazoa; phylum Chordata; class Mammalia; order Rodentia; family Sciuridae; genus Sciurus; species Sciurus carolinensis. The sequence goes on from NC_062216.1 coordinate 76,216,819, forward strand.
GAAAAGTCAAACTGCATGCTTTCACTCTAATGAGAGCGTGTGGCCTTCCAGCAATACTATACAAACTATCTATGTTTGGTTGTTAACAAAAATGTGAAAGGATGTGGCAGAGTGTTGCAATTCGAGCTAAGATATGAGTGTTGTTCATGCTTACTCAAATTTAGCACTTGTTGACTTTAACTTTCTTACATATAGATGTACTATATTATTTAATATGACAGAACAGAAGCATATGTTAATTAAAAATATTTTGAGAATTTTACTTCCTTTTATATTCCTATACATTCCATTTCATGCATTTAAGAATGATATTCTGAAAAGTTATTCATAGGGTCATCAGAAAGCAGTAAAGTTTCCATGGCCCCCCAAAGAGTGAGAGTTTATGTCTTGAATGAAATGCTCAGTCCTATATACTATATTAAGTATGGCCCTTCACATAACTAAATTTTTAGGGCACTAGACATAAATAAAAGACCTTAAAAGTTTCCAGAGAGAAAATATTGAACAAATAGGAAAGAGAATTAGAATGGCACTGGGCATATCAGAAGTAAATTTGGAAGCTAGAAAGCAATAGAACAAATGTCATCAAAACTCTCAATGAAAATGATTTTCTGACTAATGTTCTCTACTAAGTCCAAGTATCAGTTAATTATTAGAATAATTAAAGATATTCATAGTTCTGTGGGGCTGGGGATATAGCTCAGTTGGTAGAGTGCCTGCCTTAAGCACAAGGCCCTGGGTTCAATCCCCACACAACAACAACAAAAACAACAGCAACAAAAAAATAAAAGATATTCATAGTTCTAAAAAAAATGTTTACCTTTTGGCTTTCTCTCTCAGAAAGCTACTACATGATATGTTCCACTGAAAAGAGGAGGCACACCAAGAAAGAAGTCATGGGATCTAGGAAACATTGGGCCAAGCCAGGAGAGTTTTGAAGGGAATCCCTCAAATGATGATGAACATCTAGTCTACAGAATAGTCAGGCCAGAAAAGAGCGGGAGGTTGGGGGGCTCCAACAGGAACAAAAGCGGAGCTTAAAGAATGGAATGAACACTATTTTACAGAAGCACTAGAGATTTTGAAGACAAAGAATCAAAGAGGAGGCCCACTAAGCAAGAATGAAAATAAGGCAATGATTAAACTCCAGTAAAAATAAAAAGAAACAGAAGAGGAAACAATATCATAATAAACTATTTTTCTTAATGTTGAACAATGTTTATATGATTATAAAAATGAAAAATGACTAAGGATTTAGCATAAATTATCATATAACTATACTGACAAGATGAGAATAGAGGAATAAACAATGAGTTAAAATGCTGCTTTACAATAAGAGTCAATAGATAATATTAAAAATGGTGAAGAAAGACCAATGGTTGTGTGCATTATTTTGAAACTTGAAATTAAAGAAATAGTTGAAATGGTTGAAAGTATACACTGAGAAGACATAGGATGAGGAAGGGTGGTGGGGAGCCAGAAAACTATTGTTCTTTTTTTTTTTTTTTTTTTTTTTTGTAGTACTCTTTGCATTTTTAACTAAGCGCATATATTTCTCAGATGAAATAATTACTCAAGAGGTCTTTTATATATAATCATGTTTTGGGGAAATTAAAATATAAATTGTAAAACTTTAGTAATAGATTTTTTATTTTTATTTTGGTACTGGGGATTTAACCCAGGGGTGCTTAACCACTGAGTCACCTCTCCAGCCCTTTTTATTTTTTATTTTGAGACAGGGTCTCACTAAGTAGCTTAGGGCCTCACTAAATTGCTGAGGCTGGCTTTGAACCTGTGATCCTCCTGCCTCAGCCTCCTGAGCTCTGGGATTATAGGAATGCACTACTATGCCCAGCTAGTAATAGGTTTTCAAAATAATTTTGTTAAATATGAACTAGAAGTTCTTATCATTTAAACACTATAATCTAAGCCCTAGTTTTAATTTAAATAATGATGAGTTTCCATCAGTATCCTGGCTAAATAATTTTTTTGAATTTATGTACCTTGCATTTTAAAACTTGCTATCAATCAAAGTCAATGATTTTCTTGTTATTCTTCTTCTTCCTTCCTTCCTTCCCCTTCCCCTTCTCTTTCCTCTTTCCTCCTCTTCCTCTCCTCCTCTTCCTCTTCCTCCTCCTCCTCCTTCTTCTTCTAAATTAGAGTGACCATGTAATCACTCTTCATAAATGCTGGTCTTGACCCAATATAAAAACAAAAAGAATTTTCACATGTTAACTGGGGTAAGACTACTGCAAACAGTTTATAATTCATTTATTTATTTGGTACTAGGGATTGAACCGAGGGCACTTAACCACTGAGCCACATCCTTAGAACCCCCACCCCATTTTGCATTTTATTTAGAAATGGAGTCTCACTGAGTTGCTTAGGTTCTTGCTAAGTTGCTGAGGCTGGCTTTGAACTCACTGAATCCTCCTGCCTCAGCTTCCTGAGCTGCTGGGATCACAGACATATGCCACTTGTACCCGACCAGTTTATGATTTAAATTGTGCTTTTGATAATTTTGAAAACAGTTTGAGAACCCCTTCTTTTTAATTTTTTTTAATTATTTTATTTCATTCCTATTTTAGGAACTGTTAAAAATTTGTAACATTAAAAAAAAACTTTGCTGCCTAAAGACCAACATTACTCTGAAAGGATCTGTACTTAGTATCTTAAAGGCAAAATGATTAAAATATGCATTTGAATCACTATTGAGGTAGCAGTCATATAACAAATTATAGGCATATTACAAAACATCTGAAATCAGATACAAGCTTTGCAACTTACTGCCTGTTTTACTTTCTGTTTTATCTTGAGTACCTTGGCTAAATTTTTCCATACTGTACTTTTAGATCTTATAATGAATCTCTTATATATATAAGGAATCCCTAAGATATCTCTTAGGGATGCCATAAGCATTTAATATGATAACAAATGTTAAAAAACTTTGCCAATTAATCTTCAAACAAGTGTAAACTATTTGAGTTATTATTTCCTTTTTCTGAGTAGGGATTTTTCCTTGCTGTGAACCCCTCATGTGGCCTTCCTGGTCCAAAGTTGATGGGAACTCACCCAGGAAGGGGAGAGCTCAGCCTCAGGCCTCATGGCAGCACACTTGTCCACAGCTTGGAGGGCACAGAGGGACTGAGGAGAAGTTGTGACTCGCAGATGGGTGCTCGAGGTTGGGAGACTTTGTGCTGAACTGAAGCTCAAATCCACCTAGGAGAAAGGGGAAATCCTCAGGTTAGTAAGCTATTTATTATTACAATTCCAAAGCCCATTGAACTTTTGAGTCATTTGCTTATTCACAACACACTAGTCTGTTTTACTAAATTATGATTGTCAGAGTGTTGGTCTTGAGACTCTTTGCTTCTCTTTCCTTCGCCATGTTCATTTGAGTAGTTATCATGTGGGCAGTTATGTTCTACAGCCACAGAAGAGTCAGAGATACTCTTGTTAGTTATTTATTTTTAAGGATATTTATATATCTGATCTATTGCTTCAGGTGAAAAGTCAGTTATTCTAAATGGAGATCTATCTATCTATCATCTATTCATCCATCCTCTGTTTATCCTCCATCTCTTCCTACGCTTTCCATATCAGGGGGGTGAAGTGAATGACTTTGGACTGAGTTGTATTTACAGTATACAACACAGCATTATTATTATTATTTTTTGTGCTCAAATAAACTTTAATTATACAAATTACTTTTGCTAAACTTAGTCATTCTCTTTTCCCCTAGGGGTATTCCAGCTTTATCACCATCATAGAAGGTAAAGTAAGATAGAACTACAGGATCAGACAGAGTCCAAACAAAACACATTTCACTTACATATTCACTTACTTCACTTCCTCAACCCCAAATACTGTTTTAGGGTAAGTGTATTATGGTGCTAAGGGGAATGAGTGAGTCTCAATAGACCCCCCAAATGGACTATGCAAAACCTCGGACCTCCTTCCTTCCTCTGGAAGTTTCAACTGTGGCAGAAATGACGGCAGAACTTAAGAATGATGTTTCTGACACAAATCCCCTAGATTTCCTCCTAGTTCTTTTCCCTTTGTCACAATTATAACTGGCACAATGATGATGGATTGGCTGGGTATAGGAGGTATACAGATGAAGGTAGATGGACTCAGGGTAAGGATAGCTGCCATGTGGGTGGGGCTTAGGGTCTTTGGCTCTGAGGTACTTGGGGATTCTGTTTTCACTCTGATCCACTGGGTCAATAACCACTGAGGGACCAGACCAGACTCTGTAGGTGCTGCAGAGAAAGGACCAAATCACTGACTTCACTCCTCCAGTCAGAGGTAGAAAAGATTCACTCTGGAGAGATTTGGTAGAAACCTCAAAACAAACAGGTAACATATAGATAAAGGGAGAGAGAGGTATCACAGTGAATAAATTCAACTAGGTTAAAAGACAAGACCCTAGGGCTGAACAGTCTTGAGGCATAGGAGGCAGAGGGAATACAGGAATCAAGTATAGGAAACTATACCTGTGAAGCCCAGGATACGGGCAATAGTTTGAAGGGGAAGCTTGGCTGTATGCCTAACTTCCACAAGGTAGGAGATAGAAAATGGGTAAGATATTGCACAGAGGACCCAACAACAAGTTGTGGGAGAGAGAGATTGTTTGGGGCAAAGTAAAACAGTTTCATATGCTTTCAATTGGAAGCTGGCCAAAAGCATGATTAGGGACTCTAATAAGGGACATACTAGAGATGCTCTGGCACCTCAAGTCCAGAGTGGGTCAGCAGCTCTCCATCCCAAAGAGCAAAAGCAGGCACCACAGGACCCTGGAAATTTGTCTGTAGTGTGTGGACCACAGAGAACTGGCCACATCCACCAGGCTCAGCTTCTTGGCCTCATACTCCAGCAGCAGTCCCACCTTCTCCGGTTGCCCAATACCCTCAATTGGGGCTTTCTCGTTGGCCAAGATGGTGTGCCACTTGCGCTGGGCATAGGAAAACACCCAGGAACGATCATCAATACCGATGCAGGTATCCCGGGACATGTCCACATCTGCCACTCCTATCCGGAATTGCTGGGAGCGCTTCACTGTCACCTCCCAGTAGTGTCTGCCACAGGATCTCTCAGCAAAGGAAACTATCAGCAATGCAAAGAAAGAGCCTACAGAGTGGGAGAAAATCTTTGCCAATCATACTTCAGATAGAGCACTAATCTCAAGAATCTATAAAGAAATACCAGGGTTGAGTGGTGAATTAAAATTTGGATAGTGGCAGCTAGAACAGGCCAAACTGATAAAGTGACAGTTGAGTCAGACCTTGTGAGAGGTGAAAATAAGCCATGAGGATACCCAGGGGGAAAGCATTCTTTTTTTTTTTTATTTATTATAAACAAATGGGATACATGTTGTTTCTCTCTTTGTACATGGAGTAAAGGCATACCATTTGTGTAATCATAAATTTACATAGGGTAATGTTATTTGATTCATTGTTATTTTTTCCCTCCTCCCCACCCCTCCCACCCCTCTTTTCCCTCTATACAGTCCTTCCTTCCTCCATTCTTGCTCCCCTCCCTAACCCTAACCCTAAACCTAACTCTAACCCTAACACTAACCCCTCCCACTCCCCATTATGTGTCATCATCTGCTTATCAGCAAGATCATTCGTCCTTTGGTTTTTTGAGATTGGCTTATTTCACTTAGTATGATATTCTCCAATTTCATCCATTTGCCTACAAATGCCATAATTTTATCATTCTTTATGGTGGAGTAATATTCATATATATATATATAAATCACAGTTTCTTTATCCATTCATCTATTGAAGGGCATCTTGGTTGGTTCCACAATCTGGCTATGGTGAATTGAGCAGCAATGAACATTGATGTGGCTGTATCTCTGTAGTATGCTGATTTTAAGTCCTTTGGGTATAGGCCAAGGAGTGGGATAGCTGGGTCAAATGATGGTTCCATTCCAAGCTTTCTGAGGAATCTCCACACTGCTTTTCAGAGTGGCTACACTAATTTGCAACCCCACCAGCAATGTATGAGTGTTCCTTTTTCACCACATCCTCGCCAACACCTACTGTTGCTTGTGTTCTTGATAATCGCTATTCTAATTGGGGTGAGATGGAATCTTAGGGTAGTTTTGATTTGCATTTCTCTTATTACTAGAGATGTTGAACATTTTTTCATATATCTGTTGATTACTTGTACATCTTCTTCTGTGAAGTGTCTGTTCATTTCCTTAGCCCATTTGTTGATTGGATTATTTGTATTCTTCGTGTAGAGTTTTTTGAGTTCTTTATAGATTCTGGAAATTAGCGCTCTATCTGAGGTATGGTTGGCAAAGATTTTCTCCCACTCTGTAGGCTCTCTCTTCACATTACTGATAGTTTCCTTTGCTGAGAGAAAGGTTTTCAGTTTGAATCTATCCCAGTTTTTGATTCTTGCTTTTATTTCTTGTGCTATGGTAGTCCTGTTAAGGAAGTCTGATCCTATGCTGACATGTTGAAGATTTGGACCTACTTTTTCTTCTATAAGATGAAGGTTATCTGGTCTGATTCCAAGGTCCTTGATCCATTTTGAGTTGAGTTTTGTGCATGGTGAGAGATAGGGGCTTAATTTCATTCTGTTGCATATGGATTTCCAATTTTCCCAGCACCGTTTGTTGAAGAGGCTATCTTTTCTCCATTGCATATTTTTGGCCCCTTTGTCTAGTATGAGAAAATTGTATTTATTTGGGTTTGTGTCCATGTCCTCTATTCTGTACCATTGATCTACCTATTTTGGTACCAATACCATGCCATTTTTGTTACTATTGCTTTGTAGTAGAGTTGAAGATCTGGTATTGCGATACCCCCAGCTTCGCTCTTTCTGCTAAGGATTGCTTTAGCTATTCTGGGTTTCTTATTCTTCCAGATGAATTTCATAATTGCTTGCTCTATTTCTGTAAGGTACGTCATTGGGATTTTAATTGGAATTGCATTGAATCTGTATAGCACTTTTGGTAGTATAGCCATTTTGACAATATTAATTCTTCCTATCCAAGAACATGGGAGATCTTTCCATCTTCTGAGGTTTTCTTTAATTTCTTTCTTTAGTGTTCTGTAGTTCTCATTGTAGAGGTCTTTCACCTCTTTTGGGAAAAGCATTCTTGAACAAGGAATAGTTAATAACAAGGCACAAGGATGTATTTTATGATATAAGGAGACATTTTCATTTATTTAAATGAATTCAGGGACACTTTTTAAAAAAGATCATGAACAAACAAGTTATGTGGACAATTGACATGAAAGATCATGACTGGTCCAAATGGAATGGAAGAATATCTAATTTGCATTAAATTCCCCTTTTTAAAAAATTTTCTGAAATCTTTATATATCTTGTTCTTTCATCTATGCTTATGCTTTATGGTTCTTTCTTTCTTTCTTTTTATTTTTTGCAGTGATGGGGATGGAACTCAGGGTCTCTTGGATTCCAGGCAAGTGCTATATCACTGAGCTATCCTCCTCATCCTGCCCTCTAGTCATCTTTTATCATTCAAAAATGGGTGTAGCTAGAAGGTAAAAAGGTCAAGGTTTGTAGCCTCTAGATTTTGTTGAACAGAGAAACTGAGATAGCATATTTTGCCTTTTGGTGTTAATCCTTGTATGACTACATGTATTATTCAATATATGTATATTCTATATAATATGTTACATAATATATATAATATTTTCGGTTATTACAGCTCCAGAGGCAGATATTTGATGGTGTTGGTTGATGTTCAGTTTGAGATGTCTGAGGCTCTTCCATCCTGGAGTTGATAATATGGATGATAACCTACATTAGATAGTAGGACCCTCATTTCTGATTGTTGAGAATGTTTCATGGTGATACACAAGAAGCCTCATGGCATCCCTATTTTGTCAATTGTGGGGGATCATTGGTACATGTGTAATGGGTGAAGTCAGAGACATATTTGTAGATTGGGAACACTCACCTTCTCCTGGCTTCATGGGAAAAGTACGGTTTCCAGTTTGGGTAATGCTGCCATTGGCCATGATCTTAAAACAAAAAATGTTTTCTCAAGCTTATAACTGTATTTACAAGGCTTGTTTCCCATGTAATATATTCATTGTGGAGACCCAGGTAGTGATATCCAGCTCAATGAGAAGTCAAAGTGTCAAGAGAGACAGGCTTTGGAAATCAGAGGATTTCAAAATTTTGGCCTAATGGTCAGCTTTCAACTCAGAGTCAGAACTCACCAGGTAATAGAAGACAAGCTCACTCAGCTCCCCCAAGACCTGTCCATTCAGAATATAATGTGCTTGAATTGTACGAATTTGGCCACAAGGCAAGATACCAGACACAAGCTCAAGTTAGATATAGCTACTGCTAAAGGAGAAAGCATTAATAGCCAAGTGACATATGTATCCTATTTCTTCTATTGTACAGTAGTAGTTATCACTGGGACCGTCCTCCTGGTGGTAGACCTGGAGGAATGAAAAAAAATACTGTGTCATATCCTGCCTACTAGAAACAACTTTCAAACTGCATAAGTTTCTTAGCAAAAATGGGGAAAAGTCTCCTTTAATGTTGATTAAATGAACTGATATTCAATAACCTTAGTTTTTAGAAGATTTTGGGGAAGTATTTAAACCTATAAACAGAGAAAAATGAAGAGTATCTTTTTGTGTGCGTGTGCTGTGGATTGAACCCAGGGTCTCGTCCTTACTAGGCAAATGCTCTACTGCTGAGCTACATCCCAGGTCCCAAAGTTTATCTTTCATATAGACAGTTTATCTCAACAGACCAGATCCAGAGGAACTAGGAAATCTCACTGGGGAGAATAATTGTGATAAGTTGATAAGCTGATATTAACTAAGGTTGTATAAATAAATAGCAGAACCAATGCATAGGTCAGCGTTACCACTTCAGTGATATTATGGACTGATCTTGTAAAGCTTATGCAAGTTCTATGCCTTTGAGTCTTGCAGAAGTTATCTGAGTGGCATTTTTGTTTTTCTCCCATGTAGTAGTGGCTCCTTAATTCTTCAGGATCCTCTTTGCTACCTTCGAAAGACTTGTGGGTCCTCCTCCTTCTCCTTTACTCTACTTTGTTCATACTTTTATTATAATGTTCATAAACAAGACATTAATTCTTTATGGAGCTTGATATAGTTCCATAAGAATGAGAATCATGATTATTTTTCTTAGCAGAGACTAGCACAGTGTCCAGCACATTCAAGTATGCAATGAGTGTCTGTTCTTTGGGAAAATGAATACGGTTTTTGAGGCAATGAATTTGAGAATTCATAAATCATATATCCTTGGTCAAATAAATAAAATGTACTCTTCTGTCACTTTTTTTGTTGGAAGGTATTGATTTGAGTGACACAGTGGAACCCAAATAAAATAGGATAATTATTTATCAAGAATATAATACTTAAAAGAATTTTTTTTTATTGTATACAAATGGGATACATGTTGTTTCTCTATTTGTACATAGAGTCAAGGCCTACCATTTGTGTAATCATACGTTTACATAGGGCAATGATGTTTATTTTTTTTCCCTTCCCCCCACCCCTCCCACACCTCTTTTCCCTCTATACAGTCCTTCTTTCCTTCATTCTTACCACTCTCCTTATCCCTAACCCTAAACCTAACCCTAAACCTAATGCTAACCCCTCCCACCCCCCATTATATGTCCTCATCTGCTTATCAGCGAGATCATTCGTCCTTTAGTTTTTTGAGATTGGCTTATCTCACTTAGCATGATATTCTCCAATTTTGTCCATTTGCCTACAAATGCCATAATTTATCATTCTTCATTGCGGAGTAATATTCCATTGTATATATATGCCACAGTTTCTTTATCCATTCATCAACTGAAGGGCATCTAGGTTGGTACCACAATCTGGCTATTGTGAATTGAGCAGCTATGAACATTGATGTGGCTGTATCTCTGTAGTATGCTGATTTTAAGTCCTTTGGGTATAGGCCAAGGAGTGGGATAGCTGGGTCAAATGGTGTTTCCATTCCAAGCTTTCTGAGGAATCTCCACACTGCTTTCCAGAGTGGCTGCACTAATTTGCAACCCCACCAGCAATGTATGAGTGTTCCTTTTTCACCACATCCTCGCCAACACCTATTGTTGCTTGTATTCTTGATAATCGCTATTCTAATTGGGGTGAGATGAAATCTTAGGGTAGTTTTGATTTGCATTTCCCTTATTACTAGGGATGTTGAACATTTCTTCATATATCTGTTGATTACTTGTACATCTTCTTCTGTGAAGTGTCTGTTCATTTCCTTAGACCATTTGTTGATTGGATTATTTGTATTCTTCGTGTAGAGTTTTTTGAGTTCTTTATATATTCTGGAAATTAGCGCTCTATCTGAGGTATGGTTGGCAAAGATTTTCTCCCACTCTGTAGGCTCTCTCTTCACATTTCTGATAGTTTCCTTTGCTGAGAGAAAGCTTTTTAGTTTGAATCTATCCCAGTTGTTGATTCTTGCTTTTATTTCTTGTGCTATGGGAGTCCTGTTAAGGAAGTCTGATCCTAAGCCAACAAGTTGAAGATTTGGACCTACTTTTTTCTTCTATAAGATGCAGGGTCTCTGGTCTGATTCCGAGGTCCTTGATCCATTTTGAGTTGAGTTTTGTGTAGGGTGAGAGATAGGGGTTTAATTTCATTCGATTGCATATGGTTTTCCAGTTTTCCCAGCACCATTTGTTGAAGAGGCTATCTTTTCTCCATTGCATATTTTTGGAACCTTTGTCTAGTATGAGAAAATTGTATTTATTTGGGTTGGTGTCCATGTCCTCTATTCTGTACCATTGATCTACCTGTCTATTTTGGTACCAATACCATGCCATTTTGTTACTATTGCTTTGTAGTAGAGTTGAAGATCTGGTATTGCAATACCCCCTGCTTTGCTCTTGCTACTGAGGATTGCTTTAGCTATTCTAGGTTTTTTATTCTTCCAGATGAATTTCATAATTTATTGCTCTATTTCTGTAAGGTACATCATTGGGATTTTAATTGGAATTGCATTGAATCTGTATAGCACTTTAGGTAGTATAGCCATTTTGACAATATTAATTCTTCCTATCCAGGAACATGGGAGATCTTTCCATCTTCTAAGGTTTTCTTTAATTTCTTTCTTTAGTGTTCTGTAGTTCTCATTGTAGAGGTCTTTCACCTCTTTTGTGAGATTGATTCCCAAGTGTTTTATTTTTTTCGATGCTATTTTGAATGGGGTAGTTTTCCTAATTTCTCTTTCTGAAGATTCATCACTTATGTATAAAAAATGCATTGGATTTATGAGCATTGATCTTGTAACCTGCTACTTTACTGAATTCACTTATGAGTTCTAAAAGTTTTCTGGTGGAATTTCCAGGTTCCTCTAAATATATAATCATGTCATCAGCGAACAGGGATAGTTTGAGTTCTTCTTTTCCTATTCGTATCCCTTTAATTTCTTTGGTTTGTCTGATTGCTCTGGCTAGAGTCTCAAGGACGATGTTGAATAGAAGCGGTGAAAGAGGGCATCCCTGCCTTGTTCCAGTTTTTAGGGGGAACGCTTCAATTTTTCACCATTTAGAATGATATTAGCCATGGGCTTAGCGTAGATTGCCTTTATAATGTTAAGGAATGTTCCCAGTACCCCAATTTTTTCTAGTGTTTTGAGCATGAAGGGATGCTGTATTTTATCGAATGCTTTTTCTGCATCTATTGAAATAATCATGTGATTCTTAACTTTAAGTCTATTGATATGGTGAATGACATTTATTGATTTCTGAATGTTGAACCAACCTTGCATCCCTGGGATGAAACCCACTTGATCGTGGTGCACTCTCTTTTTAATATATTTTTGGATGTGATTTGCTAAAATTTTGTTGAGAATTTTTGCATTGATGTTCATTTAGGATATTGGTCTGAAATTTTCTTTCCTCGATGTGTCTCTGTCTGGTTTAGGTATCAGGGTGATATTGGCTTCATAGAACGAGTTTGGGAAGGTTCCCTCCTCTTCTATTTCATGGAATAGTTTAAGGAGTATTGGAATGAGCTCTTCTTTAAAGGTTTTGTAGAACTCGGCTGAGAACCCATCCGGTCCTGGACTTTTCTTTGTTGGTAGGCTTTTGATGACCTCTTCTATTTCATTGCTTGAAATTGGTTTATTTAAGTTGTGTATGTCCTCCTCGTTCAGTTTAGGTAATTCATATGTCTCTAGAAATTTGTTGATGTCTTCGAGGTTTTCTGTTTTGTTGGAGTATAGATTTTCAAAATAGCTTCTAATTATGTTTTGTATTTCACTCGTGTCTGTTGTGATGTTTCCTTGTTCATTCCGAATTTTAGTAATTTGAGTTTTCTCCCTCTTTCTCTTGTTAGTGTGGCTAAGGGTTTATCAATTTTGTTTATTTTTTCAAAGAACCAACTCTTTATTTGTTAATTTTTCCAATTGTTTCTTTTGTTTCGATTTCGTTGATTCGGCTCTGATTTTAAGTATTTCCTCTCTTCTACTACTTTTGGTATTGGTCTGCTCTTCTTTTTCTAGCGCTTTGAGCTGTAGTGTTAAGTCATTTATTTGTTGATTTCTACTTCTTTTTTTGAATGCACCCCATGAAATAAATCTTCCTCTAAGTACTGCTTTCATAGTGTCCCAGAGATTTTGATATGATGTGTCTTTGTTCTCGTTTACTTCTAAGAATTTTTTTATTTCCCTCCTGATGTCTTCTGTTATCCATTCATCATATAATAGTGTATTATTTAATCTCCAGGTATTGGAGAAGTTTCTGTTTTTTATTCTGTCATTTATTTCTAATTTCAATCCATTATGATCTGATAGAGTACAAGGTAGTATCTCTATCTTCTTGTATTTGCTAACAGTAGCTTTGTGGCATAAAATATGGTCTATTTTAGAGAAGGATCCATGTGCTGCTGAGAAGAAAGTGTATTCGTTCTTTGTTGGATGGTATATTCTATACATGTCCGTTAAGTCTAAATGGTTGATTGTGTTGTTGAGATCTATAGTTTCTTTATTCAATTTTTGTTTGGACGATCTATCCAGTGGTGAGAGAGGTGTGTTAAAATCGCCTAGTATTATTGTGTTGTGGTCTATTTGATTTCTGGAATTGAGAAGGATTTGTTTGACGTACGTGGATGAGCCAATGTTCGGGGCATAGATATTTATGATTGTTATGTCTTGCTGATTTATGCTTCCCTTAAGCAGCATGTAATGTCCTTCTTTATCCCTTCTGACTAGTTTTGGCTTGAAGTCCACATTATCTGAAATGAGGATGGATACTCCAGCTTTTTTGCTGTGTCCGTGTGCATGGTATATTTTTCCCCATCCTTTCACCTTTAGTCTATGGGTGTCTCTTTCTATGAGATGAGTCTCTTGCAGGCAGCATATTGTTGGATTTTTCTTTTTAATCCAATCTGCCAGTCTGTGTCTTTTGATTGATGAATTCAGGCCATTAACATTCAGGGTTATTATTGAGATATGATTTGTATTCCCAGTCAATTGACTCATATTTGTTTTTGACATGATTTGGTTTCTCCTTTATTTGTCTATTCCTTTAGGCTAGTGCCTCCTGTTGCTGATTTGCATCGTTGTTTTTCATCTCTTCCTCATGGAATATTTTGCTGAGAATGTTCTGTAATGCTGGCTTTCTTTTTGTAAATTCCTTTAGCTTTTGTTTATCATGGAAGGATCTTATTTCATCGTCAAATTTGAAGGTAAGTTTTGCTGGGTATAAGATTCTTGGTTGGCATCCGTTTTCTTTCAGGGCTTGGTATATGTTGTTCCAGGCCCTTCTAGCTTTTAGGGTCTGGATTGAAAAATCTGCTGATATTCTTATTGGTTTCCCTATGAATGTAATTTGATTCTTTTCTCTCGCGGCCTTTAAAATTCTGTCTTTATTTTGTATGTTAGGTATTTTCATAATAATGTGCCTTGGTGTGGGTCTGTTGTAATTTTGTATGTTTGGAGTTCTGTAAGCCTCTTGTACTTGGTTTTCCATTTCATTCTTCAGATTTGGGAAAATTTCTGTTATTATTTCATTGAATAGATTGTTCGTTCCTTTGGTTTGTTTCTCTAAGCCTTCCTCAATCCCAATAATTCTTAAATTTGGCCTTTTCATGATATCCCATAATTCTTGTAGATTCTGTTCATGATTTCTTACCATCTTTTCTGTTTGGCCAACTTTGCTTTCAAGATTAAATAATTTGTCTTCAATGTCTGAGGTTCTGTCTTCCAGGTGTTCTATCCTATTGGTTATGCTTTCTATGGAGTTTTTAACTTGGTTTATTGTTTCCTTCATTTCAAGTATTTCAGTTTTTTTTTTTTTTTCAGTATCTCTAACTCTTTATTGAAATGATCTCTTGCTTCCCGTATTTGGTCTTTTAACTGTTGATTGGTGCGATCATCTAATGCCTGCATTTGCTCTTTCATCTCCTCCTTCAATGCCTGCATTTGCTCTTTCATCTCCTCATTAGCTTCCCTGATCATTTTAATTACGTACATTCTGAACTCCCTTTCTGACATTTCTTCTGCTGTGCTGTCATTGGGTTTTATTGATGTAGTATCTAGGTTTGTTTGGGACATTTTCTTCCCTTGTTTTCTCATATTGGTCAGCTGTCAGTGGGACCCTGAGATATTGCAGTTTTCCGCTATTGGCTTATGGTAGATTTCCAGTGTATCACCTCCCAGCTTTCAGTAGCCTGATGTCTTGGAGGAATCTGATAATGCAGTGCATCCGAAGAAACCTGCCCCTAGCCCCCTACTGGTTCCACGGTTTGGAACTAGCTCTGTGTGGAAAGGCTCTCACTGTGGGCCTGCACCGTGTAGCTGGCCGTGTGGGAGGAGCCCACTGCCAGAGTGTGGAAGGCTACCTTGGGAAGACTCTAGCTTCCCTGCCCGGCTCCGATAAGCCACCTCTATCTGGGCCTGCCACCCGGGCCGAGCTTCACCCAGTGAGCAGACTCACCTGTGGCTCTATTTCAGTCCGAGTCTCTCAATGCCTCCCCTTCTTAACTCCTGGTTTCTGGAGCGACTGGGGGTGCAGTCTCCCTCTAGGCCGCCATCTTGGATCGCCCCGTGAAGAGAGCCTGCAGCCGGAGTGGGCATAGCCGCCTGAAGTGGTCTCTGGCTGCCCTGCCCTGATCCCAGAGGCTGCTTGCGGATTGAAGCTCTCTGTTGGTTCGGTGGCTTGTGGTTGGTTCTATGTAGAAAACCTCTCACTGGGCGGTCTGGTCTGAGAAGCTAGCCTTGAAAGGCACTTCCCACCGCAGGGGTCCAGGCTACTTGGGGAGGTCTCCAGCTGCCCTATCCTGGTCCCTGAAGCTGCTTGTGTGCCTGAGTACGCTGTGCTGCGCTGGCTCCAGGACTTGGAACTTGTTCTGGTCAGAAAGGCTCTCACTAGCAGGTCAGTTCCATTCCGAGAACCTGGAGAAGCTGGCTGTGTGGGCAGGGCCCACCGCCTGAGTGCACAGGGCTGCCTGTGGATGACTCTAGCTGCCCTGCCCGGCTCTGATAAGCCACCTCTATCTGGGCCTGCCACCCAGGCCGAGCTTTACCCAGTGGGCAGACTCACCTGTGGCTCTATTTCAGTCCGAGTCTCTCAATGCCTCCCCTTCTTAACTCCTGGGTTCTGGAGCGACTGGGGGAGCAGTCACCCTCTAGGCCGCCATCTTGGATCCTTAAAAGAATATCTTTATGGTATGGACAATTATTTCTAGTTCTTCTCCTAGCACTTTTATTATTTATAATGAATGCCTCATATTTCATCCTAAAGTAAGGCAATTTGGAATATGAATCTCTTTTCCTTGAGCTAAACACTACCAAGCTGCAACTCTGTTACCAAAGTCGCTCCTTGTGTGTTAGGTCCTTACTTCCAAACTTACTCTGAGGGATGTCAGTGGTGGTGGTGGAGAACTCATCAGGCTGAGCTCCTCAGTGGTAGAATTAAAGAGGGAGCTGGTTTGGTATACTCTGATGAAGAGATGTTCATTTGGGATAGGAACTCCTTTTCCATCCTCTAGGCATACCTGTAATAGAACAATGAATAAAATTGTAGGTTGGACTTGAGAATGCCACATAGAAAGGATATGAGAGCAAAATCCTTTTCTGATGTTGCATAAAGAACAAACATTCCCATATATTGCCCTAATACTGCTTTTTATCAGCTTGGGACCTTTTGTCTCTTCCAAGTGCATATTACTGAAATTCTGCATTTTTTCCAGTAAGAGTAGAATGGTATATACTAACTATACTGGAAGTGATTCGATGTATATACAGAATCAAAGTTAGAGAATAATAGGATCAGAAATAACTGAGACAATCCTTTTTAATAGTGAGTCATACCAAAAAACTCACCAGAAAAGATTTCTGTTGAACTTGGATGAATTTATTAATTACTAGTAATACCGAATGCCACATTTTCTTAGTGTTTGCATTTCCTAAATTTACACTTATTTATTACACAGAAAGTAAGGGTCATATCCTTAAAAGCATAATAAATATGTCATACTTAACTGTATTTCAAAGGAAAATCACTCATGATTTTTTAATTATATAAACTAAAATTTGCAGATGCACTAACATACTCATAAGAAAAACTTGTAAAAGAACTAATATTTATGTCAGTGATTAGTGCTATTAAATAATATATACCAATAAATGAGGGTTAGAGATAGTCTGGGTTTGTTATGGATATTTAGTCCCTGTTATTTCACAAATGAAATATAATAATTCTTTGGGGTTTATGGATTTCATGAGTAATATTCATAAGTAAAAAGATATGATCTTCTGAAGCAATTGAGAATCTGTTTTTCTTTTTTCTTTTGATGCTGGGTATGGAACCCAGGACCTTGCATATGCTAAGTACATGCTCTTTAACTGAATTACATCTCCAGCCCTATTGTCAATGTTTTTAACCAGGTATGATCTTGAGCAGAAAGGTCTGTGTTGCTTAGGTATCACAATACGATTTAACCATCTGTGAATCATGAAGTACTTTACCTTCCCAAAAAATGATAACCCTTGTCTGAAGTATGAATCAATTTTCACCAACACAAGCTTGGTTACTGCTCTTTTTTTTTTTTTAAATAAAGAACACCTTTTTAAGAGCTGTGTTTTTAAGCTGGGTTTGAGAGGAGGAGTGGTGCCTAACCCTTAAGATCCATAATCTTTTTTAACTGGTACCTGAGCCAGGCCCAGTGGCACACACCTGCAATCCCTTGCAGTGGATTGAGAAGGTGAGGATCCACCAACTGAGTAGCCTAGCGCCTCGCCCTTGCTAAGGCTGGCTTTGAACTCAAAATCCTCCTGCTTCAGCATCCCTAGTCCCCAGATGAATGCCACCACTGCACCTCGCCCAGCCCTGTTTTATCATTTTTCATTTTGGGACAGGACCTCCCTAAGTTGCAAGCGTGATCCGGAACCTGTGCTCCTCCTGCCTCAGCCTCCAGAGTTCCTGGGATGAAAGGGGTGACAAGTATCGGCCCGGGCGCTATTTTTTCCTGGCACTGGTTCACCACATAGGCCAGGGAGACCTTCACCTTGGGCGGGTTCTTGGCTGAATTCCACTGTGCCCTCCCAGCGCATGCTCCGATTGCTGAGGTACCCTCCCCTACAGCAGGGTACCTTCTTGGGACAGAATTCTGGCGGTGGCCGCTGTGCTGGGAACTGAGCCCTTGCAATTATGGCTCCAACTGCAGACGAAACGGAATTTCAAATCGTGCCAAGTGCCAGCCCATTTACAAGGCAGGCATGTTTTGCAACTCTTAAGCGGCTCTTTTTAAAACCACGCTTTCGGGCCCCACCGGCCACGGGTAAACGAGCTGTAGGTGTCTGGTGCTCTACTCAGTACTGATCTGCCGCGCACTGCGCACCTTTAGCCAACTCGGCCTCCGACCCAGGGCATCGGGGCTGAGGCCGGTTCCCGCTAGAGGGCGCACTTCACAAACGCTGCGGGTCCCGGCCACCAGGCGCCCCTCCAGGCCCAGGGCCACGCGGCTCCCTCGGGGTGTGCCGTTCGCGCTCCAGTCTTGCTTACCCGGCTCCGCGCTGCGCTCCGGGGCGAGCCGCGGGCTGTGGATGGCAAAGGCGCCGCAGAGAGGCGGGCGCAAGGCCCCCACCGCGGTCGCGTGACCGCCCTGGCCGTGGTTACTGCGCTTTTGACTCTATCCCAGTTTGAATGAATTTCAGCCTGAGAAAGAGATTAAAAACAAACAGACAAACAACAACAAAAACCCCCAACAGTTGGAGATGAATCACTTGCTTTCAAATTTATTTTCCCCATCCTTCTCCCTACCCTCTTGAAGAGAAGAGGTATTGATGTGCAAAGCTTTATCTCCCATTTTCTTACGTTACCCACACACCCGTCCCCTCCTCTGTAATCTTGGCGTTTACTTGAAGATTTGGAGTTTGGTGGTAATTTGTCTTTAATTCGAACACACTGATGTTTACTTCTTGTGTGATGCAACCTTGGCTATCTAGCTGTCAAGTGAGAGAGAGAAAAAAAAAAAAAAAAACAAAAAACAAAAAACAAAATAACATGACATGAAGCCAAACCAATACATGAGGTCTTCTTTAGAGAGAACTGTCTTCTTGGAGCAATGTAACACAATATCCTAGTTAAAGCAGGAGGTTCACTCTAACATTTAGCTGCTGCGTGATATCACTTGAGCAAGTTTACATAGTGTCCCCAGGCTTCTGCTTTCTCATCTATAAAATGGTGATTATCATAATGCCTGCTTCATAATGCAATTGTCAGGATTAAGTAAATTAACACATATAATATACCAGGATATTGACAAGGATTTCATAAGAACTTAATAACTAGTTGCTATTATTTAAAAGAACCACCATGGACTGGGTGTAGCTCAGTAATAGAGTGCTTGCCTAGCATGTGTGAATCCCTGGGTTAAATCTCCAGCACCAATAACTGAACTAAGCTAAACTAAGCACCATTATGTCCCATTTTTTTTATTATTAGTTGGTTGACAAGTTTAGTTATAAATCTTTGGAATTCTTACTTCAGTAAGAGCGGCACATGGGACTATTATCCTTTCTTTCTTTTTCTTTGTTTTGTTTCTTTTTATTTCTATATATATATACAGTTGGTAGTTGGTATATATATATATATATATATATATATATATATATATTTTTTTTTTTTTTTTTTTTTTTTTTTTTTTTTCAGTGCTGGTTTTGAACCCAGGGCAAGAAGTCTACCACTGAGCTCCACCCCAGCCCCTGTATCATCATCTTTTGATATCTGGGTAGCTATTCCTTCCAGATTTTATTTCCGTACTTATATTTTACAGTAATTCTTGTATGTTAAAAAACCTCTATTAACAATTTTCACTCACCTGCTGGCTTACTTCTTCACAGATAGCTTCTGAGCCATAGCCAAAATAAAATTTATAGTGTTTATGGCATATACTTATCTTTACAAAAAATGTCCTGGAATAGGCTTTCCATAGGTATGTCTATCACAAGAGAAATCCACAGAGACCCAGGATATTCCCAAAAGCATAATCCTACTTTCTTCCTATTCATATTCCACATAATTAATCAATCACAGTAGATTTACTTTGTACAGTTCTATAATAATAACAGTAAATATAGTAGCAGTCAATACTTACTATAAAGCAAGCTTTTCTCTGAGCGTTTCACATATATTAAGTAATTTCGTCCTTTTAATAACCCCTTAAGAGAGAGATTACTTTCTCCATTTTGTAGTGCTAGAAAATGTGACATAGTGAGGTTAGGTAATCTACTAAGGCTGCTTGACTGATAGGTGGTGGAGCTGAGATTAGAACTCAGGCAATTTGGCTCTTGACCATTGTTCTCTGTTGCCTCCAAGTCTTTACGGTACACTGCTCATGTTAATTGCAAGCATGACTGAAGAGGCAGAGAAATATTACCTAAGAAACCCTCTCAATCTTTCTCCTTTATCCTATCATTTCTCTTTTCAGGTTCTTCTAGTTTTTCTCTCAAAATGTGAACTGAAGCAGTGTCTCCTGTATTTGATTGTTAGAACAGATCTATCAGTTACTATTGCCAGTGCTGTTTCGGGTTTATGTGATTGTAGACTTAAATAGCAGTTTCAAATGATTTAGTATGATATCCTTATTTTTCTGTTAAAGAAATGCAAGGTCAAAGCAAGAAAGTAATATACTTAAAGTGACAGGCGCTGGACTTAGAGCAAGAACTGTGAACTCTTAGTTCTGTGCTCTTTATACCACACCATAATCGTTCAACCAAATGCCACATTTCATGCCTGGATCTCTTTATATCTTGGATCAACTGGATCTTTCTGTGTGCTTTTATATCTTCAAAAGTGGAACTCATTTTTGCCCAAGACAATTGGAAAAAAATCTTTCCTTAGAATTAACTCAATTTGTTTCCTCATAACAACCACTTATGCAATTTAAGCAGTAATAGATGTGGAGCAGTAATTATAAAGGGGCCAGGGAGAAAAGAAACGATTGTACTGAAGAGAAAGTTCTTACATGAGGGAGAACTTAGGTATTTGAACATCTTTTATGTGCTGTAATGAGATGACATCCAAAATATTTTTTAACTTTTGAGAACATTTTAATGGATAGAAAAAGGAAAAAATATTAACTCACATTCCGCATACCGTTACATTCACTTCTTCATTCAGTGTAGTTATTATCTTTGTAACTTTTACTTGCACTTCAAATTTGGGAAACACTGTTGAAAAAGAAATGAGGCAATTTGGCAAGTCATTTTTGTGGTTGTCTAAATGATAAACCAGTGCTCTGAAATGGTGACTGCTTTAGTCAGCTTTTTCACTGCTGTGACTAAAAGGATCTGACCAGCACAATTGTAGAGGAGAAAAGGTTAATTTGAGGGCTCATGGTTTCGGAGTTCTTAGTCTTAGTCCTTAGAAGGCTGATCCATTCCTCGGGCTCGAGGTGAGGCTGAACATCATGGCAGGAGAGGGTGACAGAGGGAAGCAGCTCACATTATAGTGATCAGGAAGCAGAGAGAGAGAGAGAGAGAGAGAGAGAGAGAGAGAGAGAGAGAGAGAGAGAGAGAGGTCTCTACTTGCCAGATACAAATATATACCCCAAAACCACACCCCAATTCCCATCTCCTCCAATCACACCCTACCACTTCAGTTACCACTCAGTTAATCCCTATCAGGGAATTAAATCACTGATCGGGCTAAGAGTTTTAAACTAAATCATTTCTCCTCTGAACCTTCTTGCATTGTCTCACACGTGAGCTTTTGGAGGACATCTCACATCCAAACCATAACAGTGACTTTATAATCTTAAGATAGCACCCAATAATATTATAAAATGGAGTGATCAGAGATACTAGTCAGAGCAAATCATAAAAGTCTCTGCTTATATTAAGAAAAAATTCAAATGGGGGAAATCATTTACTTTTAAAAATTCCAGAACTTTTATGAAGTCCTGTGTTCATAGACGGATGGTCTTGGTTAGAGTCAGAGGAAGCTCAGTCTTACCCTTGGCAACTGATATGTATTCAATTGGATGTTTACTCTAGAACCAGAAGTGTAATGTCCACTTTCCTTTCTGAATCTTACAAAACCATACCAAATTCCTCCACAGTGAAGGAGTGTGCTATCTTTATTCTTGATTGTTTTATTATCACTCTCTTGTAGGAGCTTTGAATGGGCTCTGGTGAAAGGCTGAAAGATGATTTCTGAAGCCCATTTTCTGACTTGATAGTCTCCCATTGCATAATCTGATTCATTCTGGGGTCCTAAATATATAAAGCAGGTTATTACTTATCCAAGTAACTAAAGAATTAGGGACACTAATACGTGTCTTCCTACATGTATTAGTGATAGAATCATTTGAGACATTTCTAGTATTTTTCTTTGGGCAGAGAGAAATAGGGGCAGAGTAGGATATAACAATTCAGTTCTCTGGAATGTTGGTGGATTTTATCAGATATACTATCTTCTTTGAAACTCCATTGTCTTTGGAACTCTATTGTCATGACCTTACAAACAGCAATTTATTTTTAATGTACGGATTTCTCTCTGATGGCATGCTTTGTTTCTTACTTCAGTGTAAACCAGTGGAAAGTATAAAACCAAAGGAAAAGAAAAAAAACATGTTAGTTCAGACATTTCACAGATGCAGCAAACTGAACTAGACTTAAAGAACTGAACATTGCAATGGGAGTTTCAGTCAAGATTTGATGAATTTAAGACCAGATAATTAAGTGAATTGGAAGACAAATTACCAAAGAGAAGTTTTAAGTACGATACTAAAAACTGACTGGAGAACTCAAACCACATGATAAATAGAGATGGGAGAATAGAGATTTGGGGAAGCTTTATGAATAAGATTTCTCTGGTTTGCTGTGACTCATCCCTAGTAATAGAGTGCTGTATAATTTATTGTTCAAATTAGGAAATTTATGAGAGTTAAAGAGGGTACTAATTATATATATTTTCACACAGTACTCTTAAACTGGGAATGTCATGGGCACATGAGTCACCTACTTCTCATTGCAGGTCTAATGAAAGGCTTTATAGTGAGCATTTTTTTTTTAAACTTAATGGACAAATTTTATTCAAGAGGCACAAGAGTACGTGAAGAATACAGTATGGAAAACAGAGGGTGGGCAAAAAAGGAGCTCGTTCAGATTCTGGGGTGGGGGGCCCTACGGGTCTGCCAGACAAGACAGTAATTTGACTTTATACACAAATCTCTCTAAAAATAATTACTCTGACTAATCACAGTTAACTTATTGTCGAACTAGTTTAGCTAAAACAAAAGATAACAGAAGAGGGCTTATCTTTGGGTATGGTTTGAACTCCCCTCCAAAATGGGTTGAAACGACAGGTGGGGCCTTTAAGAGGTGACTAGGCTCTGCCGGCACCAGTGGATGAAGTCCATTACTCCTGGAGTGGTTGAGTTATCTTGGGAATGGGTTCCTGATAAAAAGGATGAATTTGCCTGATTTTTCTCTGTCTTGGGCATGCTTGTTTGCCCTTCCACCATTTAAGATGAGAAGTCCTGACCAGCTGTGGGCCCCTTCATCTTGGACTTCCCAGTTTCCAGAACTGTGAACAGAATAAACTCCTACTGTTTATAATTTACCTGATTTGTGGTACTCTCTTGCAGCAACAGAAAACTAAGACATCCCCTTCCTCCAAGTCTGCTTTTAGCATTTTAGCATTTATACAGTTATTAGATATAAAATCATTGTTTCAGTATCACACCTCCACATCGAGAGAGAACAGAGCTGAGAGGGGGTATCTGGACCGCCCTGCTCCATGTTTTTCTCCACTGTGTCGCCTTCAAGCTCCCGACTGCTTCCGCGTCCTGACACACGACACGTGAGTGCAGCACACTGGGGTGAATGGAGGGAGTGTGGGGCTACTGCTAAGGATCCACGTGTAAAATGTACATTCTAGGCACACCTTCTGCTGGAAGCTCAGCATGTAACAGCGGCGCTTCATCCGCGCGCCGCCCGCCGGGCTGCACTTTCACTAGGTTCCGGGCGCCGACCCCCGAGCTTGCCGCTCGGCTCTGAGCCCCCTAAGCCGCTGGATGTGCAGTTGTGCTGCAATGTCACCTACCATCCTGGAGATGCGGGTGCCGCGCTCGGCTCTCCGCCCGGCTCCGAGCGCTCGGTGCGGGGCTCCCGGGCTCCTCCGTTGCCGGCTGCCCCGCCAGGTGAACGTTTTGCGGAGCTGAAGGCTCGATGCTTCAATCCGGGTGGCTTTAAAAAGGGTGCATCTGGAGGCGTCCTTGCCTAACCTGAGCTTCCTTTCAATCGGTGCAATTTCAAATCTCCACACGCTGGTTCATTCCTGTACCGGCTAATTCTCTGGGGTTCCTTCTGCAGCTCCAGAGAGACGCCTTCCGGAGGCTGCACAGTACCCGGGCTCACCACCACTGCCTGGTGCTCCCAGTCAGCAACGTTGCCCGTTCCAGGTCTGTCTCCGTAGCAGGTCCCCCGCCACCTCCTCTATGCTGTCCCCCCTCTACTTTAAAGGACCCTTGGGATAAGTTGGGCCCATCTGGATATCACACACAACTCCCTCCTCGAAGGTCAGCTGACTAGTAACCTCAATTCCATGTGTTGCCTTCATTCTTTTGCCATGTGAGGTAACGTATTCCCAGGTTCCAGGGAGTAGGATGTGGACATCTTTGGGGGACCACTATTCTGCCTCGCACAGACTTCCTTCTTTCTTCTGTCCTTACTTTCATAAAAAAAAAAAAAAAAAAAAAAAAAAGCCACATGTATTTTACATTGTTTCTTGTTTACAAAAATCATTGAGAGGATTGGGAGGAATTCTGGCTAAATGAGGACATTTTGGCGAGGCCCTCGGCTGAGGTGGTCTGAATATTTCACTGTAGCTGATGAGAACAGGAGGAAAAATGGCACTTGTTTTCAACGAGGCTCTTGACGGCGAGTCAGGATCGGGGTTCCTTGCCAGTACCTCAGGTACAGATGATCTATCTTGTTAAAAAAGAGATCTGTAGGATTTTTAAGTCTGTTTTTTTGTCTCCGTCTCTATACCTGAGGTAGCTGCCAGGAACGCTGTTTTAGTCAGCTTTTTCGTTGCTGTGACTAAAAGATCTGACCAGCACAATTTTAGGAGGAAAAGTTGATCTCAAAGGCTCACAGTTTCAGAGGTCTCATCCACACACAGCCGGCTCCGTTCCTCAGGGCTCCAGGGGAGGCAGGAGCAACCTGGGGGACAGTGTGGCAGAGGGAAGCAGCTCACGGGTAGCCAGGAAGCAGAGAGCTACAGTGAGCATTTGATATATACCTCCCAAACTGAGTTGAACAAGGTGAATTAACTCTTGTACTAGAAATGTGAGGGCAAAAAATGACTGACAAGCTGCTCTGCTGAAGAACAAAGAATTGCTGCTGCCTTGGGATTGGGTTGTACTTTCGGAGTTAAAAAAGTTTTTTTTTTTTTTTTTTTTTAAAGGTGGGGTAGATGCCCTGAAAACCAAGAGAGATCAGTGGAGGAAAGGGAGCAAGGGGTAGGAGGTGCGGAGGGAGGGGAGAAATGCTGGAGAGTGATATTGGTTAAATTATATTGCTATATTGTGCACACATACTAATATGTAACAATTCCCATCACTATATACAACAGTAATGCACCAATAAAAATGTGGAAAAAGCAAAAAATTGTTTTTATCTGTGTATAATAATTATACAGAATAGTGGACTTTACTGTGGCATATTTATACATGCACACGACATGATTTGATCAATTTCACTCCTCAGTACCTCTCCTTGCCCTCCCCTCCTACCAACCCCAGTCCCCTTCCTCTATCCTCCTTGTCTCCCTTCTGTT
The DNA here is from genome assembly GCF_902686445.1 of Sciurus carolinensis. Classification (NCBI taxonomy): domain Eukaryota; kingdom Metazoa; phylum Chordata; class Mammalia; order Rodentia; family Sciuridae; genus Sciurus; species Sciurus carolinensis. Next base: position 76,242,116 of record NC_062216.1, read on the forward strand.
TTCATGAGATAAAGAACTCCTGAGTACTTCCCGTTGACAAGGTGAGGACTATGTAGGTCAGAGTCAGTAAAGGGGTCATTGTAGATTCTATCGTGACTGTGCGTACATTACAATTCCATTACAACTGGTTGAGGAGCATGAGCTGGAAGCTGCCCCTGGGCTTTTGGCAGTCGAGGAAGGAGTAAATAACCACTGAACAAGAGTACTTTTGCCAAGTGTAAGGAACTATTGGGGACATATTAATGATGGTCCTTGGAGGGCCCACAAAAAGTGCACCATGATAAGTTAGCTCTAACTACCTGGCCCAAAGTGTGCTATTTTAGAGAAATACAAGTCAAGTGAATTGTTTTCTGCCTTTTTTTTTTTATTTTAAACAAATGGGATACATGTTGTTTCTCTATTTGTACATGGAGTAAAGGCATACCATTTGTGTAATCATAAATTTACATAGGGTAATGTTGTTTGATTCATTCTGTTATTTCTTCCCTTCTCCCCACCCCTCCCACCCCTCTTTTCCCTCTATACAGTCCTTCCTTCCTCCATTCTTGCCCCCCTCCCTAACCCTAACTCTAACCCTAAAACTAACCCCTCCCACACCCCATTATGTGTCATCATCCACTTATCAGCGAGATCATTCTTCCTTTGTTTTTTTGAGATTGGCTTATCTCACTTAGCATGATATTCTCCAATTTCATCCATTTACCTGCAAATGCCATAATTTTATCATTCTTTATGGCTGAGTAATATTCCATTGTATATGTATTCCACAGTTTCTTTATCCATTCATCAATTGAAGGGCATCTAGGTTGGTTCCACACTCTGGCTATTGTGAATTGAGCAGCTATGAACATTGATGTGGCTGTATCTCTGTAGTATGCTGATTTTAAGTCCTTTGGGTATAGGCCAAGGAGTGGGATAGCTGGGTCAAATGGTGGTTCCATTCCAAGTTTTCTAAGGAATATCCACACTGCTTTCCAGAGTGGCTGCACTAATTTGCAGCCCCACCAGCAGTGTATTAGTGTACCTTTTCCCCCACATCCTCGCCAACACCTATTGTTGCTTGTATTCTTGATAATTGCCATTCTAATTGGGGTGAGATGGAATCTTAGGGTGGTTTTGATTTGCATTTCTCTTATTACTAGAGATGTGGAACATTTTTCCATATGTTTGTTGATTGCTTGTAGATCTTCTTCTGTGAAGTGTCTGTTCATTTCCTTAGCCCATTTGTCGATTGGATTATTTGTATTCTTGGTGTTGAGTTTTTTGAGTTCTTTATAGATTCTGGAGATTAGTGCTCTATCTGAAGTATAATTGGCAAAGATTTTCTCCCACTCTGTAGGCTCTTTCTTCGCATTGCTGATAGTTTCCTTTGCTGAGAGAAAGCTTTTTAGTTTGAATCTATCCCAGTTGTTGATTCTTGCTTTTATTTCTTGTGCTATGGGAGTCCTGTTAAGGAAGTCTGATCCTAAGCTGACATGTTGAAGCTCTGGACCTACTTTTTCTTCTGTGAGATGCAGGGTCTCTGGTCTGATTCCGAGGTCCTTAATCCATTTTGAGTTTAGTTTTGTGCATGGTGAGAGATATGAGTTTAGTTTCATTCTGTTGCATATGAATTTCTAATTTTTCCAGCACCATTTGTTGAAGAGGCTACCTTTTCTCCATTGCATATTTTTGGAACCTTTGACTAATATGAGAAAATTGTATTTATTTGGGTTTGTGTCCGTGTCCTCTATTCTGTACCATTGATCTACCTGTCTATTTTGGTACCAATACCATGCCATTTTTGTTACTATTGCTTTGTAGTATAGTTGAAGTTCTGGTATTGCGATACCCCCAGCTTCATTTTTCCTGCGAAGGATTGCTTTAGCTATTCTGGGTTTCTTATTCTTCCAGATTAATTTCATGATTGCTTGCTCTATTTCTGTAAGGTACATCATTGGGATTTTAATTGGAATTACATTGAATCTGTATAGCACTTTTGGTAGTATGGCCATTTTGACAATATTAATTCTGCCTCTCCAAGAACATGGGAGATCTTTCCATCTTCTGGGGTTTTCTTTAATTTCTTTCTTTAGTGTTCTGTAGTTCTCATTGTAGAGGTCTTTCACCTCTTTTGTGAGATTGATTCCCAAGTATTTTATTTTTTTCGAAGCTATTGTGAATGGGGTAGTTTTCCTAACTTCTCTTTCTGAAGATTCACCACTTATGTATAAAAATGCATTAGATTTATGAGCATGTTTTCTGCTTTTTATTCTCTCTCTTCAACCGTGGCGAGGCCAGAAACACAAGCTAGGGAGAGGATAGATAGTTACTTAAGGCTGAGGAATAAAGATCAATGAATTTCTTTTGCCTAGTTTTTCTCCTGCAGAACAATCCAGCTTCATAAAAGAGGGAGATTTAGCTTTAAGTTTGAGATTCGGATTTATCAATAGGAGTTGAAATTCTAATTAATGAAGGATACTGGATTTAAAAAAAAATTATTATTTGAAAATGACCAGAAAAGTCATGAGATTTCCAGAGTTTTTACCTAGAGGCAAGGTTGAGTACTTTTCATAAAACAGTGGTTATCTTGTTTTTACAGTGCTGGGGGTTCAAACCTGGACCTCATGTATGCAAAGCAAGGTGCTTTACCACTGAGCTACATCCCCGGCCCTGCATTTGCTAAACTGTGAAAGACAAAATAAAACTATGTTCTGATTATATTCATATAATCATGACTTTTCAATGAGTCATATAATTTATCATCAAATACATTTTTATAGAAAAGTCAAATGTATTACTGAATACAGCAAAGCTATAAATAAAAATTCATAGAATATTGAATTAATCCATTTTAGGAAGTCAATAAATGTTAACAATAGCATAAGAAATGAATATTTCAACAATAACAAATGTATTTTGTTATTGCCTAAAGTTGAATTTTCTAATATAACTCACAGACATCTAGTTAACAGCATAATTGTGTTACACTTTTACAAATCAGGAAATGGAGATTGACAAAATTCTATGTTCCTTTTAGTTCAGATTCAAATATTTTATGGATCCCAGAATTCTAAGGTAACCATTTGGTTTTCAAAGTGTGGTCAGAGAACCACCTACAGATTTGTGGGTCTAAGGCAAAGCTATGAACAGAATTTCTGAGTGTCAGGTTGGAAAACTGCATTCACATCAAACTCTGAACTAAGTTTGAGAATAATAAGATTAATTGTGACTTTGCTCTGTGTGAAATACCGGGATAGGAGAGTTAAAGTCTTATCATGTTTAGTCTTTACTACAATCAGGTGAGTATTAATATTATCAATATGTTATAGATTACAGAACTGAGGCATTAGGAAGTTAAGAAGCTTGGCATAACACAGATGAAATATGACAGAACTAAGATTCAAACCCAAGCTGTCTGACAATTTCTTAATTTAATAAAAATTTCTATCAAAAATGTCAATTAACATTGTAAGTTTAGTAGAATTTTCATAAAAGTCATAAACCTCCCTCTATTTGATGTCATTCTGAAGGTTATAACCAATAAAACAAGAAAAAAAAAACTGTTATGAAAATTGTGAGGTAAGAGGTAACACTGTTATTTCTAGATTGTATTACTACCTTACACAGAAATTCGAATGCAAGCTACTGCTAAATTAGTAAGAACTAATACATTCACCAATATGAAAAAAATAATGGTATACTGAGAAAAAAAATCATAGTCACTTAGAAAATGGAAGGAATAAAAATAGATTCCATTCAATAATAAAAATGATAATGATTTTGGGAATAAATCAATGAAAAGATGTAGCAAGCCTATGGAGAATATTGCCATCATCAAAGTACATAAAAGAGAACTAAGATTAATGGGTAGATATATGCACTTAGAAAAATTTGTTACTGAAAGATGCACACTACCCCCAAAGAATAGATATATTTTTAAGTACTGGGGATGGAACCCAGGGCATCACATATGCTGGGTGAGCACTCTACCACTAAGCTATACTCCCACTTACCACCAAAGAATCTTTAATACTACTTCAATCAAAATTCCAAGATGGTCTTTCTGTGGAACTACAAACTTGTAGTGAAAGTTATATGAAAGATCCAAAAGTTACTATGACAATTTTGAGGAATGAAAAAGACTAGAAAGACTAGAGAATGGGTAAGAGGATCTGCACTGGAAAATCGACAATGGCATAAGAGTGTAGGGATAGATAAAAGAGACAACCAGAGCAGATTAGATTGTCTAAAAAATGACCAGGTACATATACATTTAAATAATTAAAAAAATTTTTTTTCAGACTGCATTTTGATTTATTGTACACAAATGGGGTACAACTCTTCATTTTTATGGTTGTACACAATGTAGGTTCACATCATTCATGTAATCATACATATACATAGGGCAATACTGTCTGTCTCGTTCTACTATCTTTCCTTCCCCCACCCCTCCTGCCCCATTTTCCTCTACACCATCCAAAGTTCCTTCATTCTTTTCTCCCCCCACCCGCACCCTCCCCATTATGTATTGTCATCCACTTATCAGAGAAGACATTCGGACTTTGGTTTTTTGGGCTTGGCCTATTTCACTTAGCATGATATTCTCCAGCTTCATCCATTTACCAGCAAATGCCATAATTTTATTCTTCTTTGTGGCTGAGTAATATTCCATCATGTATATATACCAGTTTCTTTATCCATTCGTCAATTGAAGGGCATCTAGGTTGGTTCCACAATCTGGCTATTGTGAATTGAGTAGCTATAAACATTGATGTGGCTGTGTCACTGTAGTATGCTGATTTTAAGTCCTTTGGATATAGGCCAAGGACTGGAATAGCTGGGTCAAATGGTGGGTCCATTCCAAATTTTTTGAGAAATCTCCATTACTATTTTGTGCAATAGATATCCAAAACTTATTCATCCTCAATTTTTAAGCTTTGACCAATATTTCCCCATTCTCTACCTCCTCCCTCAGACTCTAGTAACCACCATTCTACTCTATCTGTATTCCTAAATGTCCCTTACAAATTTAATATTATATGAGTCCACATAACTTTTTTCAACTCTGATTGATTAGTATGACTAAACTTAGGTATGATTTGATTTAGGAAAGTACCTTCTCATTAGTCTGTCACTAAGACCTAAGCTTCCAGCGTTCAAGAGCTATTCCTTTGTGTTGAAGCCCTCGAGACACAGTAATTTTAAAACCAAATATTTAAATTATTGACACTCATGATTGGATTATATGTCAAGACTAGAGCTGCAACTTGAGGCAGGTAAGACTTGGGGCAAGTCAGGCTTCTTTTTTTTTTTTGGGGGGTTTTTATTTTTACAGACTGCATTTTGATTCACTGTACACAAATGGGGTACATCATTTCATTTCTATGGTTGTGCATGCTGTAGATTCACACCATTCGTGCAATCATACGTGTACATAGGGTAATGATGTCTGTCTCAGTCCACAATCTTTCCTACCCCACCTCCCTCTCATTTCCCTTTTTAAACATAGAGGAGAAACAAATGTAGCACGATGTTAACAACCGATGAGTTGAAGGGAAGCATTTCTAGGTGATGGCAGTAACACCCATACACTTTCAACTTCTCTGCAGATGAAAAACTTTTTAATTAGAAATTGGGAATAAAGTAGCAAAAATCAGAAGTTCCACTGAAGAAAATACCACACATTTCTTTAAATATTTCACTGTAATAATATACAATTATACATCAATATTATTTATACATTGACAGTTTCTCAACCTGAAATTAACAACCTTAAGTACATGAACTCTCAGTACCAATGCATAAATCTTAAATATAAATCAAAATAGCTACTCTAAATCAGAGCCCCTAGAAGCAGATGTAAGAATCATGAATTAATAGTTCAACTGAGTTAAAAATTTCAGTAATTTTTTCCAGTATTTCTTCTTTGTTTTTCTTCTTTGTCTAAAATAGTCTGTTTTAAGCTCAGAGCAGCATCTTGAAATACAGGATTTAAGTCTAGTACTTTCTTGAAATCTTTCAAAGCATCATCGAAATATCCCAGCCTGTACAATATCAACCCTCTGTTGTAATATGGAACTTCAAAACTGGGCTGGACTTCTATGGCAGATGATTGGTCATCCATGGCTTCAAAAAAATCAACCCTCAAGTACTTGATTTGACCCCTGTTGTTATATGCAGTAGCCAAATCCTCAGGGCTGCATTTGCTCCCCAGACGCGCCCCGACGGGCGCTGCACAAGCGCACTGGCAAATGTAAGCCAAGTCAGGCTTCTTTGAGCCTGTCTCTGTGTCCATAAAATGACACTATCATGTATGTGGGCTGCTTGTTAGGATCAAAGCTCATTGAAAAGTATTTGGTCCCAATACAGCTTAGTATTGGTGTCAAAATAAACACATTGTCAGAATTTTGCTGTCACATTACTTTTCTCTTTGCTATCATCAGAAAAAACCAAGAACATCTGTCTTTGAAGAAGGTAAAAAGAAAGTAATCTGGTGATATTTAGCATACTTCAGAGATGGCAGTGACATGATGGATTATGCACAAAACCTCTTAGATACTATGAAGGGGTTGGAGAATAATCACTGAGAAACAATTTGCAAAACCTATTTGCAAAACAAGAAAATACCTTGGGACGTTATTTATTTATTTTGATAAAAAGGAAAGAGAAGGCTTATTGCTTTTCAATACCATGTTACTTTAAGAATGCTAATCTCTTGTATCTGCCATCTATCTAATTATACATATACACACATGTAAATGTACAGACACACACTCTGTAATATACACTCTATGTATGGAACATTTAGTAAAATATAAAACCTTGCAAAATAATTATAAACACCAAGTTCTAATTAATAGCTATCTGTGATGAGGTGTGGGAAGGAGGAAAATGATAAAAGAAGGGTATATAAAGGAGTTTCACATTTTTCTTTAGTGTTATTTTTCTTTTTTTTATTATTATTGTATACAAATGGGATACATGTGGTTTCTCTATTTGTACATGGAGTCAAGGCATACCATTTGTGTAATCATACGTTTACATAGGGCAACGATGTTTGATTCATTATTTTTTTCCTTCCCCCCACCCCTCCCACCCCTCTTTTCCCTCTATACAGTCCTTCTTTCCTTCATTCTTACCACACTCCTTATCCCTAACCCTAAACCTAACCCTAAACCTAATGCTAACCTCTCCCACCCCCCATTATATGTCCTTATCCGCTTATCAGCGAGATCATTCGTCCTTTAGTTTTTTGAGATTGGCTTATCTCACTTAGCATGATATTCTCCAATTTCATCCATTTGCCTGCAAATGCCATAATTTTATCATTCTTCATTGCGGAGTAATATTCCATTGTATATATATGCCACAGTTTCTTTATCCATTCATCAATTGAAGGGCATCTAGGTTGGTTCCACACTCTGGCTATTGTGAATTGAGCAGCTATGAACATTGATGTGGCTGTATCTCTGTAATATGCTGATTGTAAGTCCTTTGGGTATAGGCCAAGGAGTGGGATAGCTGGGTCAAATGGTGGTTCCATTCCAAGTTTTCTAAGGAATATCCACACTGCTTTCCAGAGTGGCTGCACTAATTTGCAGCCCCACCAGCAATGTATTAGTGTACCTTTTCCCCCACATCCTCGCCAACACCTATTGTTGCTTGTATTCTTGATAATTGCCATTCTTATTGGGGTGAGATGGAATCTTAGGGTGGTTTTGATTTGCATTTCTCTTATTACTAGAGATGTGGAACATTTTTCCATATGTTTGTTGATTGCTTGTAGATCTTCTTCTGTGAAGTGTCTGTTCATTTCCTTAGCCCATTTGTCAATTGGGTTATTTGTATTCTTGGTGTTGAGTTTTTTGAGTTCTTTATAGATTCTGGAGATTAGTGCTCTATCTGAAGTATGATTGGCAAAGATTTTTTCCCACTCTGTAGGCTCTTTCTTCGCATTGCTGATAGTTTCCTTTGCTGAGAGAAAGCTTTTTAGTTTGAATCTATCCCAGTTGTTGATTCTTGCTTTTATTTCTTGTGCTATGGGAGTCCTGTTAAGGAAGTCTGATCCTAAGCCAACAAGTTGAAGATTTGGACCTACTTTTTCTTCTATAAGATGCAGGGTCTCTGGTCTGATTCTGAGGTCCTTGATTCATTTTGAGTTGAGTTTTGTGTAGGGTGAGAGATAGGGGTTTAATTTCATTCTGTTGCATATGGTTTTCCAGTTTTCCCAGCACCATTTGTTGAAGAGGCTATCTTTTCTCCATTGCATATTTTTGGCCCCTTTGACTAGTATGAGAAAATTGTATTTATTTGGGTTTGTGTCCATGTCCGTGTCCTCTATTCTGTACCATTGATCCACCTTTCTATTTTGGTACCAATACCATGCCGTTTTTGTTACTATTGCTTTGTAGTAGAGTTGAAGATCTGGTATTGCAATACCCCCTGCTTCACTCTTTCTGCCAAGGATTGCTTTAGCTATTCTGGGTTTTTTATTCTTCCAGATGAATTTCATAATTGCTTGCTCTATTTCTGCAAGGTACATCATTGGGATTTTAATTGGGATTGCATTGAATCTGTATAGCACTTTAGGTAGCATGGCCATTTTGACAATATTAATTCTGCCTATCCAGGAACATGGGAGATCTTTCCATCTTCTAAAGTTTTCTTTAATTTCTTTTTTTTTTTTAAAGAAATATTTTGTTTTAGTTGTAGGTGGACACAATACCTTTATTTTATTTATACGCGGTGCTGAGGATCGAACCCAGGGCCTTACACATGCTAGGTGAGCGCGCTACCACTGAGCCACAGCCTCAGCCCCTTTAATTTCTTTCTTTGGTGTTCTGTAGTTCTCATTGTAGAGGTCTTTCACCTCTTTTGTGAGATTGATTCCCAAGTATTTTATTTTTTTTGTAGCTATTGTGAATGGGGTAGTTTTCCTAATTTCTCTTTCTGCAGATTCATCACTTATGTATAAAAATGCATTGGATTTATGAGCATTGATCTTGTAAGCTGCTACTTTACTGAATTCACTTATGAGTTCTAAAAGTTTTCTGGTGGAATTTCCAGGTTCCTCTAAATATATAATCATGTCGTCAGTGAACAGGGATAGTTTGAGTTCTTCTTTTCCAATTCGTATCCCTTTAATTTCTTTGGTTTGTGTAATTGCTCTGGCTAGAGTCTCAAGGACGATGTTGAATAGAAGTGGTGTTCCAGTTTTTAGGGGGAACGCTTTCAGTTTTTCACCATTTAGAATGATATTGGCCACGGGCTTAGCATAGATGGCCTTTATAATGTTAAGGAATGTTCCCACTACCCCAATTTTTTCTAGTGTTTTGAGCATGAAGGGATGCTGTATTTTATCGAATGCTTTTTCTGCATCTATTGAAATAATCATGTGATTCTTAACTTTAAGTCTGTTGATATGGTGAATGACATTCATTGATTTCCAGATGTTGAACCAACCTTGCATCCCTGGGATAAAACCCACTTGATCGTGGTGCACTATCTTTTTAATATATATTTGTATGCGATTTGCTAAAATTTTGTTGAGAATTTTTGCGTCGATGTTCATTAAGGATATTGGTCTGAAATTTTCTTTCCTCGATGTGTCTCTGTCTGGTTTAGGTATCAGGGTGATATTGGCTTCATAGAACGAGTTTGGGAGGGTTCCCTCCTCTTCTATTTCATGGAATACTTTGAGGAGTATTGAAATGAGCTCTTCTTTAAAGGTTTTGTAGAACTCGGCTGAGAACCCATCTGGTCCTGGACTTTTCTTTGTTGGTAGGCTTTTGATGACTTCTTCTATTTCATTGCTTGAAATTGGTTTATTTAAGTTGTGTATGTCCTCCTCGTTCAGTTTAGGTAATTCATATGTCTCTAGAAATTTGTTGATGTCTTCGAGGTTTTCTGTTTTGTTGGAGTATAGATTTTCAAAATAGCTTCTAATTATGTTTTGTATTTCACTCGTGTCTGTTGTGATGTTTCCTTGTTCATTCCGAATTTTAGTACTATGAGTTTTCTCCCTCTTTCTCTTTGTTAGTGTGGCTAAGGGTTTATCAATTTTGTTTAATTTTTCAAAGAACCAACTGTTTATTTTGTTAATTTTTCCAATTGTTTCTTTTGTTTCAATTTCATTGATTTTGGCTCTGATTTTAACTATTTCCTGTCTTCTACTACTTTTGGTATTGGTTTGTTCTTCTTTTTCTAGGGCTTTGAGCTGTAGTGTTAAGTCATTTATTTGTTGATTTCTACTTCTTTTTTTGAATGCGCCCCATGAAATAAATCTTCCTCTAAGTACTGCTTTCATAGTGTCCCAGAGATTTTGATATGATGTGTCTTTGTTCTCGTTTACTTCTAAGAATTTTTTTATTTCCCTACTGATGTCTTCTGTTATCCATTCATCATATAATAGTATATTATTTAATCTCCAGGTATTGGAGAAATTTCTGTTTTTTATTCTGTCATTTATTTCTAATTTCAATCCATTATGATCTGATAGAGTACAAGGTAGTATCTCTATCTTCTTGTATTTGCTAACAGTAGCTTTGTGGCATAAAATATGGTCTATTTTAGAGAAGGATCCATGTGCTGCTGAGAAGAAAGTGTATTCGTTCTTTGTTGGATGGTATATTCTATATATGACTGTTAAGTCTAAATTGTTGATTGTGTTATTGAGATCTACGGTTTCTTTGTTCAATTTTTGTTTGGACGATCTATCCAGTGGTGAGAGAGCTGTGTTAAAATCGCCTAGTATTATTGTGTTGTGGTCTATTTGATTTCTGGAATTGAGAAGGATTTGTTTGATGTACGTGGATGAACCAATGTTCGGGGCATAGATATTTATGATTGTTATGTCTTGCTGATTTATGCTTCCCTTAAGCAGCATTTAATGTCCTTCTTTATCCCTTCTGACTAGTTTTGGCTTGAAGTCCACATTATCTGAAATGAGGATGGATACTCCAGCTTTTTTGCTGTGTCCGTGTGCATGGTATGTTTTTCCCCATCCTTTCACCTTTAGTCTATGGGTATCTCTTTCTATGAGATGAGTCTCTTGCAGGCAGCATATTGTTGGATTTTTCTTTTTAATCCAATCTGCCAGTCTATGTCTTTTGATTGATGAATTCATGCCATTAACATTCAGGGTTATTATTGTGATATGATTCGTATTCCCAGTCATTTGACTCATATTTGTTTTTTGACATGATTTGGTTTCTCCTTTATTTGGCTATTCCTTTAGGCTAGTGCCTCCTGTTGCTGATTTGCATCGTTGTTTTTCATCTCTTCCTCATGGAATATTTTGCTGAGAATGTTCTGTAATGCTGGCTTTCTTTTTGTAAATTCCTTTAACTTTTGTTTATCATGGAAGGATCTTATTTCATTGTCAAATTTGAAGGTAAGTTTTGCTGGGTATAAGATTCTTGGTTGGCATCCATTTTCTTTCAGGGCTTGGTAAATGTTGTTCCAGGCCCTTCTAGCTTTTAGGGTCTGGATTGAAAAATCTGCTGATATCCGTATTGGTTTCCCCCTGAATGTAATTTGATTCTTTTGTCTTATGGCCTTTAAAATTTTGTCTTTATTTTGTATGTAGGTATTTTCATAAAAATGTGCCTTGGTGTGGGTCTGTTGTAATTTTGTATATTTGGAGTCCTATAAGCCTCTTGTACTTGGTTTTCCATTTCATTCTTCAGATTTGGGAAATTTTCTGATATGATTTCATTGAATAGATTGTTCATTCCTTTGGTTTGTTTCTCTAAGCCTTCCTCAATCCCAATAATTCTTAAATTTGGCCTTTTCATGATATCCCATAATTCTTGTAGATTCTGTTCATGATTTCTTACCATCTTCTCTGTTTGGCCAACTTTGCTTTCAAGATTAAATATATTTTCTTCAATGTCTGAGGTTCTGTCTTCCAGGTGTTCTATCCTATTGGTTATGCTTTCTATGGAGTTTTTAACTTGGTTTATTGTTTCCTTCATTTCAAGTATTTCAGTTTGTTTTTTTTTTTTTCAGTATCTCTAACTCTTTATTGAAATGATCTCTTGCTTCCCGTATTTGGTCTTTTAACTGTTGATTGGTGCGATCATCTAATGCCTGCATTTGCTCTTTCATCTCCTCCTTCAATGCCTGCATTTGCTCTTTCATCTCCTCATTTACTTCTCTGATTGTTTTAATTATGTACATTCTGAACTCCCTTTCTGACATTTCTTCTGCTGTGCTGTCATTAGGTTTTATTGATGTAGTATCTAAGTTTGTTTGGGACATTTTCTTCCCTTGTTTTCTCATATTGGTCAGATTTCCTCTATTGGCTTATAGTGTCCCTGTAGATTTCCAGTGTATCACCTCCCAGCCTTCAGTAGCCTGAAGTCTTGGAGGAATCTGATAATGCAGTGCTTCCGAAGAAACCTGCCCCTAGCCCCCTACTGGTTCCAGGGCTTGGAGCTGGCTCTGTGTGGAAACGCTCTCACTGGGGGCCTGCACCGTGCAGCTGGCCGTGTGGGAGGAGCCCACCGCCGGAGTGTGGAAGGCTACCTGGGTAAGACTCTAGCTGCCCTGCCCTGCTCTGATAAGCCACCCCTATCTGTGCCTGCCGTCCAGGCCAAGTTTCGCCCAATGGGGGAGACTCACCCCGTGACTCTATTTTTGTCCAAGTCTCTGAATGCCTCCCCTTCTTGGATTCCTGGGTTCTGTAGCGACTGGAGATGCAGTCACCCTCTAGTCCGCCATCTTGGATCGCCCCATGGAAAGAGCCTGCGGCCGGAGTGGGCAGAGCCGCCTGAAGAAGTCTCTGGCTGCCCTGCCCTGATCCCAGAGGTTGCTTGCGGATCGAAGCTCTCCGTTGGCTTGGGGACTTGTGGCTGGCTCTATGTAGAAAGGCTCTCACTGGGCGGTCTGCTCCGAGAAGCTAGCCTTGAAAGGCGCCCCTCACTGCAGGGGTCCAGGCTGCTTGGGGAGGTCTCTGGCTGCCCTGTCCTGGTCCCTGAAGCTGCTTGCAGGCCAGAGCATGCCACGCTGGCTCCAGGACTTGGAGCTTGTTCTGATCAGAAAAGCTAGTGTTATTTTTCTATAAATATGATACAAATATGCCTATTGGGAATTAACCCTATAAAAATGTCAATATTTGATCTGTCATGATTTTGAATATAGATATTTGTGGAATTATTCACAATATCTATGTATTTTAAATATTTCATAGCATAAAACAAAGACAGATTGAAGGAAGCAGTAAAGACAGTATGTGTATGTAATTATTTTATTGAGATTGAAAGTAGAACAGAAAAATGAATTGGCATTTGGAGAAGGACATAGAGTCCTTCTCCTAGGGAAATTTTTATATTTAACTTTTCTTTTTTGTTGAAATAAAGGTAGGTGGCAGTTTGACATTCTTTTTAACTGATCCTAGACATATGCATTATTGGTGTTGCAGTGTTGAAAGCTACAAGAGCTAGAAAGCTGAAGATGTCGTCTGCTTACAGAAGTGCTGAAAGACTAGAGCGTGATTTATTAACAACCAGTTTCTGTTATTGTGTGTTAAGTTTTTCATCTGTGCATCAAATCACAAAGAATAAATAGAACTTTTTCCTTTATCAGTTCCTTGGGCACCTTTCTCTAGAAGGTTGCATCAAGGGTTCCAATCAAACATCAAAATAAAAAATATTAATAGGAACCCCCATCGCCCCAAACAAATGTTCCCGAGGAAGAGAAATAACAAGTGAAAGCTAGTGAAAAGAAAGACAGTGTAGGGAGCAGGGTGGTATCGTGGGAGCCACAAGGATGGAAAGAGAAATAAAATTTCTATACCTCCTTGCTTTGCTTGAAAGCTCCAACCAATCATAGAGACGTCTCAACAACTCCTTAAATTGCTTTTGTATCTCCAACTTCTATTACAATAATTACATTTGTTCTTCCATTCACTCATCAAATATTTATTAGGCAATACTAAGATCAATACACGGCACTATACTTTTGGAACATATCAATGAACAACATGGGTACTGCTTTAAATCTTACAGGACAGTGATGGAAGAGATTTATATAGTTCATGTTAAATTAGGCCAGAACTTAAAAATAAAAAGGCCGTGGCAAGGAACTTAGAGCAAATCAAGGGAAGATTTAAGCAATGAAGGAAGGTAATCAGGTTTGGTAATTTGAGAGAATGCCTGGAAGCAGAGAGAGTCCCCCTGAAGGCTGGCGTAATTATTTAGATACATTATGATGTTTTCCTGAACTAAGGTCAGTGTGTTAGGAGGACTGGGAAGGTGAAGAATCCATAAGATATTTAGAAGAAAACAAGTCAATGCTACATGGTGAAGTATTGGATGTTTAGGATGGGAAGGGAGAAAAGAAGTTAAGAATAACTTTCAGGTCTTTATTTTCTTGGTTGGGTGGATTGTGATGCTTTTCATTCATAGAAGGCACAGCAGGGAGATTTTGGGGTGTGTGTATGAAATCATAAATATTGTTTGAACTTGATATGCCTGTGGATGCCTCATTGAGTGGGATCTGAAAGACTAAAACTCAGGAAAGAGATCATTGCTGGAGATAACAAATCTAGTAATAATCTTTATATTTGAAGGATTTTAGCTATGGGATGGATGAAATTCCCCACATAGAATACATAGAACAAAAAGAGGACTTAGAATAGGATTCTTAAGAAAAAAAAAAAAAAGAATATTTAAAGAAATGTAGAAGTAGCCAGAATAATAGGAGAAAAATTCATATATGCTACCACAATATGGTACCATAAAAGTTAAAAGGAAAACAAGCATGAAAAATTTGAAAATTATAAAAATATTTAAAAATTATACCACTATAAGATTTGTTATATTTCCTTTTCTGAGTCAGGTATGGTGGAGAATTTACAAATAAAATTTAATTTTTTAGTATATAGTCTTATTTTTTATTCTTCCAGTGTTTTATTCATTATTTTTCTTTTGATTTAGGTAAAATATACATAATAAAATTTACCAATTTCACTGTCCTTAAGTGTACATTTCAGTGGCGTTAATTTACATTCATCATGTTGCACAACTATCACCACTATTTCAGAACTTTTTCATCATCTCAGATAGAAATTCTTTATCCATTACATAATGGCTTTCTGTCACTGCCCCTGGTATTATTTTAGACCAACACACATGGTAACATGTGCCACAATCAAGATACACAGAGCAGTTCTTTTACCTTCAGAAGTTTTCTTGAACTACTTTGTAGCACCCCTACTTCCCACTGGTCACCAATATGACTTTTGTAGAAAGTCATAGAAATGGAATTATGGAAATCTGCTGTATGTAGCATTGTGTGTTTGACTTCTTTCACTTAACAAAATGACTTGAGTTACATCCATTTTGTTTTTGAATCAGCAGTTGGTTCCTTTTTACTACTGAGTAATAGTCCATTGTCTGGTTGTACCATAATTAGTTTATATATTTGTCTCAGGTTGAACATTTGTGCTATTCCTTGTTTTCTACAATTATTAATAAAGCTATTATAAACATTCAAGAGGTCATGTGCAAGTTTCTGTGTGGACATATTTATTTTATTTCATTTCTTTTGAGGAAATGCTTATAAGTGGAACTGGTAGGATATTTGATAAGTATACATTTAACTTTATCATATTCACACATTGATAGTACATAGACTCCAGTGGTCCAGTGTTGGGGGCTATGCCAGCCAGAACGGTGCCTGATCACATCGGCAGTGAGGAGGTTAATTAACATAAGCGCACTCAGGTGATTTATCACTGGCCGTATTCAGTTAAGTCCACGCGCACTACGCGTGCACAGGCGTTCCCCAGCGTGCCTGCTTGGGCCTGCTCGTTTTAATCCTTGCCGTGATAGGGCAGCTGGCTCCTCGCCTGATTGCAACTGGTGTGGCCCCGCCCTTGCCTCCTGGAGGGAATATAAGCGGGCAGCCGGGGGGGGGGGGGGCGCAACAGTAAGGAGCAGCAGCAAGCAGAGCAGCAGCTAGCAGAAAGAAGCGGAGTAGAAACCAAAAGCAGAAAGGAAGAAGAAGAAGCGGCAAGCAGATAGAAGTAGAGGCAGTGGTGGAAGGCAGATCGCAGAGCAGAGAACTGGGAACACATCTTTAGGTTGCATATCACAGATAGGCAGATTGCAGTACGTGGGATGCATCACTAAGAAGCACCTTAGGTAGACGCACCCTTAGTTCACAGGATGCAGGACGCACCTTCAAGAAGCAGCAGAATTAAGAAGAAATAGATCTCTGATAAGCGTAGAAACCTCTCTTTCTCTAAAACTTTTTCTCTAAGCAAAGTTTCTCTTCCTGATAAGCAAAGTTTCTCTTCCTCTAAGCAAAGACTCTCTTCCTCTAAGCAAAGCCTATCTTTCTCTCAAAATCTCTCTTCCTCTATGAATTAGTGAATATAGGAAAAATAGTTTATTTCCAGGCCCCTCTGATAAATACCTGCGCAATTGTTGCCGCGGGCAGCGACAGTCCAGAGAAGTGAGTTTAACAATTGGTTGCCAAAAATAATTGATTAAGCTAGGTGAGGTGATGAAGGCCTGTCATTCCAGCAACTGGTGAGGTTGAGGCAGAAGGATCACAAGTTCCAGGCCAGTCTCAGCAATTTAATGAGGACCTGAGCAATTTAGCAAGACACTGTCTCAAAATAAAAAAAAACCTAAAAAGGGTCAGTCATGTAGCTCAGTGGTGAAATGCTCCTGGGTTCAATCCCCAGTACCAAAAACGAAGCTAAACCAAACCAAAAAAATTGGTTAAAAAATGGAAGCTGTCGTTATTACCACCATTTTTTGACATGAGAGTACATCTTTAATAGTCATAGTGGGAGGTAACAGAACTGCTCTGTGTATCTTGATTGTAGGATTACCTTCCTCCCCCATAATAACATACTCATTCTATTATAATAATTTTATCATAAATATTGCTGCCATTCTCAAAGGCTGAAAAGGGGAATGATTAAAGTTTGCAACTGGTGTCATCATAGGAAAGGAATTTACCAACATCTCCAGAAAACTGATATATTATTTTTGCCAAAAGGAGAGCCACTATAATTTTGATGAAGACCCTACAGCTTCAGAATACTTATTTTATCACATAGATTCTCTAGTTAAGAGGAAGGGAAAAGGTGGAAGGAAGAAGGAGAGATGGAACAAGAAGGATGGTGGAGCCAGAGACAGGAAAAGCAGGATAATTTTCACCTCTCGTAATTCTCTGCCTAAGAGCTGACTTCTCATGGAGTTCCTGCATCCCTATTTAAAGCTGTAACCAACCCATCCTCATGTCCTTTCTTCCTCCTCCCATTTCCTATGGCACTAAACCCCTATCATATGTAATTTAATTTCCTTTTTCATTTTGTTTTTAACCTTTCTCCTCTGTCTAGAATATTAGTTTGGTCTGTTTTATTCCCTACTGAGCCATGTTGTTGTTGCTTAATAAATAATTGTTGTATAAATGTATGATTGACTGACTTGAAATAGAAAGCTTTGGCATTAGAGATTGGAGACAAAGTAAGGATTTTGGGATGTGATGCCATAAAATCAATTTTAAAGTGTTCTTTTTCCATATAAATTAACAGTGGCTGAATTAACTTTTTGGCTTTCTTGCATACCACAAATCCCAATCTTGTGTTTGAACTCTAGCCAAATAAATTGCACAAGGATATATTTAGCTGCACTTTAGCTGAGGACTAACTTCTGAGGGATATCTCGCCTGGTGAAATGTTAACTGGTTTCAAGTGTGGGAACTTCAGTTACTCAACATGACATGTCACACAAGTGACATCTTTTTAAAAAATATTTTTTAGTTGTAGATGAACACAGTGCCTTTATTTGATTTGTTTATATTTATGTGGTACTGAGGATTGAACCCAGTGCCTCACACATGGCACATTACCACTGAGCTAGAACCCCAGCCCTAAGTGACATCTTTTGAGACTGTCCACAAGCACAGGGACAGTTACAGAAGACTAAAACAAAACTTTATTTTTTAATCTATTTTCCCCCGACTTGTAAGGTAAATTAAACAAACGGTTTCACTGAATATTTCAAATGAAAATAAATTAGTTGTGTTCACCTTTTGCTTAAAGATTCACATAAGCTATCTACTGATTTTACTGTGATTCTTTCCTTCTTTGACCTAGCCTGGTAAAATTTGCTACTTATGCATAGAGATAAAGAATTTTATCTAATGAAAAAAGCATTTTAGAATGTTTCGTATAAGGAATCGAGTTAAATTCATAATCACATTTCATGTGTGATAATAGCAGCATCTGAGACCCTAAGCCTTGCTGAAGTGGTGAATCCAACATTTAAAAAAAGGACAAAACTAACATGAATGCATACTGGATAAACATGTGGAAGGTTAAGAGAAAAACTTGGAAAAATTTCTACTAACCACACCTTGTTCTCCTGTTTCTCTTTCCAGAGGTGACTATTATTACTTACTAAGTGTCTTTCCAGAAAGTTTTTTTCCCGTTCTTTCAAAAACAAGAAATACACCAGCACACACTTAAAAAGAGATGATGATAGGTAATGTGAAAGTCCTTTTTGACTAATCTTTATCCTGGTGTCTTCTACATGTCCCAGAAAGATATTCAGACTTTTAAAAGCATCATAATTTTATATTTACACATACACACAAACACCAAAGAGAGATTAAAAGTTTTGTGTTTTTTCCATACAAATCATGGCATTGTGCTTTCATTAGTGTGAGTTTTATTTTTTTAATTTTTTTAATTTTTAATTTTTTATTTTTTTATTATTTATTTATTTATTTTATTATTGTACACAAATGGGATACATGTTGTTTCTCTGTACATGGCGTAAAGGCATACCATTTGTGTAATCATAAATTTACATAGGGTAATGTTTGATTCATTCTGTTATTTTTTCCCTTCCCCCCACCCCTCCCACCCCTCTTTTCCCTCCATACAGTCCTTCCTTCCTCCATTCTTGCCCCCTCCCTAAACCTAACTCTAACCCTAACACTAACTCTTCCCACCCCCCATTATGTGTCCTCATCCACTTATTAGCGATATCATTCTTCCTTTGGTTTTTTGAGATTGGCTTATCTCACTTAGCATGATATTCTCCAGTTTCATCCATTTGCCTGCAAATGCCATAATTTTATCATTCTTTATGGCAGAGTAATATTCCATTGTATATATATACCACAGTTTCTTTATCCATTCATCAACTGAAGGACATCTAGGTTGGTACCACAATCTGGCTATTGTGAACTGAGCAGCTATGAACATTGATGTGACTGTATCTCTGTAGAATGCTGATTTTAAGTCCTTTGGGTATAGGCCAAGGAGTGGGATAGCTGGGTCAAATGGTGGTTCCATTCCAAGTTCTCTAAGGAGTCTCCATACTGCTTTCCAGAGTGGCTGCACTAATTTGCAACCCCACCAGCAATGTATGAGTGTACCTTTTCCCCCACATCCTCGCCAACACCTGTTGTTGCTTGTATTCTTGATAATCGCCATTCTAATTGGGGTGAGATGGAATCTTAGGGTGGTTTTGATTTGCATTTCTCTTATTACAAGAGATGTGGAACATTTTTCCATATGTTTGTTGATTGCTTGTAGATCTTCTTCTGTGAAGTGTCTATTCATTTCCTTAGCCCATTTGTCGATTGGATTACTTGCATTCTTGGTGTAGAGTTTTTTGAGTTCTTTATAGATTCTGGAGATTAGCACTCTATCTGAAGTATGATTGACAAAGATATTCTCCCACTCTGCAGGCTCCCTCTTCACATTGCTGATAGTTTCCTTTGCTGAGAGAAAGCTTTTTAGTTTGAATCTATCCCAGTTATTAATTCTTGCTTTTATTTCTTGTGCTATTGGAGTCCTGTTGAGGAAGTCTGGTCCTAAGCCGACATGTTGAAGCTCTGGACCTACTTTTTCTTCTATGAGATGCAAGGTCTCTGGTCTGATTCCGAGATCCTTAATCCATTTTGAGTTTAGTTTCGTGCATGGTGAGAGATATGGGTTTAGTTTCATTCTGTTGCATATGGATTTCCAATTTTCCCAGCACCATTTGTTGAAGAGGCTATCTTTTCTCCATTGCATATTTTTGGACCCTTTGTCTAGTATGAGAAAATTGTGTTTATTTGGGTTTGTGTCCATGTCCTCTATTCTGTACCATTGATCCACCTTTCTATTTTGGTACCAATACCATGCCATTTTTGTTACTATTGCTTTGTAGTAGAGTTGAAGATCTGGTATTGCAATACTCCCTGCTTCGTTCTTGCTACTTAGGATTGCTTTAGCTATTCTAGGTTTTTTATTCTTCCAGATGAATTTCATAATTTCTTGCTCTATTTCTGCAAGGTACATCATTGGGATTTTAATTGGAATTGCATTGAATCTGTATAGCACTTTTGGTAGTATGGCCATTTTGACAATATTATTTCTGCCTATCCAGGAACATGGGAGATCTTTCCATCTTCTGGGGTTTTCTTTAATTTCTTTCTTTAGTGTTCTGTAGTTCTCATTGTAGAGGTCTTTCACCTCTTTTGTGAGATTGATTCCCAAGTATTTTATTTTTTTCAAAGTTATTGTGAATGGGGTAGTTTTCCTGATTTCTCTATCTGAAGATTCATCACTTATGTATAAAAATGCCTTAGATTTATGTGCATTGATCTTATATCCCGCTACTTTACTGAATTCACTTATGAAATCTAAAAGTTTTCTGGTGGAATTTCCTGGTTCCTCTAAGTATACAATCATATCATCAGCAAACAGGGATAGTTTGAGTTCTTCTTTTCCTGTTCGTATCCCTTTAATTTCTTTGGTCTGTCTAATTGCTCTGGCTAGAGTTTCAAGGAGGATATTGAATATAAGTGGTGAAAGAGGGCATCCCTGCCTTGTTCCAGTTTTTAGAGGGAATGCTTTCAGTTTTTCACCATTTAGAATAATATTAGCCATGGGCTTAGCGTAGATGGCCTTTACAATGTTAAGGAATGTTCCCACTACCCCAATTTTTTCCAGTGTTTTGAGCATGAAGGGGTGCTGTATTTTATCAAATGCTTTCTCTACATCTATGGAAATAATCATGTGATTCTTGACTTTAAGTCTATTGATATGGTGAATTACATTTATTGATTTCCTGATGTTGAACCAACCTTGCATCCCTGGGATAAAACCCACTTGATCATGGTGAACTATCTTTTTAATATGTTTTTGTATGCGATTTGCTAAAATTTTGTTTAGAATTTTTGCGTCGATGTTCATTAAGGATATTGGTCTGAAATTTTCTTTCCTCGATGTGTCTCTGTCTGGTTTAGGTATCAGGGTAATATTGGCTTCATAGAATGAGTTTGGGAGGGTTCCCTCCTCTTCTATTTTCTGGAATACTTTGAGAAGTATTGGAATGAGCTCTTCTTTAAAAGTTTTGTAGAACTCGGCTGAGAACCCATCTGGTCCTGGACTTTTCTTTGTTGGTAGGCTTTTGATGACTTCTTCTACTTCATTACTTGATATTGGTCTATTTAAATTGTGTATGTCCTCCTCGTTCACTTTAGGCTTCATATGTCTCTAGAAACCTGTTGATGTCTTCAAAATTTTCTATTTTGTTGGAGTATAGATTTTCAAAATAGCTTCTAATTATGTTTTGTATTTCAGTCGTGTCTGTTGTGATATTTCCTTGTTCATTCCGAATTTTAGTGATTTGGGTTTTCTATCATCTTCTCTTTGTTAGTGTGACTAAAGGTTTATCAATTTTGTTTATTTTTTCGAAGAACCAACTATTTATTTTGTCAATTTTTTGTATTGTTTCTTTTGTTTCAATTTCGTTGATTTCAGCTCTGAGTTTAACTGTTTGCTGTCTTCTACTACTTTTGGTGTTGGTCTGTTCTTCTTTTTCTAGCGCTTTGAGCTGTAGTGTTAGGTCATTGATTTTTTGAGTTTTACTTCTTTTATTAAATGCGCTCCATGAAATAAATCTTCCTCTAAGTACTGCTTTCGTAGTGTCCCAGAGATTTTGATATGATGTTTCTTTGTTCTCGTTTACCTCTAAGAATTTTTAAATTTCCTTCCTAATATCTTCTGTTATCCATTCATCATATAATAGCATATTGTTTAATCTCCAGGTGTTGGAGTAGTTTCTGTTTTTTACTCTTTCATTAATTTGTAACTTCAATCCATTATGATCTGATAGAATACAAGGTAGCGTCTCTATCTTCTTGTATTTGCTGACATTAGCTTTGTGGCATAATATATGGTCTATTTTAGAGAAGGATCCATGTGCTGCTGAGAAGAAAGTGTATTCGCTCTTGGTTGGATGGTATATTCTATAAATGTCTGTTAAGTCTAAATTATTGATTGTGTTATTGAGATCTATAGTTTCTTTGTTCAATTTTGCTTTGGAAGATCTCTCCAGTGGTGAGAGAGGCATGTTAAAATCACCTAGTATTATTGTGTTATGGTCTCTTTGGTTTCTAAAATTGAGAAGGATTTGTTTGACATACATGGATGAGCCACTGTTTGGGGCATAGATGTTTATGATTGTTATATCTTGCTGATTTATGCTTCCCTTAAGCAGTATGAAATGTTCTTCCTTATCCCTTCTGACTAACTTTGGCTTGAAGTCCACATTATCTGAAATGAGGATGGATACTCCAGCTTTTTTGCTGAGTCCATGTGCATGGTATGTTTTTCCCCATCCTTTCACCTTTAGTCTATGGGTATCTCTTTCTATGAGGTGAGTCTCTTGCAGGCAACATATTGTTGGATCTTTCTTTTTAATCCAATCTGCCAGTCTATGTCTTTTGATTGATGAATTCAGGCCATTAACATTCAGGGTTATTATTGAGATATGATTTGTATTCCCGGTCATTTGGTTCATTTTTTAAATTTTATTTATTTATTTATTTTTTTGACACTACTTGGTTCCTCCTTATTTGACAGTTCCTTTAGGATAATTCCTCCCTTTGCTGATTTGCTTCTTTGTTTTTTATCTCTTCCTCATGGAATATTTTGCTGAGAATGTTCTGCAATGCTGGCTTTCTTTTTGTAAATTCTTTTAGCTTTTGTTTATCATGGAATGATTTTATTTCATCGTCAAATTTGAAGGTAAGTTTCGCTGGGTATAAGATTCTTGGTTGACATCCATTTTCTTTCAGAGCTTGAAAAATGTTGTTCCAGGCCCTTCTAGCTTTTAGGGTCTGGATTGAAAAATCTGCTGATATCTGTATTGGTTTCCCCCTGAATGTAATTTGGTTCTTTTCTCTCACAGCCTTTAAAATTCTGTCTTTATTTTGTATGTTAGATATTTTCATTATAATGTGCCTTGGTGTGGGTCTGTTGTAATTTTGTGTATTTGGAGTCCTATAAGCCTCTTGAACTTGATTTTCCATTTCATTCTTCAGATTTGGGAAATTTTCTGATATGATTTCATTGAATAGATTGTTCATTCCTTTGGTTTGTTTCTCTAAGCCTTCCTCAATCCCAATAATTCTCAAATTTGGCCTTTTCATGATATCCCATAATTCTTGGAGATTCTGTTCATGATTTCTTACCATCTTCTCTGTTTGTTCAACTTAGTGTTTTCAAGGTTAAATATTTTGTCTTCAATATCTGCGGTTCTGTCTTCCAGGTGTTCTATCCTATTGGTTATGCTTTCTATGGAGTTCTTAATTTGTTTTATTGTTTCCTTCATTTCAAGGATTTCTGTTTGTTTTTTTTTTCAATATCTCTAACTCTTTATTGAAATGATCTTTTGCTTCCTGTATTTGCTCTTTTAACTGTCGATTGGTGCTATCATTCAATGCCTGCATTTGCTCTTTCATCTCATCATTCAATGCCTGCATTTGCTCTTTCATCTCATCATTGGCTTCTCTGATCATTTTAATTATGTACATTCTGAACTCCCTTTTGTCATTTCTTCTGCCATGCTGTCGTTGGATTTTATTGATGTAACATCTAGATTTGTTTGGGGCATTTTCTTCCCTTGTTTTCTCATATTGTTCAGGAATCAGTGGGTCATTAAGATATTACAGATTTCCTCTATTGACTTATAATGTCCCTGAAGATTGCTAGTATATCCCCTCTTATCCTTCAGTAGCCTGAAGTCTTGGAGGAAGTTGATAATGCGGTTCTCCACAAGGAAGCTGCCTCTCTAGGGGTGGTGACCCTCAGGTGGGGTATATTCCCTGATAGTGGGCAGAGGTGCCTCCACTTGTTGACCAATGGTCATCCAAAGGGGAACTAGGCTGCGGGCTGAGGCAAGGCCTGTTTGTGCCTGTGTCTCTGGTTTTACCAACCTTGTAGGAAAACCTCACCCAGCAGGGAAGACCCACCCGGTGGGGAGGTCTCGCTGGTCAGTTCTCCTCCAAGAGGTTCCCCTCAATCTACAACTACCGCCTGGGCTGGACTGTCTTCCTCTGCAACTTTTCCAGGGGCCGGGACCTACCTCCTGGGCCTGGGATCCTCACCCTTTGCAGACGAATCTCCTTAGGCTGCCTCTCCTCAGATAATCTGCCCGCAGTCCTGGAAACTTCGCTCCGCCCCTAGGCGTGTCTCTGTGCGGCTCTTCCAGCAAGAAGCCACCTAGCTCCTGGGACCCTACTCTGCACCTAATCGCCTGGCTATGCGGCCCCTCCTCTGAGCCGCCACCTGGAGCCCCGTACAATAGCTCTGAGACCCAGAGACCCACCACACACCTCCTCCTCTGGATAGCCGCCCGGTTTCCGATGCAGTCACTAGGAGTCGAAGCAACTCACTTCGCGTCTCCTTCTCCCACCAACCGCCCGTAGCCTTAGGCAGTCACTCCGGGTCCAAGTGACCCACCCTGTTCCTCCTCCTCCTTAGGGTAGCCCCCCGGGGGTTCAGGAGTGGTCGCTCGGATACCAAGGGACCCACCGTGCTTCTCCTCCAGGCAGGCCACCGGTGTTCAGGAGTGGTTGCTTTGAGTCCAAACAACTCACCACTCGCCTCCTCTTCTGGCCACCGCCTGTGGCTCTGATGCAATCACTCCTAGACCAAGCGACCCGCTGTACTTCTCTTCCTCCGGGCAACCCCCCATTGTTCGAAAGCGGTCGTTCTGAGTCCAAACAGCTCGCCACGCAGCTCCTCCTCTGGCAACCGCCTGTGGCTTTGATGCAGTCACTCCTAGACCAAGTGACCCGCTGTACTTCTCTTCCTCCGGGCAACCCCCCGGTGTTCAGAAGCGATCGTTCTGAGTCCAAACAGCTCACCACGCAGCTCCTCCTCAGGCAGCCGCCCGGAGCCCCAGTGGTTGCTCCGAGTCCAAGCGTTGTGCTGAGCTGCCTCCTCTACGATGATCCCAGTGGTCCGTGTTTACCCCTCCAGTGGGGGGGAGGGGCGTCTCGCCGAGCAACTCTACTTCACAAAGTTCCCTGCGTTCCGGGGCTACCGCCCCATCCAGGATGCCTCCCCAACGGGAGAGACTCACCCTGCGGCTTTGAGTTGGTCCCAAGTCTTTCACTATTTCCTCTTTTGAATCCTGCGTCCTGGAGCAACATGAAATGCAGCCACCCTCTAGTCTGCCATCTTGAAACTCCCCCTTTTAGCATTTCTTATAGGGCAGAATACTAGTAATGACATGGCTCCCCGTCTGTCAGCTTCGCAGCCCGCCTACTGGTCCCTGCTAGGAAGTGGTAGGGGAGCAGTGGAGCAGCTGAGCAGCAGAGTGGCTGCTCAGGTGGACTACAGTGCAAGTGGGTTCTTAAGCTGACATGATGGAGTATTGGGCCTACATTTTCTTTTAGCATATTTAGCGTTTCTGGTCTAATGCCTTGTCTTTCTTCCACCTTGAGTTGAGTTTTGTGCAGGGTGAGAGATGGGAGTCTAATTTCATTTTATTAATATGGCTTTCCAGTTTTCGTAGCACTATTTGTTGAAGAGGCTCTGTTTTCTTCAATGTATGTTTTGGTGCCTTTGGTATGAAGTAACTATATTTGTGAGTTTGTCTCTGTGTCTTCTGTTCATCTGGTCTTAATGCCTGTTTTGGTGCCAAAACCATGCTTTTTTTGTTACTATAGTTCTATAATATAATTTAGGGTCTGCTATTGTGATGCCTCCTGCTTCATGTTTCTTGCTAAGGTTGCTTTGGCTATTCTGGACCTCTTATTTTTATAGATTTCAAGTTTGCTTTTTTTTATTTCTATGAGGAACATCATTGGAATTTTAATAGAAATTTCATTAAACCTGTGTAGTGCTTTTGGTATTGTGGCCATTTTGACAATATTCTGCCTATCTATGAACATGGGAAATCTTTCCCATCTTCAATTTCTTTCTTTAGTGTTCTGTAGTTTTCATTGTAGAGATCTTTCACCTCTTTTGTTAGACTGATACCCAGGTTTTTTTTTAAGCTATTGTGAATGGGATAGTTAGGTTCCCAAGTTCTCTTTCAGCTGATTCATCACTGATGTATAGGAACACAATTGAGTTGTGGGTGTTAATTTTATATCCTTCTACTTTGCTGAATTCATTTGAGTTCTAGAAGTTTCCTGGTGGAGTTTTTTGGGTCTTCCATATATAGAATCATCTCATCTCATCTTCTTTTCCTATTCATATCCCTTTAATTTGTTTCTTCTGCCTAATTGCTCTGACTGGAGTTTCAAGGACTATGTTAAATAGAAGCGGTAAAAGGGCTTCCCTGTCTTATTTCAGTTTTCACAGAGAATACTTTCAGTTTTTCTCCATTTAGAATGATTTTGGCCTTGAGTTTAGTGTATATACATTTACAATGTTGAGGTATGTTCCTACTATTGTTAGTTTTTCTAGTGTTTTGAATATGAATGGATGCTGTATTTTGTCAAATGCTGCATCTATTGACATAATTTATGATTCTTGTCTTTATGTCTGTTGAGGTATGGTGAATTACATTTATTGATTTTTAAAGATTTTTAAAATTCTTTTCAGTTATACATGATAGTAGAGTGTGTTTTGACATATATACATGGAGTATTACTTCCCATTTTTGTGGTTTTATGTGATGTGGAGTTACACTGCTCATGAATTCTTTTTTAACATAGGAAAGTTATGTCAGATTCATTCTAGTATCTTTCCCAGTCCCATCCTCCCCTCTTCCCCTTACTCTGCTCCTGTCCAATACAGTGAATGTCCCCTTCTCCCCCCACACCTTTTGGTGAGTTAACATCTGCATATTGGAGCAAACATTCAGTCTTTGGTTTTTTGAGATTGGCTTATTTCACTTAGCATGATTGTCTCCAGTTCCATCCATTTACTGGAAAAAGCCATAATTTCATTCTGCTTTATGGCTGAGTAGTATTCCACTGTGTATATGTACCACATTTTCTTTATCCATTCATCTGTTGAAGAGGATAGTTCAACACTTAACCTAGGTTGGTTCCTTAGGTTAGGTGTTGTGAATTGAGCTGCTATAAACACTGATGTGGCCATGTATGCTGATTTTAAGTCTTTTGGGTATATGCTGAAGAGTGGGAAAACTGGGGCAAATGGTGGTTCTATTCCAAATTTTCTGAGGAATTGCCATACTCTTTTCCAGTGGTGGTTTTTTTCTTATTTTCTTTCTGTCCAACCTTCTGAGTCTCTAGGCCACTCTGTGAGAGTTCAGTATTAAATCCCAGTGAGATTTATTTTTCTTACTGACCACAAAGAAAAGCTGTTCACTTTCCTGGTCCAGCACCACAGAACTGTTTGAAAAATAACCTCCTTTATTCCACCATCTTGCTTTTTTTCTCTAAAACATTTTTTTAGAAATAAGTAAATAAGCATCCAGTGTATAGATCAGTAATCCAGTTCTGTGCACCTGTATTCTAGGGGCAGGAGTAAGGAATTATTGAACCTTGAGAGGCAAATAAAGCAACAGCAATAATAACAATAAAAGAAAAGAAATACCAAACTCAAGATTTGTGATTTGATTCTAAAGGTCAAAGTACTTATGCCAACTTGTATGTCAGTTTTCTATTGATAAAATATTACTACATATTAGGTGCTTAAAACAGCAAGCACTTATCCAACACATGATGTAGATAAAGAGTTTTGACACAATGTGACTGAATTCACTTTACTAGAATCTAGTAGAGTATTCATTTTACTAGGGTCTACTTGGGCGTGGTTCCCAACCTTTAGCTGCCTGTAGGTACCTTTTAATCCCTTTGGTTGTTGGTAGAACTTAGTTTCTTGTGGATTAAGAACTGAGGTCACTGTTTTCTTTTATCCTTAAGTCAACAACAACATGTCAAGTATTTTTTGTGTTTCAAATCTCTCTGATATCCCAATTACTGAACCCGTCTTCTAATGGCTCATGTGATTACACTGGGTACTCTTGGATAATACATGACAGTTTCCCTGTTTAAGATCCAACTGCAAAATCTCTTTTGCCCTGTAGTGTAGTATATTCATTATAAGGAATTGAGGGTGTGGGGCTTACTACCTACTGCAATTTGCTTGAGTATTTATATAAAGCTACATAAAGAAATCACCAGTGGAATATGATAACTTTTATTTTTTTATTTTGATCCAGTCTGGAAACAGAACTAAGGGTTGTTTGACCTTCAGAGTTCTTTCAAATTCTTAAGGTATTACCCACACCTTCTGCCAAATTAAATGTTTTCAGTTTAATGCCAAATGAGGCTAGGATTCCAGGACTGCCCCTAGAAAGCCTCATGCTCTCAATTGTCCTGTCTTAACCTTCTTTTTCACTCTTTCTATACAAATTCCTGGAAATTTCTGCCTCCACTTTCATATAATGGATGATTTTAATATTGATTGCAAAGGAAATAAGACATCTTAAAACAAAACAAAAAACCCATGAGGTTTTGGATTTTGGAGCTTTGATTTCTGTATCTAAAATCTTTGTATCTGAACACTTTGTATCTATGCTTTAATCCTGGCTCAAAGATCCAGAAGAAGCTCCAATATAACACTCCTATTTGACTTTGAACCATATATATACCTATATATATATCTATATAGATATTCTCTCTTCTGAGAAAACTTACTTCTACATGTATGATCTCTTCAACATTTTTAGTCTGTTGTCCATTATTGAATCTTAGACCCAGAGCTAACAGACTGATCACTCTTATCAGTTGTTAGACCAGTTAGAGTCTGGTCTAACTTAAGATATGTAACTCCCAAACAGGTCAGGATTTGATTTATTATGCTCCCTTCCGATATAACCTACCCAATTTTGTATTTTACTTACTTCCCTTTATTGTAAAAAAAGTCTTCTGTAGTCAAGTCAGTCTTTTATTTTGTCATAAAAATACACTCTTTGTTTTTTTCTTCAGGCATTACTGAACCAAATTCATTGTACATTCTCCTAGTATATAATCCAATACTTTTTTCTTTTTCCTACCATGAAGCTTACTCAGACTAACATTACTAACATTTTCATATTCTGAAGTCACTCAGCCATTGATTGCTGTTAATTTTTGTCCCAGGTTTCCACTTGGAATCATAGAAATGTGAAAATGATTATTGAATGAATGAGAAAACAATAGTAGAGATTGATAAGAAAAAAGGTTTATTTATCAAATCTTTGAAGATGCAAAAATGATTTCTTTTCTGTGTAGTCCTGTGAACAGAGACTAGGAAGGCACTTTTTGTTCCTGTAGTTCTCAGGCATTTCCATGATCTGTGATAGTGGAAAGAAAAGAAAATTAAGACAAACTTGGATTTCCATGAAGAGAGAATATTCCTTTTACTTAAATCTTAGCAGCATAGTACCTAAGGAAACCCAATTAGTAAAAAATGATATCTATTACATATAATTATTCTATAAACGGCCTTCTGAACTGAGATTTCACAGAGTCCTTAGCTGTTCTCAAATGCATGTGTTTTTCTGCAATAATACACAGTGTGAGTAATATAATACCTATGAAGAATATTTATCCAGAATTTTATGAAGGAAGAGATCTGGGAGACAAACCAGAGAAATTCTGACTTCAGTTCGAAGAAGTGTGACTCATTTACCTTTGCTGCAAGGAGCACTGTACTCGGCAATTGCAAACTCATCTGAAAAAACAAACATCATTATGTGAAGTCAGTGAAGGAATCTTTTCTGTGGGAAGAACTACATTGTATCAGAAATATCAGCATCATTTACTTGATGCACTGCTTACTGCCTTGTATTGTCCTTTCAAATACTGTATTCTGTTTTATTTAGCTGCACTCTCCAGAAAGACAGTTCAGATGACATACTTGCTTAAATCTCTTATTGTTGGTTTATCGTACCAAAAGGAACTAAATATCCTAGTGCTGATTTTTAAAAATACTCGATATATTTAAAATACAGGTAGTTTCTATCATTATGTATCCAAGACAAAAAGTAGAGAATCAAACTTGGAGACAAAAATGAAGTGGCAAGAGAATTTAATGTAATAAGTCACCCCAATACATTTTTCAAACCTACATTTCTGATGAAGAATTTTAATTTCTACGTGAAAGTTGCTTGCACTCACCTGTCTCATAGTAATCATAGACTTTCACTATAGCTGGTTTCAGATCTCTTACTGGAATATCTTGCAGAACTGTGAAGGACAAACTCAATGTCTTGTTTGACACCTAGAAAGCAAAAGAGAGTTAAATGACCTTCCAGGGAGTTTTCTTCTCTTTTCAAATAGATGAATAATAAGCATCCATCTGTTTTTGAGGGAAAAAAAACCTTTTATCAACTAACAGCATACTACAAGATCCTTAAATTGTGCAAAAGTCCTTAGAATAGAAGGAAAATTTGCCAAACATTTCTTAAATAATGAACACAACTTCTATACCCCATCAGTGTCAGCACATGACTATTCATGAGGGAAATACTATGTACTTTTTACTGGTTAACTGGCTATGTCCCTTTTTAAATATTCAGAGATTTGGTACAATTTTGCTTTTCCATTTTGTGGAAATACTTGTGTAGACTTGAGGAGCTACGTAAAAGACATGTCACTGCAGCTTGTTTAAGTTTCACAGATTTTGCAAAGTGTAATTCCTATCAATGTAGGCATGCATGAACTATGCTGCCATACCTATCTATAAAATCACATTGGTTTATTGGTGGACTGGTTATCATTATCAGTTTTTATTGTTTTATTGTCCAAGTCTTGCTGATATTGACAGTGCTTCCCCCTTTTATATTGTTGATGAGGATGCTGATATAATAATTGACTAATTGCAATTGTTACTTCCTTACATTATTCAGTATCTTCAAAATGACTTGTGGACACAATGAAAACATTTTGTGGAAAATCCCTTGCTTACAGGGTCCAAATATATTCATATCCAAATATTAAGCTACTTCTATTCATAATCCTAGGAAAATTTAAATAAAAGGGAGGAAAAACATTCATTGGCATTCTCAAATTTCTAGTTTAGAAGGGATGTCTACAGAACTCATGAACTTACTTCCCAGACAACTTCCTTAGAAGGGTTTTTATTTGTATTTTTTTCAGCTACATTGGCAGGGCTCTCACCTGATCCAGGTAAATCAAGACATGATTGTTGCTGACTTCAGTTCGGTTCACATGGCTAAATCTTTCAAGCTGAAGAAAATTAAAAGACCACAATGTTAAAAATAGATGAAACCCCTGAAAGTTCCAGAGGGGAGAAAATTCTTATTCCCTATACCTTCAAAAGCTTTTTGTAAGTAAAAACGTAATATAGAAAAAGTAAAAATTAAAGATGATTTGGATGAAGAGTTTAATATGATGGCACATGGTCCATGGTAAAGTTGATTTATTTGAAAGGAATTCAATAGTCTAAACTTGGGAATTACTTATATTTCATAGTCTGTTTCTTTATGATGGAAATTTTTAAATTTTTGTTTTATTTGACTTAGAGCAATCACTTTTCTTCTCTTAACTTCTGTAATACTTAGTCATTTTCATGTTTTTCCACTGGTTCATGCTCATGTGCATGAAGATTCTAAGCTCTAGCTAAGCAGGAACCTATGATATTTTTTAACCCTAGCTCTCATGGCTTCTAGCAGAATGCTCTGCACATGGTGGGATCTCATACAAACATGCCAAATTGTAGTTCTAAGTCTGGAGATTCTATAAATCTTTGATTAGAGGTTGATTTAATATTGTTTAAAGAACATTATTTTCTTAGTGTGGGGATACATAAAACATAAATAAAATAGGGCAACCTGGTGTTATAATAAACCTACCATTTTCACTGTTGGCTTCAGGGGGATGAAGCCAGAAACCATCTTCACATCAGCAATCACCATGTTGGAGGCAGGACGGTTCCCAGTGTATCTAGGGGCCCAAGGAAGGAAGGGATTAGGGCTTTCTGTGTTATTAAATATTCCCTTTTCCAGTGTTCATATTAAATACTCTACAAATTACACATAAGTCCTTCCAAATGTCCCATGCCAGTGGTTTAGAAAAGTGGCAGTGCATAAGACTTTTTACAGAACCCGTTACAGCCTCAGAGACCAGCCCTACTCCAGAACTGGTCAAATCAGAGTTTCAAATGTGTGGACTCTGAGGGATCTGTGTTTTAAGAAAGCTCCACAGGTGATGCTTGGACTGGGGGCCTCAGATCTATGCCAGATAAAATACACTTATCTCAATCTTTTCCTGAGTAGTACCCCAATCAAATTATAATATTCTTATGGATAGATACTTTTTTGTAAGACATGTAGTTATTTGGATATTACTGCATATAAATGTATTCCCCCAAAATTGATTATATTGTATATAACTTGAGATTCATTTGTCAGTGAGAATTCTAACTAAAAAGTCACTCCTTCTTTTCAAGCTTTTCAAGAATTCTCTCTTTGCCTTGAATAGATCAAGAATAACAGGATTTTATTATATTGAAGGAATTCAAGTCACAGGTAAGGGATGATTTTTTTTTTTTAATTGAGGGGAAGCATTAACTTTTAAGTAACATTGGACAACAGTAGGTCCTGGGAGCAGGGGATGGATAATGTAAACTTCATCACCAATAAATATAAAAGAATACGCTACTTTTAAAATAAATGCAGTGTGAACATTTACTGTCACACTGTTTAACTTAATGAAGAGTCCCAGTAATAAGACTGGTTGTTACTCTTAGAATTAGGTAATATAGTCAAAAAATCTTACCTGACATTCATAGAGATCTGGAAGGTGGTGTGGGCTTTGGGTCCGTCACAAGTTTGGGGCACAGTCTGTACCTCTAAAGCAAATGGGAAGTCTTCCTTTTCTGGGAGAATATTGTATTTCAAGGATGTCTGTGGAATATTAAAGACAGAATTTGTTTTTCTCTCTTCTTTAGAATAAATTCCTTTCATCTTCCTCAGTTCTCTGATTTGCCTCATGGTTTGCTGAGCTAGGATTTTTCAATGATAACTGTGGACCCTTGTCCTTTGCCCTGAGAGTCTCACCTGGAGGTAGACACATCCTTCTCCCGTTACACTTGCACTGTATTCCCCAGGTACTGTTGGTAAGGAGACCTTCTGTAGTAACAGGCGGTTGTTGTTATCCACTTGGAATTTTGTGGAAAATGTCCCTGAAGACTGGATGGTCACCTGTGCAGCTTTCCCAGTCCTAGTAAAAGTAGCTGCTCCATATTTGGACAAAGCGTGGAGAGTCACCACTGTGTCCTGAAAGAGGAGTGGGAGAACCCACTTAGGTATTGTTATAGTTTGGAAATGGTTTGTCCCTTTTGGGTTCATGTGTTGAATGTCTGGTCCTCAGAGTGGTGAGATTGAGAGGTGGTGGAACCTTTAAGAGATGAGGCCTAGTGGGAGGTCCTTAAGTCACTGAGGGCACTCTCCTTGGAAGGGATAGGTAGTTCTTATGGGATCCCTTGGTAGCTCTTGTAAGGAGAATATTATAAAAAACAAGTCTAGCCCTACCCAGCTGTCTAACTTCCTGTTTTGAGATGTGATCTTTCCTTCATGTTTAGATACATGATTATACAGTTAGGCTTAGGAAGCTGGATGAACAGAAACAGTCCTTTATGCTTCTAATGAATGAATGTTTGTGTATGAAGAGGTGGATGGCGGAGCATGAAATGTGTCAGGGGACCTGAGAATGGAGGTTCTCAAGGCAAGATTACAGTATTTAGAGTTCCTGTGAACAGTTTGGAAGGGACTCCTAGAACTGTGGAGAAGAGTTGGTAGGAGTCTTCCTCCTCATTCTGCTGGTGCCACACCATTGCTTTAGGGAGGCTGAGTTTTGTGAATAAACGCAGGCAGAGGGTGCCAGAATTCTTTGCATTTTCTTTTTAGCTGTCTTTGACACAAAATTATCCCTCTTTATACTGACAACCTTTCAAGTTATTCTCACCTTCATTTCTTCTCATGTATTTGTCTTTTTCTAACTGAACGTTAATTAAAAAGTTCTGGCAAGTAACCAACCTGGGTGGAGGAGAAACCTCCATGGGAATTCTGTTGCTTTGTGATCCACTTCACAATGTGAGTTGCAGTAGTCAGGTCCTCTGAGGTCGGGGCTGGCTGGACTGTGAGGTAAGTGAGGAGCACATAGGCCGTCATCTCCACCTCAGCAGAGGGAGCCTGGGGTTGGTACAAAAGCCCCTGTGGTGCCCTGGGCTTCTGAGGCCGTGTCCAGTGGATAGTATTATCTGGGTGTGAGAAAAAGATACTTATAAGTGACTAAATATTCATGTTTAATTTAAGACGAATGTATCTAAACTGGAGCTGAAGAGAGGGTTACATTCTGATTGTGGTGTTTTAAACCTCTTAGCGATGCTTTCCCCTTCATGGAAATCTGAACTTGGTGTGTTTCAACCCAGTTAAGGCAGCTAATGTTGCCAGAGTCAGAACCTTTTGCCATCTGTACTTTCAGGTAGTTGGTACAGTTGGGATGATGGGGGAAAGAGATGGCAGAGGAAGGTCTCTCACTGGTTGTAGCTATTTCCTATTTCTGATGTTGTTTAGACCATATCTAGAATATGTCAAGTTTTTTTGTCAGACCTGTCTTTAGAGGTTTCTCGTGAGTATCACAGATCACATGAAACAATACAGTTCACACTCATTAGGTTGAAAAAGAAAGAAAACCTCACATTAATCCTTAAAATACTAATAGTTGAGCAACTGCATGAAATACCACATGGGTATGAAGTGTAATGGGAACAATGGGAACTGAAGTTCATTGCTGTGGGATGTCAACTGCTTCTTCAGCACAATTTGGAAATATTGAGAAAGGAAGAAGGTGTGTTTAGTCTATGATTAGTCATTAGTTTCTCAGAGTACAACTTTGGGAAACACATGCACAATAAGATAAGTACCTGAGTATTCACTGTAGCACTGTTTGTAATAGCAAAAGTTAACAAAGGATTCATTAAGAGAAACATATAAATTATAATCTGATTATATATTGTAATTTATTGTGCATCAGTGAAAAGTCATGAACTAAAATTACAGAAACATGTATGAAGACTCTCACTAATGTAATGTTGAACTTAAAAAAGTGAGAGATGAACAAATATAATATATTATATTTAAATATAATACTGCATGTCTAAAGGTGAAAATATATGAAATGTGAAAATTATAATATTACTTAAGGAATACATATGGAACAAAAATATAAAGAAATCCATGAAAATTATAATGACAAATTCAGGATAATGACAACCTCTGGAAGTGGAAGTGGTAACGGGATTTTTTTCCTGCATTGGTAACACTCTATTTCTTACACTTGGAGGGAGTTACATGGGTGTTTCTAATTATTCTTTATGCTTTTTTTGGTATATGTGAAACATTTCCCAAATATTAAAGCACATTGTCGAAAGACAAAGGTAGAACACATTTTATTGGCCATTTTAACATTTTAACATTTAACATCTGCATTTTATTTTCTATTTCTTTAACACCTCATATAGAGCTCAGTGTATGTAGAAGAATTTTATGAATATGAATAGATTGGTCAACATTATTGGTACAGTGAAATGAGATTACAACATCAGAATTTGTTCATGGAGTTCTTCCATGAATTTTTCCTTATGTTTAAGATGATATGATACATTGTGTAAGGGTTGGGTATATATTAGGAACTGATATCTTAATAATAATAACAAGCACTTTTATAGCATTTGCTAGGCCATATACTCTACTAATGTTTTCCACATATTAATACATTTACTACAACAACCTTATGAGATAAGCCCCATTCTACTGATGAAAGAACTGAAACAGACAAGTTCCTGACTTGCCCATGACCACAGGTAAGATGCTTTGGAGCTAGTCTTCAGAGGCTAAACTTCTCACTACTAAACTTATCATCTCTTATATTTCGATGTCTGATTTTATTAAGATATCTTATATCTTATATGTTGCGGACTATATATATATGTAATATATAATATATATGTGTGTATATAAAGATTCTGAAATGTCTTACTATATATATATGTGTGTGTGTGTGTGTGTGTGTATAAATATATATATGTATATACTACAAAGTATCTTACCATATATAGATATATGTATGTATATATAGAGAGAGAGAGAGAAAGAGAAAGAGAAAGAGAGTGTGTAGATAAAAGAAGGGATCAAAGAGGTAGGAGTAGAGAAGTTTTGTAATGTAATTTTTGATACAGAGAATGTGGGATGAGAGAAAGATCTTAGGTGTGCTCTCACCTTCTTTTACAGCTTCCTCATCAAGTGACTTCAGTATTTCTTTCCTCTTGTCCTGGTTACCTGCCAGGGCAAATGCATAGGCCAACAGTGCCTTGGTGTAGACATGGCTGCCATGGGCTCCTTCCTTTGCTGACTTCCAGGCTGACTCCAGGCAAAACAAGGCATTGCGGACAACAGGATGCTATGTTAGGAGAACAAAAAGGGAATTAAGCTATATGAACATGGGTACTAGCATTCCCAGGTTTAACACACAGTTTATAAACAGGAGATGAAGAAGTTTTTTGAATACATTTGTTCATCTGTTCCTCATTCTAATGGATTTTGAGAGAATAGTGTTTTTGATCTGCTATTCTCATACACACACACATACACATACACATACACATACACATTTTTGTGGCACTGAGGATTGAACTCAAGGGTGTTCAACCACTGAGCTACAGCCCCAGGACTTAAAAAATGGTTTTGTTTTGAGACAGGGTCTTGCTAAGTTGCCCACCCTGTCCGGAAACTTAATGATCCTCCTCCCTCCACTTCTAGGTAGCTGGAATTATAGGCATGTGCCACTGTGGCCGAGTGCTATCCTTATTTATAAAAGGCAGAAGCATAGACCATATATTTGGAATTCTCCCCTAAAGAATCTTAAAAGGGGATATAGCCCAGAGTCATCACTGGGAAAGTATAAGTCTGTCTTAATAGATTGGCCAAATTCTCTATTGATCTCGAAATTATTGATGCTGCTTAGAAGGAAAGCTGACAGGTTTTGGTATGTTAGTGTTTCAGAGAGCAGGTAAGTAGATTTGTTGCATGCAGAACTACCTTTTAACGGGGAGATGAGGTGGTACCTACAGTGAGTGGGAGTGGAATCTCCAGAAGGGCTATGGTGATGTAGGCAGAGAGGGTGACTTCATCTTCTACTCCTCCCTGTGAATATGGAAAAGGAAAAGACTTGAGTAATTCAGCTTTTCAGAATGCTGTTGACCAGCTCGTTCTATTGGGCTGTGTCACAAAATTTATCCTTATTCATATCCATCCCCAATGGGGCAAAGTATCACAATTCTAAGTTCCATTCCCTCTTCCTTGGTGTTATCCAGGTTTTATTTTCCTTGGATGCCTTTTGTCAGGAATTTCTACATTGCCACTTCCTTTCTTTACCCTTATAGATATCCTAATAGACACATCAAAACTAGCCCTGGAATGACTCACCTTTATGGCATTGTTGAGCAGTGACCCAGAGCTCCTGAAGCAGCCATTTTCCTTCTGCTTCTGGGAGAGCCAGAGGAGGGCCTGGGTAATGTGTGTTTCGTCAATGAAGATATATTTTCGAGCTTGGGCAAAAGTCTTCAGTACAAAGGCTGTGAGCCTGTGGGTGAGCAAGTGATGACAATGTTGTATTGTTAGCATAATTTTACCAGCAATGGGCTTCATACATAGAAGAGCCTACATAGACGACTCTACATAGAAGAGTCACCTAACAGGAATTTGTATGTACGTAGAGCTCCTACACCTTTAGTCTCCTTGATAAATCTGTAGGTCTAATATTTTCTTGCTGACTCCCTTTGCCACCAGAAGTCTAAGTATTTCTAATTTACTTATTTTTCTTAGTTATTTCAGGAGGAAGGCTTTTAAATCTCACTTTTTTTTTTCAGAGATTTCCTTCTATAGCTAAAAGAATCTTCTGTAATCAACTCTTTTATGTAATAACTTCTAATTTGTTTTTCCTGAGGGATTTAAAGGATAATGTTTCCTATCACAGTCTCCTTAATTCTTTCCTCTTTTTAATGAAAATTTTCTCAGTCAAGATAAGCATAAACTAAAAAAACAAAATAAGCTGTTAACATGGTTTATCTGGAAGTAATATGATATATTCACCGACCATGTCATTTAAAAACTCATGGTTATGGGAGCCAATTTAGAAAAAAACACTTGGTTTATTATCAACAGGGTGCATTTGGGGAACAAGTCTAACACACTTGTATTTGAATATCAGATTTTCTGCTTGCTACCTTGCTAATTGTGGTGTATTTATCTAGTCTAATCTACTATAGGTCTAATAATACATATCTTAATAGGGTTCCTACAAATATAAATGTGGGAAAATGTGAAAAAATATGGCACAGAAATGAGAGCTTAAAAAATTGTCCTTCACTTACCAGGTGTTGCCCTGGTTCCTGCCATGTTTCTCCCCAAAGGTGCTATAGGAGCCATCGTGATGCTTGTAGTTTAACTGTCTTTGGTAACCTGGAATGGAAGGTCAACGAAACAACATGAAAGATGAATGTGTATGTGGAGGCCAGAGATATTATCTTTTGTGCCTTTCCCTAAAATTTTCTGTCATACTTTAAGAAGGTTCTGAGTACTAAACATTTTATTGGAGATTGGATAGTTTTCATGAAATTAACCATCATGGTATTCATACCGTAGTAGCTATCAGGGTAGGATAAACTGATGTTTAAAAGTATTGATAAGTAATTTAAGCCTACTGGGAAATAAATTAAAATAATATCAACTTTCCACTCATTCACTGAGTAACTCACCAGTGTTGAGATAGCCAATGGCCTTGGACTTGATCTCTGGGGTCAGCTGCTGTGTTTCATTTAGATAATCCAGAACATAGATGTTAGGAGCAAAGAGAACCATGTTCTGTTCTCCACAACCATAAGGCATCTGGAGGAGATTCTGTGTGTTTTGCATTGCAGATCCCATTATATCTCCTATGAAATGGAAGAGAGGGAAGTCATAAAGTTTAGAGATTATAATCTATCTTAGGTATTAAAAAGAAGAGTGTAATTAGCTGAGCTTGAAAATAATTAGGATTTTTAAGAAGATATCTTCCATGGATAGAAGAGTGATTGGAAGCAATAAAAAAGCTCAAAGAGAGAAAGAAGAAAAATTAAAATTATATCCATTAATTTGAATAAAATATTTATGGAAAAGAAATATAGTAGAAGCTATTAATACCCAAATTCACTAGGGACTGGAAACTCACCCAAGACTGAGACAGAGGCTCGGGCAGATTCCTCTACTACATTTGGTGGCAGCTTCAAGGATAATTGTTCAGATACCTCAGCACCTAAGGAAAGAGACAAATCAGTCATAGGAAAACTATTTCTGCAATGTATATTTCTGAAGAGCTCTATAATCCCTAAGTTAAGAGTATGATTTACTCTTAAATTACTCCTGAAAAATTGGTCTTCTTTTCTTTTTTTTTCTTTTTTTTTTTCACATAGGAGGGTTTATTAAACAAACAGAATGTCTCCCTGCAGGATAAGAGAGAAAATGAGAGGAAAAAAAGAGAGAGAGAGAGAGAGAGAGAGAGAGAGAGAGAGAGAGAGAGAGAGAGAGAGAGAAAAGCAAGGAGGAGAGAGAAAAAAAGTGAGTAGGAGAGAGAAAGCATGAATGTGAGGAGAAGAAGAGAGAGTTCTTCTTTTCATAGAACAGTTTTATTTATCATCTAATACATGGCTGTTGGGATTCTAAGATTTTCCAAATTTCACCCCTGAACACATTTTTTCCCCTGTATGTAGAGTTTCATTTCAAAAGAAGATAACAGATTGATAAGACCCTAGTAATGTTGTGGTTCAGTTGCATTCATCCCATGGCTATGACAACAAGATCTATTTTTTTTTTTTGTCTACCTTCACTCTCCTTACTCAATAATGAATTGTATGAGGAAAAAAAATGCCCCCCCCCAAATTTATATATATATATATATATATAAAGAAAAATTTATATATAAAGAAAAATTCCCCCACAGCCCCTGATTTCTACAATGATGTTACATTCTTTCTTCAGTCAATTTCACCATAATATAGTATTTTTATGAAGACCTATAAAATGGGTGTGAAGAGATGTAGATGAATATAGCATTTGAACCCTTGAAAATAAAATAATTACTACCAATGGACATATATTTACTTCCGTTTAAATCTTGGTGACTTATGTGAAGATGAAAATGAGAGAAGTGTAGTATTTACTTTCATATTGCATCCTGAATCATGAGGCTAATATTAAAACTTTTGTAAGATAACAAATACCATAAGCAAACTGAAAAGAAAAATAACCAAGAGGGGGGCAATATTTTGACTCTTTAAAATAAAATATTTGCTAGTGATGAACATAATCAAATGACATTTTAATCTTGGTGAAATACATGAGACAATTAGAGAAATGTGGTATATCTTCTTTTACTACCAAAATTAACATTAAGGCTTATGTAAGAAATAAGATACCAAAGCAACATTAGAAAATAACCACATAAGAGAAAATAAATGCAATATATTCAAAAACAACTACAGAAAAAAACAGTGTATACAACTAAGGCCAAAAAAAAAAAAAAAAAGATAAAATACTCAAAGCAAATGGTCAAATGATATGAAGGCAATTTATAAATTTGCAAAAACAAACTCATATTCACTTGTGACTAGGGAAATATAAATTAAAGCCACAACAAAATTTTAATATAATTTTTTGTAAAAATATGGCAATTAATGATGATGAGTATACATTATGGATGGTAGTGGATGCACATTGTTGGAAGTATAAATGTATTTAGATAACAAAGATGGGATCTCTTTAGTTCCATTAAAACTAAGACTACAGTCAGATGGTTCCACCTTTTCCACAGAAAGTTGAACTAGCAGATATTTGGAGACAAGAACATCTTTTTGAAACTCCTGACACTTGGAAACAAGTCTGAGAAAACTGTGTGGTCCACAGAGTTGAATGAAAACCAAATTAGAAGGGTAAGAAGAACGGTCTCACTTTAACGACATCATCTCTCACACCTATGTAGGTACAATTCTAGTGGAGAAGTTTTCCTTGGGTTCGTGGTTTCTACAGGAGGAAAACAACCAGAGGCAGTTATCCGGTTCCCTTAGCATTCAAGATGCTTCCCAGGAACCCACTCTAGCCTCACCTCACTAGGAATCCAGGGGATAATATCACAACTGGACCATATGAGTCAGGCAGAAATAGAAGAGACAGAGCTCATGGTGCAAGCATATGGATCTTTGTGGCACCTATGTGTTCCTGTTCCAAAAGCTTTTTATGAGGCAGCACTACCCATGCCAGACAGAAACATTACCAGAAAAGAAAATTAAAAGCTAATATCTTTTATGAACATAGATGTAACATTCCTCAAAAATCTAACAAACTGAATTCAATAACACATTATCATTTGCCATGATCAAGTGGGATTTACCTCTGGATTGTAAGTTTAATTTACATAAACAAATCACTAAATGTTATATGTCACTTTTATAAAACGAAGGACAAAAACATGATCATTTCATTGGATGAAGAAAGAGCATTTGACAAAATTCAACATCCTTTCACGTAAAACTCTCATCAGATTAGGTGCAGCAGGAATGTACCTCAGCACAATAAAGGCAACGTGCCACCAACAGCATGGCCAAACTCCCAGTTCCAGCGAGGGGTGATAGGGGATTAGAAAAGTTTTTTAAAAGACTCACACATGCAGATTTTGAAGGTAAAGGCTGGGATCAGATGAAGTACTGCTCTCTGATGGAGAAGCAGATCTAAAAATTTAGGCCAGCAATCTTTATTTATATATGTCTCATTATAAGGTTAAAGACTATGCAAGCATTATTCTTTCTACTCAGGAAAGTTACAGGACTAGAAATATCTATGCAGCTTTTCCACACTTGCAGTGTGCAATGTTAGGAGCTTTAGTTGCAATGTGCAATGTTAGGAGCTTTGCGCAGCACTCAAGGAGGTCCATTGTTTAAAGTTACGGTTAAGCTGGCAGGCTCAGGAGTAGTAGAGCTGGTGAAACATTGTGGTTGTCTAGCATGAGAATTCCTCTATCCCTGCGAGTTATGTGCCAGAGATCAAGCTGGAAGCTGATAAGACTCTTGCACAGAGCTTCCTCTGTTGGGGCGTTACCGTAGCAACTGGGCATCTTGTACCCTTGCACAGAAACATTCCCAGGCACCATGTGTGCCATAGCCATGAGGTCATCAGAGATCCCCCAATCTCAGTCACTGCTTTCCACGGCAATGTGATAAACCCATAATTGATTACTCAGTAGTGAAAACTAGAAGTAT
This sequence comes from Sciurus carolinensis, assembly GCF_902686445.1. Lineage (NCBI taxonomy): Eukaryota > Metazoa > Chordata > Mammalia > Rodentia > Sciuridae > Sciurus > Sciurus carolinensis. The sequence continues at coordinate 76,284,687 of NC_062216.1, forward strand.
TTCCTTTAGGATCTGGAACAAGAAAGGGAAGTCCACTCTTGCCATTTCTATTTAATGTGGTACTGGAAGTATCAACAAGAACAGTCAGATGAGAAAAAGAAGTAGAATGTGTGCAAACCAGAAAGGAAGAAGAAAAATAATTTTCTGATGACTGGAGAAAACCCTGAAGACCCCACTAAAACCTTATGGGAACTATTAAATGAATACAGTAATGTTAAAGGATACAAAATGAACACACAAAAATCAGTGAGGCTACTGTATACTGACAATGAATTGTCCTATAAAGAAATAAAAAGAACAATCCCTTTTACAATAGCTTTGAGGAAAAAAAAATGTAGGAATAAATATAACCAAGACCTATAAACTGAAAATTATAAAATATTGAAAGAAATTGGAGAGGACACAAATGGAAAAAATTCTGTGCTCATGGATGGAAATAATAATTATTAAAATGTCTGTACTATTCAAGTTAATCTATAGATTTAATGCAATCCTTATCAAAATTCCATTGTTATTTTTCACAGAACTTGGAAAAAAATTCTAAAAATGCATATACAATAATATCAGCAATGTGAATCCCAAATAGTGATCATGAGCAAAAAGAACAAAACTGAAGACATTATGCTACCTGATTTCAAACTATTTTACAAAGGTATGGTAATTTAAAATAGCATGGTACTTGCATAAAAATATATGCATGGTACCCATGTTTATAGGTGCACAATTCACAATAGCTAAACTATGGAACCAGCCTCGGTGTCCATCAACAGATGAATGGAGAAAGAAAATGTGGTACATATACACCATGAAATTTTATTTAACCATAAAGAAAAACAAAATTGTCATTTGCAGGAAAATGGATGGAACTAGAGACCACTATGTTAAAATCAGTAAAAATCAGAAGGTTAGTGGTCTTATGTTTTTCTCTCATATGCAGAAGCTAGAAAGGAAAAAGGAAAAGAAAGGTGGGTGGCATCTCATGAAAATCAAAGCAAGATCAGTAGGAGAAAGGGACCAGGGGGTAGAAAGGAGGGTTGGAGGGGGGAAGTACTGGGGAGTCATATTGGCCAAATTATGTATGCATGTATGGATATGTAACAGCAAATCCCACCATTATGTACAACTATAATGAACCAATAAAATTGGAAAAAATAATAAAAGTAAAAAATATATATATATGCACATACATACATATAAAACAAGGAACAGAGTAGAAAGCCCAGAAATGAATACACACGTGTATAGTCTATTGATTTTCAACAAAAGTTTCAACAACACACAATGGGGAAAAGGATGGTTTCTTCAGTGATTAATGTTGGAAGAACTCTATATCAACATGCAAAAGAATTAAATTGGATCTTTGTAGTACACCATATGCAAAAATTGATTCAAAATGAGTAGAGGTTTAAACATGACTTGAAATGTAAAATTATTAGAAGAAAATATAGGGGGAAAAAGACAATTATTTTGTTTTTGAATTTGACCCTAAAGTTCAGGCAACAAATGCAAAAATAGACAAATGGGATTATTATAAACTTAAAAACTGCTGCACAGAAGACAATACAATTAACAATGTGAAGAGGTAGACCAGAAGAAAATATTTGCAAGCCACGTATCTGATGAGTTGACACCCAAACTATAGAAGGAACTTAACAGCAAGAAAACAAACCAGTTAGAAAAGGGCAAGAGAACTGAATAGACATTCCTTGAAAGAAGGTATACAAATGACCAGTATACACATAAAAAATGCTTGACGTCTCTAATCATTAGGGAAATTCAAATTAAAACCATAATCGGGTATCACATCTGTAAGAATGACTATCATTAAAAAGTCAAAGAAAAACAAATATTGACCTGGATGTGAAAAGGGGAACTCTGGTGCACTGTTGATGGGGACATAAAACAGTATAATCATTATGGAGAACTGTATGAAGATTCCTTTAAAACTAAAATTAGAATTACCTCGTGATGCAACAATCCAGTTCTGTGTCTTTACTCAAAAGATTTGAAACTAGCTTGTTGAAGAGATGTCTGCATGCCTGTGTTCATTACAATACTAAACACAATAGCCAAGGTACGGAATCAGCATAAGTGTTCATCAGCAGATGGAGGGGTAAAGAAAATGCACAGACACACAGCAGAATACTATTCAGTCTTAAAAAAGAAGGAAATTCTATCATTCTGTGACAACATAGATAAACCTGGAGGACATTATTTTAGGTAAAATAAGCTGGGTACAGAAAGACAAACACTGCATGTTCTTACTTCTATGTATAGAAGTGAAAATGGTGGAACTCATAGAAGCAGAATAGAATGGTGGATACAAAGGCTGGAGGTGGGGGCAATGCAAAAATAATGGTCAAAGGATATAGTCTCAGGAGAAATAGTTTGTTTTTTAAAGTTCAGTTGCACAGCATGTTGAATATAGTTAATAATAATGAATTGCACATTTCAAACTTGGTAAGAGAATAAATTTAAAATGTAGTTAACCCCAAAAAATAAGTATTTGGGGTGATAATATGTTAATTAACTTGATTTAATGATTCTACATTGTATTCATAATACAGCAACAGTTTTTCCCCATAAACATAAACAATTATAAAGTTGTCAATTTACAAAAAAAAATTAAACCAAAACAACAATAAAAAGCCTAAGAATATAACTATCATCTTGCTTGAGAAATTTCACATTTTAGAATCTACATTAGATACACTTGGATATATCTAGGATGTTATTTGAATTATTATTTTTTTTACTAGACAATAGTAGAAAAAACTAACATGGGAATGGTTGAAAAACCAAGCAGAATGCACTTTTATAAAATTATTTAGATAATTAAACTTAATTCACTTAAATGTAGAAATAAGCCTACACAATCAATAAATTATGTTTGTTTTTTGATTTTGTTTGGTTACCAGGGATTGAACCCAGGGCACTCAACCACTGAGCCACATCATCAGTCCTTTTTTGTATTTTATTTAGAGACAAGGTCTCACTGAGTTGCTTAGCACCTCACTGTTGCTGAGACTGACTTTGAACTCACTATCCTCCTGCCTCGGCCTCCCCTGACTCTTGGATTACAGGCATGTGCCACCATGCCCAGCTAAATTATGTGTTTAAGGATACATTTTATATATTAATCTTGGCAGTATACAAATATAGTAAACAGAAATTAGTAGGGGGAGAGAGAAGACAAAAGACCTATGTATGATACTGATTAGACATTGGTTTGGGGTGAGGATATGTTGAGTTGAAAATTTCTTAGTGAAGTAAATTTCTGTAAATTTTTTTGTTTGGACTTGAAAATTTTCTGGTAAGATGAAGTGCTATATTCTGTTGTAAACTTCTTTAATTTTTCTCAAATGACTGAGAGGGCCTTAGATACTGGATTGGCATCAAATAAACATGATAATGGTAAAGGCCATGGCAACTTTTTCTTTGAGAAATAGCACAGTCCCATTATTGAATCTGTTGGCTATGTAAAATTCAGTGTCAGTGCGACCTGAATTCAGCTATCCCTATGTTGTATTACTAATTATTCAAGGAAGTATCCTCTTGGACAGTATTCATTTTATTCTACTCACTTTCTACCTGTGCTCACAACATTTACTGACAGGAAAGACATTGTGCTGCCAAGAGGTAAAGTCTCATAATGCTTGGGATAGACACCCTCCTGAAAGTATTTGGCTTCCTTAAGAGCAGTTTTCTCCTAATTTATCACATATGTTGGTAGCACTTCAGGTCTTATCTCATAGTGAAAGGGACAAAATATAAAAAAATTCTCTGGACCTCAAATGTTCTATAAGCTTTATTCAGTGCTATTTTAATCACAATGGTTGACGCTTACCTGAAGGACAAAGGAGGGAGTTGAATGTTGCTTCCTTCTCTAGCCCTTCAGGCTTTAGGGAGAAGAAAGAAAAGTTAGGGGTAAGCATAAACAGACTCTTAGGGCATGTGTACTGATAGAGAACACTGAAGAGTAAAGAGAAGGATTTGAACTGCACTATATTATCAAATTAAATATAAGCACTATGAAGGATGACAATATGAGGAAAAAATACAGAAAAATGTCATGAGAGAAATGGAGACAGACAGAGATGGGGATGATAAGTAGATAGGAATAGAGAAGAAAAATGTTAAATAATAATAATAATTATTATTAATTATATCCAAATATATATGGTATGAATGTTATTATGGACTATATATTATCCATCCCTTCTTCCCTAAAAGTTGGAACCCTAACCTGAGTCAGTGCTATTTTTGTATAACCTATTAAATGGACAGGTTCTCTTACTTCAACCAGCAGGAGCTTGATGATTGTGTCTTTCTTTCCATATTCAGGGATCACAGCCCCTTCACTTCCACAGAGCTCCTGAGACGTCAGTGCTTCTGCACTCACAGTGAAGTTCACATTTCCTAAAAAAAAAAAAAAAAAAAAAGAAAAAGAAAAAAAGTAGAGATAAGTACCATCTTTCCTTTCTTCTGTGCCTCTGACTTCAAAATTTATAAATGTGTAATGCTCTGTAGTCTTATATTTCATAAAAATATAAGAGAACAAATACAGCAACATAACCTAGAGGCTACTGATGCTGAGAATCTAAGGTGGAGATGGAAGTGAGGAAGTGAGGATATCCTTCTAGGCATTGTAGAATTACAGACCACCTACCACCTGGAGGTCTTGGCTTGAGGGAAGTAACACTGAGGCACACAGCCCTGAGTAGAGAATTGGAGACTCTAGGAGTCTGTTTCTCACCTAATGATTTTGGGGTTACTGCCCAGGACACAGTTTGCCGCCCATTCTCACAGATGCAGTAAGACTTTTGTTCCTTCTCCACTGGGACAGCTAGGAATGTGGGAGAGGCTTCCAGTTGTATGTAGATCTGAAGTCACACAATAGACAAAAGGGTTTAGAGGTAGGAGACCAGAAGGATAATGGGATTGAAATAAAGTATACCGAGGGAATGATTAGGTGTTGGGGTGCCTAGCCTTAAAGATTATATCAGTGAATACTGAGTAACTAGAACTTGAGTCAACTTAATAATCCTGGTAGATCTTAGAACTCTGGGAGTAGTCTTCTCTTCCAGATGGTGGGACCAGAGGCAAGGAGAGGTGATGCTGACTACTTGCCTGTGTAAGCTCTGCTTCTGAGACCTGGAAGCTTGGTCATTTTCTCAGTTCTCCCTGCAGAGTTTACAAGTCTACAAATAGCTATGGTTTCAGCAGAGGTAATATGCTCACAAACAACTTTTAAAATGAGATTGAGCATAATGAATGAAGTTAACTATATAAGAATGTAGAAGTTGAATCTTGGAAGATCTGACATGAGCAGGAGGAGCACTGATATTTGTTGTCCCTGTCAGAAACCTTTTTTATTCTCCCAGTGCTGGAGACAGAATCCAGAACTTTGTACATGGTTGGCAAGTACTCAACCACTGAGCTATGCTTCAGTCCACCTCAAAAATCATCGTATTGCCCAAACTATCTAACTTTAAAGGGTTATGATAAGGGCTAGAAACTTGTTTTTACAATTCAGTACTTAGAGATACCAGCAACTATAATATATATAAGAAATGAATATCTCTGTGATGGTATTCACACTCTGTTGATCCCATCTTATATAAAAGAGTTTGTCAGTATTCCTAGAAATGCAATTCTTAGTTTACTTGACTGTTGCCTTGTATTCAATTTAGGAAAGAGATCTTTACCTGGATGCATCCTGGATTATTCTTAGTGCTGTGAACTTTGAGTAAAGGAGTCTTTTGTTCTATCCACCCTTCCAATTCACACTTATTTTCCTTACCTGGATGCATTTGGGAAGGAAGTTCAATACAGTGGCCTTGAGTGTGAAGGCCTCTCCACGGACCACAGAGTAGGGCATTGTGAGTTCCACGAAGAAGGGCTGGAAGACCCGGAGAGAGGCCGTGGGAGAGAGACCAAGCCCAGTGTCATTGGACAGACAGAGGGCCCCTGCCTTCCACTCCGTGATGGTGTCAGGGACGGTTCCTCCTACTTCAGCCACACCTGATGAGCTGGGAGGACACCATGTGAAGAACAGAAAGTAAGTGATTAAATAAATCCATACTAAGAAGAGAGGTATTATAAATGATTCTTTTCTCACAATTTGAATGCACTTAATAGAAATACCAAAAATGAAGAGCATAATTCAGACCAGACTTTGAAAAATATTAGGCTTTTCTTCCAACTCTGTTTTTAATGCTAGTCTCTATCAGAACCTCCTATAGGTATATTGTTGTAGTATACTTTTTATAGAAATATAGTTATAGACTAAATATGTAATTTGAGATTATCCTTAAATTCTTTTCTATAAAATGCAGGTTCAGCATGGGCAGATTTATCATTTTTATTTCTACTACTATTGCACATTTTGCCTGATTTTGTGCTTAACCTAAGATTGCTGACCAATAAAGGATCTCATAGTTGTTAATCCATGCAGTGCTTGGTTATATTTAGAACCATTTCCCTTTTTCTGTAAATCCTAGAATTAAATTTGTGTAGAATTTCTTAGTTTTGATTGAATTATATTAGTGACATTCATAATGTAAGTATTTATGTTAAACATCTCCTGAAAAGAGCAATAAGCTTAAAAGTATCTGGATATTGAAAAGTTAGCTAAAAGTTTCCTAGTTCTCCCTGAAAGGGGTTGTCTACATACTTTCTCAGTTACTCCCTGAGGGTTGGGTTTCTAACTGGCCTCATCTGGGAGCAGAAGGGACAGGTAAACAGTGGACTTCTGGAGTCCAGAATTAGAGTGTAGGCACCTCCCATCCACTCATGGCTTGCTTTAGTGATAAAACCAGGTCTCCAACTTCTTCCTGGAAGAAACTGGTCAACACATCAAGCACATCAACTTTTTTAGCTCCTAAATCCTCTATCTCTAGGATTGGATGGTGCTTTCATTCACAAGTACACTGAAACCACAGAGAACAGAAAGGTGGTTTTAGATGGATATGTGAGCACTTTTAGCAGCCCTCCTCTCCCAGGGCTCCATGAAAAGAGAACAGGTAAAAACTTTTCAGCTCCCAGTTTTTCTCTGGAGAAGGTTTGGCTACATACTTAAATGTCCCAACTTTTCCAGCTGCTGCCTGTGGATCAGGCCTCCAGTTAGCTTGCATTTAGGAACTGAAGGATCAGGCAATCAGTTAGTCTCTAGGAACATGAGTGAGTATGTGGTTCCTTCCAATAATTCCTCCTCCTGGCTGGCTGGCTCCTGATATAAAGCTAAGTGTCCAGCTAACTTGCCTGTCTCAGGGAGCAAACAATAAAGAACAAAGCATTAAATTGAATGTATGTGTAGAATGAATAAGAATAGAGGCATTTGTTACAGTTCCTCTTCCCAGCTTTGAGTAGAGTGGATCTTGCCAATCTCAAGACACTGACAAACTTTGTTATACTTTAATCTCCTTTGGAGTCACTAAGAACAAGACAATATGGATAAGCACAAACATTTAAGAGGCACCTAGAATACCTAGTTGGGCTTATTGGTGAGGTACTTCTGCTACATGAGGCCAGTCTGACAAAAGTGAGGTATGTGTTGCTTTATCCAATACAGAGAAACCAATATAGAGGGTCAAAGAAAAGGAAAAAAAAAAAAAAAAAAAAAAAAAAAAAAACAACAACAGGAAAAGGCGTTTCAAACAAAAGAAAAAGATGATTCCTCAGAAAGTGACTTTAATGAAATGAAGACAGATGATATACTTAACAGAGAATTCTAGAGAATAGTCATAAAGCTATTCACTGAGATTGGAAGATAAATACATGAACAAAGTAAGAATTCCAACAAAGAAAAAATTTAAAAACTACTAAGTAGAAATCATAGATCTGAAGAATATAGTAAATGAACTTAAAAAGGAACTAGAGGGGTTCAATAGCAAACTGCATCAAAGGAAAAAAAAAAGACTAGCAAAATTGAAATCAGGTCTTGTGAATCATTTGATCTGAGGAGCAAAAAAAAGAAAAAGATAATGAAAAGATAGCTTAAGGGAGCTATGGGGCACCATCAAGAAGAACAATATATGTATTACTGGAACCTCAGGAGAAGAAATGAGAAAGTGACAGAACATTATTTAAAGAAGGAAATAGAAAACTAGATACAAGAAATCTAAATAACACCAAACAAGATGAACCCAGAGACCCACACTGATACACATTATAAAATTGACAAAATTTAGGATAAAAAGATTTTTGAAAGAAGCAAAAAAATTTCATATGTTACATACAAAATCCTATAAGACTATTAGGATTTCCAGCAGAAACCTTGCTGGCCAGAAAGAAGTGTAGTCTTTTAATAAATCTTTGAATGTATCTTGCTTTTGACATGTCCTGAAATTGTTTTTAGTGGTGTAAATCAAGAATCCCCCCTGGTTGAGTGGCACTTCCACTCCACTTGGAAAGACCTCCTTGGACCCCTATTGAGGGACAATACTACCCAGAGGGACATAGGTTCAATATAATCTTTATCAAAATTACAGTTGCATTTTTCATAGGAATAGAAAAGTAAATCTAAGATTTGTATGGAACTGCAAAAGATCTTGAACAGCCAAAGCAATTCTAACATAGAAAAAGTGACACACACACACAGACACAGATACACAAATATTAAGAAATAAAAAAAGAAAGTAGTTGGTGATAACCTGGGTGGGACTGGAGGGCACTGTGTTAGGTGAAAGAAGCCAGGCATAAAATGATCTCACTCATGTGAAATATAAAAAGTTGATTATATTGGAAAAAAAAGTAAAATAATGGTCTCTAAGACTAGAAACGGTAGAGGGTAGAGATGATAGGTAGAGGTTAGAAAATGGGCACCAAAGGAATTAGTTCTAGTATTCTACGGCACAATAATATAATTGTAGTCAACAACAGTACATGATAGGTTTCAAAAAAATTAGGATAGTCCAACACACAGAAAGGATAAATATCTGAGGAGGTATAAATACTATTGTGATTTGATCATCACACATTGTATACATACATCAAATCATCATACTGTACTCCATAAATATGTAAAAATAATTGTCTTAAAAAAAAGAAAAAAGTTGGAGGAAACACACTTCCTGATTTCAAACTATAGGACAAAGTCATAATAATAATAATAGTATGATATTGGAATAGAATAAGATGTATAGAATAATGAAACATAAATAAACTCAAGCATATAAAATCAACTGATTTTCAATAGGCCCTAGGAAAGAAACAATTGAAGAGGAAAGTCTTGTTAATAAGTGATACTGGGATGGCCGCCTGCATTGCGGAGGTAGACGGCGGGCAGCTATTTCGCCCAGCCAGCAGGCCAAGGACAGACTTCATAACTGAGCAACTCCGCCTGACTCCTGCACCTAGCTCGGTGCCATCACTGGTTGGTTGCAGTCGCGGAGTGAACTGGTGGTCGAGTCAGGCTGCTTGCATCACAGAGGTGGCAGGCGGGTACCCAACCTGCCTGCCTCGCGGAGCTGGATGGCAGGTAGCCAACCCGCCCAACCACCAGGCCAAAGACAGACGCCATCACTGAACAACCCTGCTGACCCCCACGCAGAGGTTTGTCGTCATCACAGAGTTAGCCAGAGGCTTCTTTATAGGCTGGTGCAGGCATTTTGAATTACTCCTGAGGGCGTGGCCATCATCATTGGAAGGGCAACTCCCTTCCTGAGACACCTACAGGAGGCTAGAAGCCCTTTGGCAAGACCCAGGAGCCAAGAAGAGGAGGTATTGAGAGACTCAGGATCAACTCAGAGCCACCGGGGAATATACCCCACCTGAAGGCCACCACCCCTAGAAGGCCAGCTTCCTAGTGGAGCACCGCATTATCAAGTTCCTCTAAGACTTCAGGCTACTGAAGGCTAAGAGGTGACTTATTGGAAATCTATGGAGACAATATTAGTCAATAGAGGAAATCTGCAATATCCCAGAGTTTCACTATTAGAGGGGTAGATACCAGAACAATATGAGAAAACAGGGAAGAAAATGTCCCAAACAAACCTAGATGGTATAGCAATAAAATCCAATGACAGCATGGAAGAAGAAATGTCAGAAAGGGAGTTCAGAATGTGCATAATCAAAATGATCAGGGAAACAAACGAGGAGATGAAAGAGCAAATGCAGGCATTGAATGATCACACCAATGGACCATTAAAAGAGCAAATACAGGAAGCAAAAGATCATTTCAATAAAGAGTTAGAGATATTGAAAAAAAAAACCAAACAGAAATCCTTGAAATGGAGGAAACAATAAACCAAATTAAAAACTCCATAGAAAGCATAACCAATAGGATAGAACACCTGGAAGACAGAACCTCAGACATTGAAGACAAAATATTTAATCTTTACAACAAAGTTGACCAAACAGAGAAGATGGTAATAAATCATGAACTATGGGATATTGTGAAAAGGCTAAATTTAAGAATCATCGGGATTGAGGAAGGCATAGAGAAACAAACCAAAGGAATGAACAATCTATTCAATGAAATAATATCAGAAAATTTCCCAAATCTGAAGAATGAAATGGAAAATCAAGTACGAGAGGCTTATAGGACTCCAAATACACAAAATTACAATAGACCCACACCAAGGCACATTATAATGAAAATATCTAACATACAAAATAAAGACAGAATTTTAAAGACTGCGAGAGAAAAGAATCAAATTACATTTAGGGGGAAACGGATATCAGCAGATTTTTCAATCCAGACCCTAAAAGCTAGAAGGGCCTGGAACAACATTTTTCAAGCTCTGAAAGAAAATAGATGCCAACCAAGAATCTTGTACCCAGCAAAACTTACCTTCAGATTTGACGACAAAATAAGATCCTTCATTATAAACAAAAGCTAAAAGAATTTACAAAAAGAAAGCCAGCATTACGGAATATTCTCAGCAAAATATTCCATGAGGAAGAGATGAAAAACAACGATGTAAATCAGCAAAGTGAGGAACTACCCTAAAGGAACAACCAAGTAAAGGAGAAATCAAGTTGTGTCAAAAAAAAAAAAAAAAAAAAAAAGAGACAAATGACCGGGAATACAAATCATATCTCAATAATAATCCTGAGTGTTAATGGCCTGAACTCATCAATCAAAAGACATAGACTGGCAGATTGGATTAAAAAGAAAGATCCAACAATTGCTGCCTGCAAGAGACTCACCTCATAGAAAGAGATACCCACAGACTAAAGGTGAAAGGATGGGGAAAAATATACCATGCACATGGACACAGCAAAAAAGCTGGAGTATCCATCCTCATTTCAGATAATGTGGACTTCAAATCAAAGTTGGTCAAAAGGGATAAAGAAGGACACTTCATACCACTTAAGGGAAGAATAAATCAGCAAGACATAACAATCATAAATATCGATGCCCCAAACAGTGGCTCAACTATATACGTCAAACATATCCTTCTCAATGCCAGAAATCAAATAGACCACAATAAAATAATACTAGGTGATTATAACACACCTCTCTCACCTCTGAACAGATCCTCCAAACAAAAATTGAACAAAGAAACCATAGATCTCAAAAACATAATCAATAATTTAGACTTAATGGATATTTACAGAATATACCATCCAACGAAGAGCGAATACACTTTCTTCTCAGCAGCACATGGATCCTTCTCTAAAATAGACCATATATTATGCCACAAAACTACTGTTAGCAAATACAAGAAGATAGAGATACTACCTTGTATTCTATCAGATCATAATGGATTGAAATTAGAAATAAATGACAGAGTAAAAAACAGAAACTACTCCAACATCTGGAGATTAAATAATACGCTATTGTATGATGAATGGATAACAGAAGATATCAGGAAGGAAATTAAAAAATTCTTAGAGGTAAATGAGAACAAAGAAACAACATATCAAAATCTTTGGGACACTATGAAAGCAGTTCTTAGAGGAAAATTTATTTCATGGAGTGCATTCAATAAAAGAAGGAAAAATCAACAAATAAATGACCTAACACTATGGCTCAAAGTCCTAGAAAAAGAAGAACAGAGCAACACCAAAAGTAGTAGAGGACAGCAAACAGTTAAAATCAGAGCTGAAATCAACGAAATTGAAACAAAAGAAACAATCGAAAAAACTGACAAAATAAATAGCTGGTTCTTTGAAAAAATAAACAAAATTGATAAACCCTTAGCCACACTAAGAAAGAGAAGAAGAGAGAAAACACAAATTACTAAAATTCGGAATGAACAAGGAAATATCACAACAGACACGAGTGAAATACAAAACATAATTAGAAGCTATTTTGAAAATGTACACTCCAACAAAATAGAAAATCTTGAAGACATCAAAAGGTTTCTAGAGACATATGAATTACCTAAACTGAATGAGGAGGACATACACAATTTAAATAGATCAATTTCAAGTAATGAAATAGAAGAAGTCATCAAAAGCCTACCAACAAAGAAAAGTCCAGGACCAGATGGGTTCTCAGCTGAGTTCTACAAAACCTTTAAAGAAGAGCTCATTCCAAACTTCTCAAAGTATTTCATGAAATAGAAGAGGAAGGAACCCTTCCAAACTCATTCTATGAAGCCAATATCACCCTGATACCTAAATCAGGCAGAGAAACATCGAGGAAAGAAAATTTCAAACCAATGTCCTTAATGAACATTGATGCAAAAATTCTCAACAAAATCTTAGCAAATTGCATACAAAAATATATTAAAAAGATAGTGCACCACGATCAAGTGGGTTTTATCCCAGAGATGCAAGGTTGGTTCAACATCTGGAAATCAATAAATGTAATTCACCATATCAATAGACTTAAAGTCAAGAATCACATGATTATTTCAATAGATGCAGAAAAAGCATTTGATAAAATACAGCATCCCTTCATGCTCAAAACACTGGAAAAAATAGGGATAGTGGGAACATTCCTTAACATTGTAAAGGTCATCTATGCTAAACCCATGGCTAATATCATTCTAAATGGTGAAAAACTGAAAGCATTCCCCCTAAAAACTGGAACAAGGCAGGGATGCCCTCTTTCACCACTTCTATTCAACATTTTCCTCGAAACTCTAGCCAGAGCAATTAGACAGACCAAAGAAATTAAAGGGATACGAATAGGAAAAGAAGAACTCAAACTATCCCTATTTGCTGATGACATGATTATATATTTAGAGGAACCAGGAAATTCCACCAGAAAACTTTTAGAACTCATAAGTGAATTCAGTAAAGTCGCAGGATATAAGATTAATGCTCATAAATCCAATGCCTTTTTATACATAAGTGATGAATCTGCAGAAAGAGAAGTTAGGAAAACTACCCCATTCACAATAGCTTTGAAAAAAATAAAATACTTGGGAATCAATCTAACCAAAGAGGTGAAAGACCTCTACAATGAGAACTACAGAACACTAAAGAAAGAAATTCAAGAAAACCTTAGAAGATGGAAAGATCTCCCATGTTCTTGGATAGGCAGAACTAATATTGTCAAAATGGCCATACTACCAAAAGTGCTATACAGATTCAATGCAATTCCAATTAAAATCCCAATGACGTACCTTACAGAAATAGAGCAAGCAATTATGAAATTCATCTGGAAGAATAAGAAACCCAGAATAGCTAAAGCAATCCTTAGCAGAAAGAGCGAAGCAGGGGGTATCGCAATACCAGATCTTCAACTCTACTACAAAGCAATAGTAACAAAAATGGCATGCTATTGGCACCAAAATAGACAGGTAGATCAATGGTACAGAATAGAGGACATGGACACAAGCCCAAATAAATACATTTTTCTCATACTAGACAAAGGGTCCAAAAATATGCAATGGAGAAAAGATAGCCTCTTCAACAAATGGTGCTGGGAAAACTGGAAATCCGTATGCAACAGAATGAAACTAAACCCCTATCTCTCACCCTGTACAAAACTTACAATGGATCAAGGACCTTGAAATCAGACCAGAGACCCTGCATCTTATAGAAGAAAAAGTAGGTCCAAATCTTTAATTTGTTGACTTAGGATCAGACTTCCTTAATAGGATTCCCATAGCACAAGAAATAAAAGCAAGAATCAATAACTGGGATAGATTCAAACTAAAACAAACAAACAAAGAAAAAAAACCTAGAAAACTAAAAAGCTTTCTCTCAGCAAAGGAAACTATCAGTAATGTGAAGAGAGAGCCTACAGAGTGGGAGAAAATCTTTTCCACTCATACTTCAGGTAGAGCACTAATTTCCAGAATATATAAAGAACACAAAAAACTCTACGCCAAGAATACAAATAATCCAATCAACAAATGGGCTAAGGATATGAACAGACACTTCACAGAAGAAGATCTACAGGCAATCAACAAACATATGAAAAAATGTTCACCATTTTTAGTAATAAGAGAAATGCAAATCAAAACTACCCTAAGATTCCATCTCACCCCAATTAGAATGGTGATTATTAAGAATACAAGCAACAATAGGTGTTGGAGAGTTTGTGGGGAAAATGGTATACTCGTACATTGCTGGTGGGGCTGCAAAGTAGTGCAGCACTCTGGAAAGCATTATGGAGATTCCTCAGAAAGCTTGGAATGGAACCACCATTTGACCCAGCTATCTCACTCCTCAGTCTATATCCAAAGGACTTAAAATCAGCATACTACAGAGATAAAGCCACAACAATGTTCATAGCTGCTCAAATCACAATAGCCAGATTGTGGAACCAACCCAGATGCCCCTCAATTGATGAATGGATAAAGAAAGTATGGTATATATATACAATGGAATATTACTCAGCCCTAAAGAATAATAAAATTATGGTATTTGCAGGCAAATGGATACAATTGGAGAATATCATGTTAAGTGAGATAAGCCAATGTCAAAAAACCAAAGGATGAATGAGCTTACTGATAAGCGGATGATGGCACACATAGTGGGTGGGAAGGGGGCAAGAATGGAGGAAGGAGGGACTCTATAGAGGGATAAGAGTGGTGTGTAGGGTGGGGGGAAGAAAAAAATAACAGAATGAATCAAAAACTATTACCCTAGGTACATGTATGATTACACAAATGGTATGCTTCTACTTCATGTACAAACAGAGAAACAAGATGTATCCCATTTGTTTACAATAAAAAATGAATTAAAAAAATAAATGATACTGGGAAAACTGGCGAGTGTATACAAAAAGTGCAACTGGACCATACACAGAAAATCAAGTCAAAATTGATTGAAGATCTGAACGTAAGACTGGATCTAAAAACTGCAGAAGACATGTTTGGGTAACCCGAAGATGGCGGCTGGCATTGAGCTAAGAGGTTTGGCACATAATTAGTGTTAACACGTAATCTACTTTTGGCTGATTAATGTCTCCTTTGTGCTAGTGGTCAGCAGATGTTCCTCATTCTTAATTAGTACCATAGTACCATACCGCATGCTCCAACCATGCTACTTAATCCTAAGCTGATTGGCTACCTTAGGTATATAAGACACACCTATAGGAAGCACCATCGTATAAGCAGCATTGCAGAACTCGGGGATAAGCCACACCTCTAGATGGCTGGACGGAGGATTAGCAGCACCTCTGACAGATCGCAGAAGGCAGATGGCAGATCACAGAAGAAGCACCTCTGATAGCACGCACCTTTAAGTTTGCAGGATGCAGGACTATAAGAAGATATAGATCTCTGAAAGTGTAGTCTCTCTCTCTTAAGCAAAGTCTCTCTTTCTCTCTTATGCAAAGCCTCTCTCTCTCTCTCTCCTCTCAAAGCCTTTCTTCCCCTATAAGCTAGGGAACAAGTGAGCAAGTAAGAAAGCAGTGCACTAAAGAGAAAGATAATAGAAGTAGCTCAGTTTCCAGTCCACCTCCGATAAATACCCGCGCAATTGTTGCTGCAGGCGGTAATAAATTGCCGTGGGCGGCGACAATAAACTTCATATAAAAACATAGACGTCTCCTTGACATTGGTTTGGGCAATGATTTTTTAAATGTGACACCAAGAGCACCACCATCAAAAGCAAAAATAGACAGATGGGATTATATGCACTGGAAAGCCCTTCACAGCAAATAGTTAACAAAATGAAAAAGCAGTCCATGGGTTATGTGTGGACCATATATCTGATAAGGGGTTAATATTGGAAATATATAAAGAACTCACACAGCTCAATAGCGAAATCTCAATAATTGGATTAAAAACTGGGCAAAGTATTAGATAGACATTTTTTCAAAGAAGACATAAGAATGGACTAAAGGCAGAGGAAAAGTTCTCAACATCACTAAATACCAGGGGAGAGCTTATCAAAATCATCAGAAGGTATCGCCTCACACCTGTTAGGATGACCTATCAAAAAGACAAGAGATTAAAAAGTGTTGGGGAGGACATAGAAAAAGGGGGACCTTTGTACACTATTGGAGGGACTGTAAATTAGTATCGTCATTAGGGAAAGCAGTATGGAGGTTACTCAGGCACATGCACCAACTATATGATATTGAAATTCCTCTTCAGGGTATCTACCCAAGGAATTGAAATCATCACCTCATAAATGTCATGTACTCCTATGTTTGTTGCAGTGTATTTACAATAGCTGAGAGATGGAAACAACCAGGATGTCTGTTGATGAATGCATGGATAAAGAAATTGTGGTGTAAATATAAAATGAAATATTATTCAGACTTAAACAGCGCCATAATATCATTTGTGACATGGAGGTAATTATTCTAAATGAAATAAGATATAGAAAGAAAAATACCATATGATCTAACCTGTATGGTGAATTTAAAAAAGAGTTGAATACATATAAACAGAATATAGAATGGTGATTAATGCAGGAGTGGGTAAGGAGAGGCAGATAAAAGGGTACAAACTTATAGTTACGTAGAAGGAATAAATATAGAGATCTAATTTGCAGCATGTAGACCATAGTTAAGGTATTGTATCATATACTAGAAATTCATCAAGAGAATTGATTTTAGGTTCTCTTACCACACACACACACACACACACACACACACACACACACACACACAGAAGGCAACAAGAAGAGATGATGGATATGTTAATTTGCTTGACGATTGCAATCTTCTCACTATGCATATGTATATCAAAACATCATGTCATATGTTTAAAATATGTACGGTAAAAAGGAGGAATTAGCCAAGAAGTAAAAACTGCGAGGAATCTATATTGCTGCATCTTCTAGATAGAGGAGGTTACTTACTCTACCACCACCAAGTCCCAGATCCAGGTCTCAGGGAAGTATTTTCTTATAGTCTCTTTGTGAGGTTTTGACATGGGTATCATCTGACTTTGGCTTCTGTGAAGTGCAACTGGTTCTATGGTAGGTGAGAGAGAAGACAATAAATGTAAGGTAAAGCTTATGAGAGATTGTAATAAGTGCTACCAAATAAATAGGACTGAAATAAAGAGGAACCAGGAGGGGAAATTATATAGTCAGATGGAATTTCTTTGAGGGGATATTTTAGTCAAATCTGAAATATTAGAATAAGCTGAGCAGCAGGAAGAGAATCACAGAGAACACAGTGACCTTGGTAGAAAGCCTTGAATTGTTTCTGGAGCAGGACTCTGTGGAGTCCTGGTGAGGCTACTATCCATTGTGCTAAGTGGTGACCTATGGCACAGGAGGAGACCAGGAGGCCAAGTTGCCATAGTTGTGTTCCTCTGTGGAGCAAACAAAAATTTTAATAGATATGGGATTTTTAGAAACAGTTAATAGGTATGAAAGGGTCAGGATAAAAAGGCTTTTTATTTCATTGTATGTTAGCAGATCAGAGTTAGGTGCAGGTACAGGTAAATATTTAACAGCCAGTTTTTTTGTTTTGTTTTATTTTTCATACCGGGGGCACATAACTACTAAGCCACATCCCCTGCTCTTTTTATTTTATTTTGGCACAAGGTCTTGCTAAGTTGCTGTGGCTGTCTTTGAACACACGATCCTCCTGCCTCAGCCTACCCAGATGCTGGAATTACAGGCATGAGCCACCATGCCTGTTTAACAGCCAGTTCTTTGCACAAAATGTGTTTTCGTATATGTGTGTGTGTGTATATACACATATATATACATACTTGTACATGTACAAGTTTAGTATAAATCTTACTGATAAGGATTATATAATTTATAAATAATAAAATATACAGTAATCTTTAAATCCCACATAGCCAATTGATTCTCACTGAATACTTTTTTTGATTTTTGACTTTCTTTTGTATGTACTAAACTTATCTTCAACCATAATTTGACAATATAAAACTACAACTAAATCCTTGATTACTATCTGATTTATCAAGAAAATAGCTTACATCGTTGATGAATGTGTGTGTTTCCACATGAATATTGGCTGACGTTTTGGGGAAGCTGAAGAGCTTCTTTACTTGACTGATGAGAATATAGTCTTGTGAACATTTCTACTTCTGTACAGTGATCTTATGCCTGGAAACTTTCTTTCAGCCTCACACATCTCCATTTATCAGAAGCAGATTTTTCATGAAAGACTTCCTTACTCCTAATCAGAGTTAATCCTGCCTTTATTTCACATACCTGTACTTGTTTTTGAGCACTTTGCATAGTCTTCCTTGCATTCTTTCCAGATTTGCATTTGTGGAGACTCGAGACAATCAGATTTGAGCTTGCATTGTTATGTAATCTTGAGCAAGAACCATAGTATATCTGAGTCACAAGTTCTTTTTTTTTTTTTTTTGGTTGTTTATCACATATTATATTAGAAATGATACTTTTATTTGATTTAATATTTTAGGCAAGAAATCATTATTAATTTTTTACCTTCTAATGCTGAAATTCTGACTGCATAGTTTTCAATCTTTCTACATACTTTGGGTTTATGAATCTTTGAGTTCGTGAGTACTCTTAAGCCCATATCCTACAAAGGAAATGATCACCTAATGAGTACATATTAATTATAAAATATGTATACATATACATGTATGCACAGACTTCATTGAATTCAACAAACAGTACAAGTAGCTTAATATTAAACTTCTCAGGGTCACATTTGTAGAAGGAACTTAGTATACTTATAATTTAATTTTGTCCAAAACAGCAATTATTTTATATAAATGATATTTATAAATATCACAAAACAATGAACTTTAATAAAAAAGGAAATTTGATTAAGAGCCCAAAAGTTCTAGTCCTGATTCTGTTGCTTTTAGCAGAGCTACTGCTACTGTTAACCTTGGAAGAAGTCATTTGATGTCTCTGTTCTACTAACCTCAATCATGATAAAAGGCATTAAAGTAAATAATTTTTCCATATGTGATATTTTAAGAACCTTAAGGATTATCTGCAACATCAGTAATTTACCTGTAGGAAGCCGTACATATCTTTTTCATTTGTATTTGATACTGGGGAATACAGAATTCCATTAATATAGACGTTATTGTGATTGACACAGTCTTCATGATCTTCCTCCTCATTCAAACTCTCAGGGAAGCCAGTGAGGTCTTTCACTGGTAGAAGCTCGTAAACCTTATAAATGCAAAGGATACCGAGGCTAACTTACTTGTGATTTTTTTTAAGGACAAGGAGAAAAGAACAAGAATAATTACCACTGAATATATAACAAAGTTAATGCACAAACTTTCTAAACAGCCACACAAGTAAGTACTGTATGCATTTTCTTTATATAAGACAGTATAGTATTTTCTAGGATATTATTCATACAAGCAAAATGCTTCAGATCTTCATGCAAGACAACTTTCAAATTCATTTGAAGGGCAGGAGTAAGACAGACATAAAAGTGCTGATTGGTGCATGGCACTATATTCATAGGAGTTTTAAACAGAATATATTGGTGCAGTATGTGATGTGATGAACTTCGAAAATTTCTCAAAAGGCTGTTAACATTCCCCCTTGTCCCTTCCTGCTTCATTTCTCTCCAAAGCATGTTACTCATGTTATTATTGTCTATTTCATCTATAAAAATATAAATCTCACTAGACATATATATGTATAAATATTACATATTACATATATAAATAAGTATGTGTGTATATATGTGTGTATATATATATATGTGTATATATATATATATATATTTTTTTTTTTTTTTTTTTTTGGTCCTGGGGATTAAACCCAGGGGCACTTAATCACTGAGTCACATCCCCAGTCCCTTTTTATTTTTTATTTTGAGGCAGGGTCTTGATGAGTTGCTTAGGGCCTTGTTAAATTGCTGAGGCTTTCTTTGAACTTGTGATCCTCCTGCCTCAGCCTCCCGAGCTGCTGGGATAACAGGCATTGGTCACTGTACCTGGCCTATTTTTTAAATCGTTCTGGTAGTTCTCCATTAGACTCCCAGCATTTAAGATAGTTTCTTGAATACAGTAGGTGTTATGTAAATATGTGTTCAATGAATGACTTCGTAGTAGGAGCAAAGTGTTTCATTAATAAAACACTAGTCACAGATTGAGAAGAACTAGCATCCTACTAATGCTTAAAAGCTTCTGCTTTGTTATTAAGTTAATAGTAAAGAGTTGTTAGAATAAAAAAAAAACCTTTGAGAACTTAAAATTGTCATACGAACATAAAATATTAATTTTTCCATATATACTCTTGTTTCCACTTTTGCAATGTTCTTAATTCTTCCTTTAGAAGTATTGAATAGCTTCAATTAAAATCCCACTTATAAGAACCAAAAAGCAAGAAGTATATTCTTTTAAATTTCTATTTTAGGGAAGTAAAAATATAAAATTTCCTTTTGTAAAATTTTGATAGAAAAAAAACTTTAGTAAAAAGTTTTTTCACTTGGTCTCATTGAAAATTTGAAGATATGAGCAGCTACTTGTGTGTGCTATGAAATAATTAAGTGTAATAACATGCCATTTTGCTATTTCTTTTATTAACTCTGTATTTAAAACTATTGATTAATCAGTGCATACAATAATTCACTTTTACTAATTTTTAATTATCAGAGACAATATATATCATTTTTCGGAAATTATGTTCTCCTTGAGATAGTCATCATTTCAATAGATTTAATTATAGAAACATTAATCTGAAATTCCATTTAGTCTTAGTGCAGGCAAATGTATCATTTTTCATTAGAATTTTCAAAATGTTAATACTAGTTTGGAAACTCCTATTATTGGTTCATGAAGCTCTGGGAATTCAGGGACTTTGTATAGTGCATGGTCTCTTTTACATTAATATATGTAATTTATGAATAACTTTTCTGAATCCTCAGATTTACTTTCTTTATTTTGTCTATCTGTCCCTTTATTTTCCACAACCTGCCTTGTATTCTGTCAGCATTTTGTATATAGATGACCTTATACAATCATATTTGGTTTTGTGTTATCAGGTGACCTAGAGCAAGAACCTTACTATATCTGAATCATAAGTCCATTTTTGGTTAATTTTTATTAAATTTTATCTTCTTAAAAATTCTTTTATTTGGTTCAATATAGGATGCAACAAAATAAATTTTTATTCTTTTCAGCTGCAGAAACTAGTAGTGTATGTATGTGTGTGTGTATAGAGAGATATAAAGAGAACATGAGAAATTATGTACAATTATCTTTCTCACTAAAGAAAGCACACATGAAAGAGCTCAAAATTCACCTGCAGACAGATAAAATTTTAATATATCTTATTCTACTCAAGCATTTTTTCCCGATTTAAGTCCCTTGCACAGTCCTTCCTGATCTCTGAGGTATCAGGAACTCACCGATGATGCAGAGAGCTCAGACTCGGGCCTCAGGAGCAGCACACTTTGGTCCACAGCTCGGAGGGCGCAGAGGGACCCAGGAGAAGCTGTGACTTGCAGGTATGCATTTGAGGCTGGAAGACTTTGTGCTGGTCTGAAGCTCAAATCCACCTGTGAAATTGGGGGCAGATGTCAGAAAAGCAAATTTCCAGATTAACCATGGATTCACTTGCATTTCCTGAATGTTCCTCAATTTAGTGCATAACTAATTTGTTTACCTTCATGGTGACTAGCATTTTGCAAGTACTAAGGCTATTTGTCTTTTGTACCTTACTCTGAATCTCAAGATTCAATAAAACCATTGAAATGACTTTGGTTATCCTTATAAACTACTGATTTTGAAGTGTCATTTTTTATCTTTCATGCACAATGAGGTGCTCATTAACTTAGTGTGGAATGCAAATTAATCTAAGTTCTCCTGTAGTTTTGTTTTGGATATATGTAGTCTTTTTAAAAACTTGGTTGCATACTTCCCAACATTTCCTCATGGAAGAAGGGAGCAAGGTACTTTGAGCTGTGACACATGTTAAAGACAATGCTATATAGAGAATTTTGCGGAGTGAGTCAACTGACATGGCTTCTTAGTATGATTCTATTGTTACTTTGCTGGATGTCTCTGGGGATTCATTTAACCCCTTTGACTTTTATGCTCACATGTGTGAAGTAATTCATAATCATAGTAACAATTAATTAAATGTTGAAATTTTATGGTATGAAGCACCCACCTTGTTGGCCAGACAATTTTCAACCTCATATTTTGCAGAATCTCCAACCATTTCCCCATCAGGTAAAATGGTATAGATGAGTAATCGAGCAATGGGAGCCAAGTCAGATTCCACAAGGATGGTCAGGGAAAAATGGCCTTTCACTGGAGCAGAGGGAATGAGGGGATCAATCATGTGTTAAACATCTCCCCAAAGCTGAAATAAAATTATTGTGTCACATAAGCCATTTTAGGAACTTGGTCTGGTTAAGAACTGCTTCTACGAGTAGATAAAATAAATAGTACATGTTCACTAAGAATTCTGATTTTCAAAAGCCTTCATCTCCTATATAAATCACATGTTGATTTCTCACCAATTTTAGCTTGAGCATAAGACTCTGAACTGTCTACAGGTGTGGATACATCCAACTTCACTACCATTTGATCTAGACCTCACATGAGGAGAGGACAATAAAAACTGAAATTATGCTAAGAGTTTAGCACCCTGTATTTATATCTTCTCTACCTATCTATGAAGCAAATATTCTAGCCTTTTCTCTGAGGAAGACTATGTTCCTTTGGAAAAATTTTAAATGCCTATGTAGATTATTTAGAGTTTGCATTAAATATTCCTAAGCCTACTATGGTGCTTTTGTGTTGGTACAGAGATGCCAAGAGTAGTTCATTTATGGTTTTCTAGTAACTCATTGCTTAGAGTCCTCGAATATTGTTCCATATTTGTTCATGGGGAGAGTCCTGTTCAATGACGGAAGTACTCAATTTAAACTTCAGAAATCATAACTACCGTCAAAGGAGAAATAAGGTGTTTATTAAGATATCAATGATTCAGCACAAGACTTAGAATATAGAAAGAATCCCAGAACTTTACCTCTCCTCCTCCCCATTCTATATTCAATGCTGAAATGTCTCACATTTTGACAAGAGGGTCCATAAATAAAGTTAAAAAAATTTGGATTAAAGTATATATACACAATAATGTCAATATTTTAAATAATCTAAACAGAATACACTGGAAGACAAAACAAATATTTGATAAAGGGATAAAATAAGAAATAATGCTTTCTCTCCTTCAACTTCCTCTTTTTACTGTGATTAGATGGAAATTATCTATATTTGAAAATATTTCTGTAGTGTGAGGTTGAATGGGGGCAGAATGGGGCAGAAATATGAACATTATGGAAATACGTACTGTCTCCCTGCTCCACAGGCAGGACATAAGTCCCAGTTCGGACAATGCCTCCCTTTGCCATTATCTGCAAAAAAGGAAATAAAAGGAAATTTAGTTTGTCCAACAGAGATTTTCCTCCAGTCTTGGCTTCCATGCTATATGCTTGTGTTATTGAGTCTCTGCTGACAATAATTAGACACAAGGAAAGTCAAACTTTCAAAAGGAACATGGATAAGAAGTCAAATAATGGTATTTGAAAGAGCTATATGATTATTGCCCCACAGAGAGCTCTGTCTATAGACGAGCCAATGCAGGGACCTCCCTTCTTACCAGATAATAGAAGATGAGCTTCTTCAGCTCCAGTAGGACCTGTCCATTTAGAACATAATGTGCCTGGACTGTCTGAGTTTGGCCGCATAACAGTTTACCAGGCATGGGTTCAAGGTGGATAAAGCTCTTGCTTGGGGAGAATACAACATTAGCAGTGTGATATGCTTCTTCATTTTCCTCCGACAGCCACTGGTGGCCATAGCAGTGACTATGATCCTTGTGTTTGACCTAATGAATTAGAAAAACAATGTTATTTTATGGATTACATATCAAGGATCAGTGTTCTCACAAAACCATGTAAATTTACTGTTTTACCTTAACTAGTGGTTAGAAATATTTTGCTCTACAGTAAGAAGTGAGAAAGGTCCCTTATTTTACTTATCTGCCAAATATAAGCATGGTTTTTATGCTTTTACACTACAGAGCATCCTGGGTTTGGTATTTATATATCTGAAGAGCATAAAAGAAGGCATCCTTTGTTCTGATTAGCTTGCTTGAAATTTGGTTACTTTACCTATGCAAGTAGAGGCACTGGAGTTATGAAACCTGATTGAAGAGGTTAAATATTCTCTAGAAATTGAAGCATTGTGCTTTATAAAGCAGTTTCCTGGGCTGGGGATATGGCTCAGTTGGTAGAGTGCCTGCCTCGCAAGCACAAGGCCCTGGGTTCTAATCCCCAGCACCGCAAAAAAAAAAAAAAAAGCAGTTTCCTCTTTTATGATGGGGTTCAAGTGAGTATTATGAAAGGAAATATTGCAACCTTTGAGGTCTGAAAAAACTTTCTATAAAAGAATTATTCATTTATTTGTTTTATTTTTTTTCTTTTCACATTTTTATTTTTTAAAATTATTATTATTATTTTTTTACTACTGGGGATTGAAACAGGGGCACTCAACCACTGAGCCACATCCCCAGTCCATTTTTGTATTTTTACTTAGAGATAGAGTCTCACTGAGTTGCTTAGGGCCTTGCCAAGTTGCTGAGGCTGGCTTTGAACTCTTGATCCTCCTGCCTCAGCCTCCCGAGTCTCTGGGATTACGCACCCTGAGCATGGCTTCCACATTTTTAAATTGGTGCATTATAGTTGTAAAAAACATTATTTAAAGAGTTGAGTTGGTGAAATTAGTGGAAGCCTGCTTTCCAGGGCTATCTTAGGCTGATTATTTTTAATGCTTCCAGTGATTCTGGATTCTTATGCCTCATAGCTCTATTTGAGGTGTATTTCCAACTTTTCTTCATGCAGACATTGCTCTTTAGCTCTTTCCAAGCTTCCCCTACTCTCAGGGTCCCACGTAGCATGAGTGAATCTTTGTGCCAGCAAAATGCTTTGTTCATATCATAGCTGAGTGCTGTTTTCTAGTGATAATAGATGAGAGCATCAAAAGAGGGAGAATTTAAAAATATTTTGTCAGGACTAGTACAGTGGCACATAGAAAGCATTCAGGGCACTTCTGAATTAAAAAATGAGTAAATACGCAAGTTTTAGTTATTAGAGATTTTTATGTCATTCATTTAAAGCTGAAGCAGTAAAATATACTCTTCATCCCTTCTTTGTATACCAACATGAAAAGTCCTAAAAAGGCAGAGGGTTTTAGCACTATGATTATGCAATATCCATTGTGCAGCCATATTTACATTTGCTGATGAATAGACCGCATGCTATACAAAACAAATTGTATGGGTAGAAAGAGGCCACCTAGAGAAAACAGAAAAGCAGGACAAAAGTAAAGTAATTCAACTTATGAAGGGTATATTTCTGAAACTAAATACTAATTATGTTAAAAAGGACATTTATAGTAAAAGTATGTAACAGTATGTAAGCATCACTAAGTACTTTAAGGTGCACTAGGTCATTTAATCTCACAACCACCTCAAGAACTAGACACTCATATTTTACAGTTAAAGGAATGAAGAAGCATAAAGGTTTATCCAGTTATTTGGCCTTAATTTAGGATTGAGTCAGTATTTATGTCCAGTTTATCTGATTTTCACTTTGGAATCCACACTTTAAAAAAATGTGGTTAAAATCACATGACATAAAATTACCATCTTCATATTTTATTGTATAGTTTAATAGTGTTAAGTATATCTGTTGTGCAAATAATCTCTAGAACTTTCCATCTTGCAAAACTAAACCTCTACATTCACTAAACAACAACTAGCCATTTCTCTCTCTGCCCAGCCCCTGGCAACCACTATTCACTCTATTTTCTGTTTCTATGACATTGACTATATTGGAGATCATGTGTAAGTAGATTCATGTAGTATTTGTCTTTTTTGTGATTATCTTATTTCATTTAGCATAATATCCTCAAGGTTTACTGATATTATAGCATGGGATAGTATTTCTAAGACTGAAAAAATATTTTGTTGGGTATATATACTGCATTTAAGAATTTTATCCATTTATAGGTTGATGAATATTTGGGTAGTTTCCACTCCTGGGCCATTGTGAATATCTACTGTAAATAATGGGTGTGCAAATATCTCCTTTGAAAGTCTACTCTTAATTCTCTTTTACTAAGTTTAATTAAAAAATTTAACTGATACATAAAATAATTGTGCATACTTATGGGGCACCATGTGATGTTTTGGTATATATATACATTGTGTAACATTTAGATCAAGTTAAACATATTTATCTCCTCAACATTTTATCATTTTTTATGGTGGAAAATTAGAAACCCTTTCTTGCATCTTTTTGAAATATGTAGTAGATTATTACCTATTGTAACCCTAGTGTAGAATTAGGGTCACCACTGACACACTGATATATATATATATATATATATATATATATATATATATATATATATACATCATTATGGTATCATTATATATCTTTACTATTTTTTAATTTTTTGAGGAACTCTACTATTTCTATACTATTTGGGGTAGTAGCTGTACGATTTTACATTACCACCAATGTTGCTAAAGTAAAACCCACCCTTTAAACTACAACAACATACTGGTTTTTTTCCCACAAAAATTTGAAAAGTTGACCTTAAGTTGGTTTGTAATTCCTAGTTTGTTTCTTTTCATAGGATTAAACACAATTTGGAAATTTCATCTCTTCTGGGTTGCAATTTGTTTTCAAGGATACTTTATGTCATTGGTAACTTTATTCAAACTTACTCTAACGTTAAGGGAGGTACCCTTAATGTTGGTGGTGTTGATGGAAAACTGCACCAGGCCATCCTCATCAGTGGTAGCATTTGAGTGATAGCTAGCTTCATCTGCTGTGATGAAGATGATTTTATTTGGCATAGGGATGCCTTTCCCATCCACAAGGCGCACCTGAAGATTAAAAACACCAAACATACTCATTTCATCACAAATAATTTTTGAGTGCCTCCTGTATTGTTGCACATAGTTTCAGGTATTGAGGATACAGCAGTGAGCAAGAAAAGTTCCTTTCATCACAGAGCTTACAGTCAAGTAAAAGAGACATGTTAAATACATCCATAAATAACATACGCTTATTTAGTAGTAATCAATCCTATGAAGAAAACTAAGGCAGTGTGAAGGAATAGAAGAAAGTGACAAGAATAATAGGGGTGATCTGAAGAATGTATTCTGGGTATTTTAGAAACACTGAGTATTTTTATATAATTCTTAGAGAGTTACAGAGCACCAGAATAATACAGTAATAGAAAATTTAAATCCAGGAGTTACATTTATTTGAGCCTCAAACTTTTACTTTCAGGTAGATTATTAGCTTTCAGGATTAGTATCATAAAGTATCATAAGTACATAAAGAAGGAATGGCTAATACACTATCCTGTGTGCTTTTCTAGGTGGTTTATATATGGTATCTGCTTCTCAGCCTAGACTTTTCCATCTTTTGAAAATTAGGCAGATTTTATGATGCACTCCCCATATTAAAAATATAAAAGTGAAGTGAGGCAGAAAGTATTAAGTAAGGTAAAGCCAAATTATCTTCTCCTGAGTAGTACAAGAGAAGTGTAGCACAGTTCATATTTTGAACAAGGTGATCTTTTTTCACAATGAACTACTTTAAAAATTTTTATTTTTAATTGATATAGTAATTATAAATATTTATAGAGCATAGTGTGATATTTCAGTATATGTTACAATGTGTAATGATCAGATTAGGGTAATGGGCATATCTATCACCCCAAACAATTATTATTTCTTTGTTTTGGGAACATTCAAAATCCTTTCTACTATAAGCTACTTTTGGTAGCAGTAGGCAAAATACACTGACTTGGGTCAGTATTCATAATTGATTAATAAAATCTAACTTTGTCAATCAAATATCAGTTGCATGTACCAACATAAGAATAGGCACAAAAATTCCAGTTCTTTATTTTCAAATAAATGTATTTGGAAATCGTATGTATTTTTTAACGGAAGCAAAAATTTTAATATACCTCTGAAACGTTTAAAAATGGGCTACACTTGCATTTTAGAACAAGACCAAAATTTCTGAATATGCTTTCCTGTCAAAATATAATGAAATGGTCTAGAATGTACTCCATGTTGTTGGTTATAGTCCCTTTCTCAATAGCTCTAACATTTCCATAAGAATATGATATATGGGCTGGGGTTGTGGCTCAGTGGTAGAGTGCTCACCTAGCAGGTGTGAGGCATTGGATTCGATCCTCAGCACCAAGTAAAAATAAATAATTAAAATAAAGGTATTGTGTCCAACTATAACATAAAACTGTCATTTCAGACTCTCAGAGTCAGAAATATCTATCTGCATATCTGTTTACAATGATTTTTTTTTAGATCTGTGAGAAAATGTATACTTTGAAAATCTGGGAAAGCTAAATAGTATGTTATTCCTGTGTTTACTATTTAAAAAATATACTTGTTAGAGAAAATTAATGTAAACATATTTACTAATGAAATACTAGGTATAATAGAATCTTGGATACTTCAAAAGAAAAAATAAAAGTACCTACCCATCCATTTCTAAACAAAGTTAGTATTAGAAGGGTAATGTAATGGGTTATCATGAACTTTTAGATTCTTATGAGAAAATATAAAATTTGAGACTGCTTGACAAACCAGGAAAAGGAGATTGAGTGACATCCTACACTGCTGTTCCAAAAGAGAAAGAAAAAAAAACCCTCTTAATTTTGATATAACTTTGAAATAATTTTATAGATTTTTGTAAACAAATTTAAGATGACTAGATTTATTTTTATGTTGTTTACTTTGGTTATATTTTCTACCTTTGGTCGCTTGATAGCAAATTAAGTATAATTTTATCAGAAATCTTACATGGTTTGACTAGTGAACTGCAAAATACTCCACCTGCCCAAAGAAGGGAATCCCTTGTCTAACATGTGAGTCCACTGTCACAAATGAGAGCGTGGTTATGGTGCTTGTGATTTCACTGGACCCTCTTCCTGTTACTTCCACACCTGAAAAAAAAAATATTTTTTGAAGGATGATGTCCCTGAACTTCTTACACTCTTCCTGCCTTAAAATTCATTATTAGGCTAGGGAAATGAATCAGTGCTCATTGTTCTTCTCCCATATCCATGTGGTACACAAACCAGTTCCTTCTTCTTGGATCGTGGCCTCCACCTGCAGTTGCATTTCATATCCTTGCCTCTTCAACTGGAAGGCCTTTGTTTTTACTCGTTGAAAGAAGCAGCCATGGCTGTTGAGCTAAGAGCAGAGAAATTCAAATACAAAAATATGTATAACTGTACCAGACAGATCAGTGCTCAGTTAATGGATATTTGAGACAACATAATCTAGGCATTTTCTGTAATGAGGACAACATATATACTATTTAAGAACTAAATGTTATTGCATTTCACAACATCTTATGTATATTCTTATACATAATATATCTTATATTCTTATATATATTCTTTGGTGTCTGAAATTCTCTAGAGAAAATGAGATAGAAATGACTTAAGCTTTTTTGGGTAATCTTACTATGGTACACAGCTAACTTTTCACCACAGTTTGGGTGGGTTCCCGTCATAGTTGACAGCTGTGCTGGGAATTGGCTGCCCATCTGAGGTCTTTCCTGCCTCCCTGGAATCTAGATGGGGCTTGTGTCAGGTTCTTGCTCACAGAAAGAAAGCAGAACCTGCCAAGCAAAGGTAACTAAAAAGATGTATTTTTCCCCCTTCTTTCATAGAAGTAAATGCCCAACGAGCCTTTGGAGGACTCAACTTCTATATTCTGGAGCACCCACAGTGGGCAATTACAAAAGATAATTCTACTGTGCTAAGTCATTGACTTAAAGAAAATTACAATATCTAGCATGGAATTCTATTCGATTGTTCTTCCAGAGTTAACACCATGTTGCTACTCACTGATTATCAATAATGCCTTTATTGTTAATCTCCAAGAGGCGCTGTTTTCAACCTACCTGTTGGCTGAATTTCTCACAGAAAGCCTCTGACTCTCCACCAAAACAGTAGGAAGGATTACTATACTTTCTGCAAATGCTCATAGTCACATGTCCTGGGACAGGCTTGCCATATGTGTATCTGCCATGAGAACATTTCATATGAATCAAAGCAGACACAGAACACTCCTCTTTCCACCTGACACTTCTCTTTCAGTTACAGTGTATTCACCTTCTGTACTTCTCTCTGCTTCTGCAGGGTTCACACTATGTTGAGGGCAAACAAACTGAGCAATGGCTCTTCTCTTTTTAGAAAATGTCCAGTGAACATGCTGAAATTCACTATTCTTTTATTGTCTTTTTTGACTTTATCATTTCAATACCATGTTAATAATGCCTTCCTCATTAAAAAGCTAAACATATTAAGAGAAAAAGCAATATCTATAAAATCAAAATGAACAAAATAAAATCAAATACAAGAAATGAACACCCTGAAAACTGCATAGGAATCTAAGCTATTAATACAATGGTGTTTCCTCAATATAAATCTGTATTTATATTGAGTTTTGTTTACTTTTTATAAAAATGGGATTGTGGCATAAATATGATAGGTGATTACTGTGTTTTTCTGGGCATTTTTTCCTTTCCTATTTGGAATATCCTCTATATTGCTATTTGCAAGAGAATTAGTTCATAAATTACTGGGATTGGACACTTGGTAACCATTACTGTAAAGTAGCACAGGCTGAGGGACCCAATTGAATAGTAGATACCTTACATGGGTAGTCTTTTTAGGCAGGGCTGGTCTCTTTACTTTTCCTGCTCTTTTTGCTACTGTGGGGCTACCACGGATGAGGGCCTAAGGTCTTGGAAACATGAATTTTCAAGGGTGGGCAGGACCATGCTGAGCTACGTGTTCAGTCATCTGAGTAAAAATGACTGTGGAGAAGTATGTGACATATCTTAGGTAGACTGCCGAGTTAGATGAGATTTTGGCTTCATGATTGTGCCTACGTGTTCTGAGTCTAATCTGTTTACCCACTATGCTTACAAGGGCAGGTAAATGATCTGTCGATGATAGAATTTCCTCTATAACCATGTATTAATTATTTCTCACATACATGTTTTGTTATTTCTGGTTAAGGTAAAGTCACTACCCTTCAACACTGTGTGTGTGTGTGTGTGTGTGTGTGTGTGTGTGTGTGATTCCTTAGTAGCATAGCCTCTCTGGAAACAGTTCCCCACTCCATGATAGTTATAGTAATTCTGAAAATGACATGAAAGGAAATAAGAAGGAAAAGTAGAAAAACAAGAAGAGAACATTCTAGAGATGGGGATGCTTCCAAAGTACTGCAAGTATTTGTGTTGAGACTACTCCCAGAGAAACAAGCCAAAATATCTCAAGTGGTGAATCTCCCTTAAATAATTTCCCTTAAAAGATTAAAAAAATCAACTCACAGGCCACACACTGACACGTTCACCTCTTCTTCCATGATAGTGATTATCTCTGGCATTGTTACTTGCACTTCAAACTTCGGAAGCACTGTTAATTGTTAATAAAGGAGGTTGATGATTGTCAACTTTTGGGGCATTAATATTTTCAGATTCTCAGTAACAATTCTCTAGTGATATTTAGGGGCTTTGATAAAGGTCACTTTATTTTCCAATATATCTGTATCTACTTTACTTTCAAATGGAGATTTTGGTTGAGGAACTATGACAGATCCATGAACCTTAATAAATTATGAAAGCCTCTACAAAAATAAGGATGTTTTATGACTGCAAAAATAACCAAGCTATATAAAGATCATTTATTCAAAGGTCATTGATGTCTTCATTCAACTTAGTTATAATTAGTTCTACTCCAAGTCCAATCTCACCCATGGGATGTGGAAGGACTATAAGTAAGTTTAAATTTTAGCCCCTAAAAGTTTAACTATGAAGAAAAATGTTCCATGACTTTTCATGAACCATACCAAATTCCTCCACAACAAAGGGGTGCTCCATTTTTCCACCTGATTCCTTCTGTACCACAACCTTGTAGGTGCCCTGAAGGGGCTCTGATGAGAGGGGAAAGGACAGTTGCTTGAGACCACTTTCTAGCTTGAGACTCTGCCATTGTATAATGCGATTTCCTTTGGGATCCTATGGATAAATGGATAAATTAGTTATCATTTACAAAATTGCTTAGAACATGAGAGATAAAAGAATCTATAGACTCTAACTTACATTCGTTTTTCACAAAGAGGAAAAACGGGGTAGTAGTGAGGGGTTTGGAAGGGAGATGAGTTATAACCATGGAGCCCTGAGTGAATTTGGAGGCATCTCCCTTAATGACAAATTTCTGGGATATTGTAAGAATTTGCCAGATAGGAACATTTTCCCTAAATTTATTTTTTTCCTTCTAATAACAGAATATTTCATGTTACTTACCTTAACATATAATAGTGGTATCTGAAATACAAAAAGAAAGAAAGGAGTTGGTAATTGTTCTCAAATATTCCCAATTCTGATTTTTATGTAGTAATTTAATGTAAATGAAGAATAACACACTATATAATAAAACATGGAATGATTCCAGGTTAAATTTTATAAAACTTTTAATTAACCCATTTTTAACCAATTAATAATTTATGTTAAATACTTACTAAGTCATCAACAAGTATATATGTGTATTGCCATTCATTAGGAATGGAATTTACTAACATTACTTAAGTGCTTATAGCATTCAGAAAGAATTGCTACAACCTGGCCAATAATTTATCCAGAGGATCCCAAAGGAAATCACATCATACAATGGTAGAGTCAAAAACATTCTTCTGCTATGCAATTTTATATATTGAAGAAGACATATTTATGATCTTACTTAATATTAATTAATTTTAATACTTAAAGATATCTAGTCATGTTTAGATCTAATTATTAATATGGGTCACAGAATTCTTAGGTAATTCTAAGAGCAAGAAGAAATGGAAATAGCTCTTCCAATTAATTTTTTTTTTACATTTAATACAATTTTTTATCCTTAGAAAGATTTAAGGGCATATAAAATAAGAGTAGGCTTCTATGAATAAGAAATCATGGAAATATTATAAATTAAAGAGGTCAAAGTTAGAAAGCTAAGTGGGATAACATGATATATTCATTTTTTAAAGCTAATATTTAATACGTACCTACTCATGTATTGTACCTGCTCATCATTTGAGATGATAAGAATATAGCAGAGAACAAAAGAACAATGTATCTACTCTCATGAAGCTTACATTCCAATAAGGATGGATAAATAAGAAAGAGCCTATATATATATATGTATTGGACATAGATATATGTCAGGTGTGGTAAGTGCCAAGAAGAAAGAACAAAGCAGGATGAAGCTGATAGAGTGATAGATGTGGTAATTGATTTTGGATATAGGAGTGAAGGTAAAGCCTGGGAGGTGAGTTTCAAAGTAATTTGCAATGATCTTGTTTACAGCTGGTATTGGCCAGGTTGTAACAATTCAGGTAGTGAGAAGTAGTCTGGATGTATTTTAAGCCAATGATTTCCTGGTGAAGGGGAAGTGGATGTGAGAAAGAGAAGCAAGGATTATTTCATCATTGTCTTAGGAGCTAGAAAAGAAGAACTGCCTCTTTTTTTTTTTTGAGATGAGAAAATGTGCTGGAGGAGTCAACTTGAGAGAGGAAAATGAAGACTTTGGTTTGATATCTACTTTATAATAGAAAGAGTTATTTCTTACCACAAATACTGAAGGTTAAATACTGAGGAACATATTGATTACTTTCATATTCCTTCATAGAGATTTTGGTAAATGTGTTTAGGAAAAAGTTAAATCTCTGAGAAGTCATTTGAACTTTTAGGTTCTTTGATAGTCTTTCTGCATCTATTGTTTAATAAAATTTTCTAATTTTCCCAACTGGAATCTAAAAAGTTAAGTATTTGACAACTATCAGATATAAACTATATACTCTTGACCTGGGATAATGTTTTCAATGAGGATCTCGTGCTATTTTAATATCAGATATTAGTTAGTGATATCAGATCCTTCCTCTCCCTGGTCATCACTTCAACACCAAAAAGATGTTCCCCTCCAGTTTATACAAATAATAGTGATTATACATAAATATTAGCAAGAGACTCACCAACTCATTCAGAGGGTGAAAATCTTCATCCAATGAGACAATACGAAACTTCACTGAAATGAAAATATTTTCCATGAGCTCCCCAAACCTTGGCTGGGTACCTAGCTTGGTAAGACAAGCTGTTAAGGCATCAGGATTGTAGGGATTTGGGGTACTAGGTAGAGGAGGAAAATCTTTCCTTTTTGATGTTGTTGACTGTAAACCTCTTCCTACCTGTCTGCCCTGGTTTGTAGGTAGATTTATCAGTCTGAACAAAGACCAGACTCTCTTTGTTTTTAACCACCACTGTGTTCCGCCTCTTGAATTCTTGAGTTGGTCCTTTCACTTGGATAGTGAGGAACATTATCTCCTCACTGGATGAAGATTGTGGAACCTGAAATACAGACAAGATCCTGGGAACCCATTCAGCCTCTCAAGTCTTCTCCTCCATTCCCTGTTCCACTCCTTTTGGAAATCTTGCCCTTTTTACTTAATTTCATTCCGTTGTTCCCACTGGGGAAAGTTGGCATAGACAAGGAAGTGCTTCTACCTTTTTTTCAAATGGAAAGACAGAACATAAGGTTGTGAAAAAATACTTTATTAAGAAAGGTTATAACTGAGAATCATATCTTCATAGAGTTCAGACAAAACAGTCTTCATTCAAAATTGATGCTTTACAAAATTGATACTATAACCTTAAGACATGGTAGGGCATGGTAGAGCATGTCTTAAGGTTATGAAAATAAAACCTGATGATATTTTATTGGTACTAGTTGCAAGTATCCCTATATAGTTGACTCAAGAGATACTGGATATTTGCTGAGGGTAATTCTATAATAGTTTTGGTGGGGGAGGTTAACTGAGGATTGAACCCAGGGGCACTGTACCACTGAGATATATTCCCAGCTCTTTTTGTGTTTTGAGACAGGGCCTTGATAAGTTGTTGAGGGTCTTGCTAAGTTGCTGAGGCTGGCCTTGACTTTATATTTCTCCTGCCTCAACCCCTAACCACCCAAGTCATTGGGATTACAGGAGTGTACCACCATTCCTGGCTTATGATTTTTATTATTAGAAAGAGTGTGATGTGTTCCTGTTAGTCCATTACTGGTGACTCATGTTGAACCCTATCCTGGTTTGTTTTATAAATGTTTTCTCCATTTTAATTTTAAGCAGAAGTCACATTTTTCCTTTGTCTAGTGCATACTTCTTTCCCTGCAAATATAATTTTTCTCTGATCATTAAGTTAATGTTCTACTCACCTATAAATGTTTGCTCTTCTGGTTGGAAATTTATGCTTTGCTCTGTAATTCCTACACTTAGTTACTCCTTTAGATTCCTTCCTGAAGTTCTTACTAGCTTCCCAAAGCCTTATCTTGAAAATATTAGATCTCCAGATCCTGACCAATAGAACTGAGTATATTCAGTCAAAAAGACACTCACAGTGAAGGAGACGCAGTGGAATAAGTCCTTCTCCGCCACTAGGTCAGTGAAGAGGCTCCTGTTTTCCCTTAGAGACTCCAAGGAGGCACTTACAGTCACTGTTTCATTCAGGTGGCTCAGAAGTACACAGCCCTTCTCAGAGGTCCCAGTGTGGAGCAGGGAGGGGACCAGCACCATATATTGTCTGTGAATAGGGGAATCCAGTTAGACGAGCAAAAAGGAAGGGAGACATTGCTATCAACGGCACTAAGTTCCATCACGATTGTTGTTACCATCATTAGTTTTATACTAAGAATGACATATTCATGAGTATGAGACTCTGTTGTTGAATGGCATGCTTAAGAATTGTTTCCCCTCGCCATCATTCACTACGGCTGTGAATGTTTTATTTGAGGTGGGCCTCAAGCAGATTAAACTCTTTAAGTACCTTTACATAAGAAACACCAATATGTATGCATCTGAATTTTAATAAAAATGTTAGTTATGTTTCCTTTAATTGTAAATCTATTATACTTTAGGATTGCTATGAAAGGCAAGCAAGCTCTCAGGTATATGGGCACCAGAAAAAACAAATTACAGTGATTTTGTGAAGCATATCTGAGGAAAAGTGTGGATTTAGCAATTCTGAAAATTACATAGCAAGTACTTGCTTTCATGTTGTAAATATGAAAACGAGTCTCAAAGAGAGCGAGTCATTAAAGTCTTTGTTGTGTTAAGTAACTAATGAAATATTGGTATTTTACCTAACCACAGTCATTTTCATTTTAGATATTTTCCTTTCAATTCACGGCTAGAGGATGACTCAATCCAAAAATGGTCCTCTAGTGATCCAATGTAGATCTTGGTAATTTATGAGGAGGATAGAAAATTTCCCAATACCTTTATATATAATGTAAGATTTATTCTGTAGTTTTCAAACTTTTTTTCTTATAGAAAATAATTTTTA
Source organism: Sciurus carolinensis (assembly GCF_902686445.1). NCBI lineage: Eukaryota > Metazoa > Chordata > Mammalia > Rodentia > Sciuridae > Sciurus > Sciurus carolinensis. The sequence goes on from NC_062216.1 coordinate 76,321,444, forward strand.
GACATTGTGCACCTCTTACATATTTTCAAGTAAGCATTTATTTTTTATCACAATTTTATTTTCTTCTTTTATATTTATTTAAAGTTTTTTTTGCATGACAATAGAGTATATTTTGGAATATTATACATACATAGAATAAGTATGGCTTGTTCAAATACCCTTATTGTAGTTGTACATGATGTGGAGTTACTTTGGTTGTGTATTCATACATGAGGATAGGAAAGTTGTGTCTGATTCATTCTACTGTCTTTCCTATTCCCTTCCCCCTCCCTTCCCTTCATTCTCTTTTGTCTAGTTTGCCTGTAAATAGATGGAACTGGAGAATATCATGCTAAGTGAAATAAGCCAGTCTGAAAAGCCAAAGGCAGAATGTTCTTTCTGATATGTGAATGCTAACCCACAAGGGAGGAAAAGATTATTTTTATCACAATTTTAAATGATAGCAAAACATATTATTCTGATATTTCAATTAAGACTTACATTATTTTCACAAGTTTCCCATAGAACTTTAAATATTATAGAGATAAGATTCCTAATATCACTTATTTAAAAAAGTAACAAGTTCTTTTTGTTATGATCAAAAATTTAACATCTTTCCTTTTCATTTTTTATCCTTGAGCCCTGATTTTCAGACCACTTACCACATAGAAGTTTATTCTAAGATTTTTAGGCTTTAAAATATTTACTTCTTACAAATATATATGCATATGTACATACATACACTTACACATGTTTATATACATAATATTATATGTGGGTATATAAATTTAAGTCTAACTTTTAAATATAACATCAATATAAACTTGTAAGTACTAAATATGTTGTTCTGATTATTTTCAAAAGTTCTAGTGCACAACTGATCAAAATAAAATAAACTTCTTACGAATTATGATTTATACATCTTAGACATAAAATCAAAATTCTTTGGGAGTACATCTTCAGTGAGAGTGATGAGCTGCTTTTTTCCTGCAAGTAAATTTATTTATGCATGGATTAAATAAGAACTAACATCACTTCTGTTACTACTTTTGTTTGTGTAGATATAAGTGATAAAAAGTATTGGTCCCAGAAAAGTAAGTAAATGCCAGACAAAAAAATTGTCATCGCCAACACTTCTTGCAACTCTGTATTATGACTCAAACCACCCAGTCCTGTGTTATTAAGAATAGCTATCAGGTGGTATTTCCTTTAGTTCTTTCTTCACTTTTGGTGAAACAAAGAACACATCAACCACCACGTGCTATGCAAACGATTCCTTTGTCATGAAGAGTCCCTTACTTTTGCAACATTGACACCTGTATTTCAAACTGTTCCTCTATTTGGCACCCTACAGGTTTTTTTTTTTTTTTTTTTTCTTTTTTTAGTACTTGGAATTGAGCTACATCCCCAGTGCTTTTCAATTTTTATTTTGAAACAGGGTCTCACTAAGTTACCGAGACTGGCTTAGAACTTGTGGTCCTCCAGTCTCAGCCTCCTTGGTTACTGGATTACCACATGTGCCACCGCACCCAGTGCACCCTAGAGAGTTTTTATAGTCCAAGTCAATGCTCCATGGTCAGGTCTGGTTGAGGGAGAGGTTTGTCTTTGTTTTATGAAATAGAAGATAGGAAATTAAGAAAGGGAAGGCAGAAAAAAAAAAATAGCATGATCTCATCAGATCCATAGGAACGTATCTGAAAATTGACTTATTTTAAAAGTATCAATTTCTGAAGCTCCTTAAGCTTTGCATGTCACTAGGGTAGTTAGAGATTTAGAGATTCAGTGAGTTAGAGAAAAATGGTTAAGACTAAGTGAAGAGTAAATACACCAGATTTACAAAATCTTATGGTTGGAAGGAACCTTAGAGGTGAGATGGTGACAGTTTCAGAGGAAAAATGAATGAAATAAAGGAGAATCTGAAATAAAGAAAAGATTCTTTAAGTTTGGTTTTCATGCTCTCTGTGGAACTCACGGTTTTCCAGAGATGGAGGCATCTGTGGACAAGAGGATCAGGAGCAGGAAAACAAGACTTGGATAAAGAAGCTTTCTCTTCCCCATGCTGCATGGAGAAAGGCCCAGAGGAGAGCAAACTGTCTTGGACCCTAGTCCCTCCAATTGATCTGTCCCAAACACTCTGCAGAGCAATGGGACTTTATGCTGCTCTCTGTGCAAACTTCCTGTTTGCACAGCATAAAGTTTTCTAAACAAAGTTAAAGTCTCCGAATGTTCTCTGAAAGGGTCATTGATGGTCTAATTTCAGTCAAGGTTAATCCCTGGCAGGCTAAATAGAATTCCTGGAGGGATAAAACCATATTCCCATTAGTGCTCACTTTCTTTGGGTTTTACAGTAAAGCAGCTAATCAGCTTTTCAACTGCTTCTCTCTCTGTCCCCACTACCCTCCACAGTGCCTTTTACAGCTCTTCTTGTCCCTTGTATGAATTGTTGGCAAGGGAGTTTGCAGTTCAAGCAACACTGGAAAGGCTCAAAATATATATTTCACTCTTAAGTCAGTGTGCCTCCATCAGATGTGCCTACCTTCAATGCTGAAGCTGTTTCGGAGCTCAGTGGTCCTCTGTGGAAACAAAATTGGATGGAGCTAGTAGGTTTTGCCCTTAGTGTTCTTATTGGGTCACAAATGAAAATCCAGACCCTGGAAGAGTGATAACAGAAAATGGTTTCATTTATTAAGAAAATGAAAATAGGAAAAAAAGAAGTAACAGGACCTCAAAAGCAAGTTTCAACCCACGGTGCCTAAGATCCCAACAGCCTCTAACATCTACTACATATAAATTTCCTGTCTTCTAAGTACAATAGACCTATTTTTAAGCTACATAAATAATTTTATTAATTTATCCACCCGCCCATTCATTTATGTGGCTATTTAGTTATTTTGCAAGCATTTATTGATCTTACTAGGGCTAGATACCATGCAAGATCCTAGAGATAGAATGGTCAAATAAAGGGCACACAACCCAAACTTGGAGCCTGGGTAAGGAAATTTAGGGGAAATTAAAATGTAAATTGAGCTCTGAAGTATGAGTGGTGTTCGTGAGATGAAGAAGGAAATGAAGAGAGCATTCTAAGCTTAGGAAATGATGTGTGCAAATGCTTAGCAGGTGGCAACAATCATGGCACTTTCCATGAGATGAGAGCTATTTGGTTTGGAAGAAATGCCTGTATACTTAGAAATGAGGTAAAGAAAGCTGACTTCAAATCAGGAAGGAATTGTTAGCAATGTTGAGGTTTTGGGGGGTATTCAGTGAATTGACTTCAGAGAGTTTTTTGGAGAGATGACTCTTCCTGAAATTTGGAAGACTAACTGGAGGAGGTCCTGTGGGAGGCAGGGAGACCAGTTGGGAATTAATGTGATTATGTAGGTAAGAGCTGATGGCATTTGCAAGCAGGGTAATTCATGATGAATTTGGAAAAAGAGTGAAAATTTATATCATTTTTAAGGGGGTTAAAAATGTGCCTTTTAAATTTCCAGCTGGTTACTGTGTGAAGGGTGTTGCCTATAACTGAGTAAAACAGAGGAAACAAATTGGAGGAGCAGAAGGAATGACAGAGGCCTGGGGATTGGTAAAGAGCATAGTTTTAGAAAGTGCTAGTAGGATATTAACATTCATAAGGAGTTTAGCATTTGACCATGAAATGGAAATCATGTGTCAAGAAAGCAGAACAATGACACAATCTGAGTCCAATCCCTGAATCATCAAAAGCCTGGACTTTTACATGAGAGAATTATTTTCTCTTAGTTAAAACCTTTGCATTTTGAGATCTGTTTGTTATAGTAGTAAAACCTATAGCCTACCTTTTTCTTTATCACTATTTTTGTCTTAATCATCTTTTTTCTTGACTGAGTATCCTAGGTCACAATGTCAAAGTTACACTGTGAAATGTGATTACAGTGTTACATTGTGAAGAGCCTATTGAGAACATACACAATTTCTTACTGTAGATCAAGGTTAAATAGTCGGAATGCCACCAAATAACTCATACAGACTATAGATTTATCAGTTTATTGGGAAAGCTGGTGTAATAGAAATGGATGATAACAGTCCAAATATGTTAATGAAAAGAGATAAGGGACCAAGAGGCACAAATAACACTTTTGTCATGGTTTGGGTCTGAAATGTCCCCCAAAAGCTCATGTGTTGAAGACTTGTTTCCCAATGCAGCAGTGTTCAGAAGCGGGGCCCTTGGAAGGTGATTGGATAATGAAGGCTCTAACCTCATCAATGAAATGTCTTCCAATAATGGAATAAACTATTTGGAAGTGGTGGAAACTTAGGAGTGTAGGCCTAGTGGAAGGAAGGGCATGCCCTTGAAGGCTGTATCTTCTCTCAGGCCCCTTCCTCTCTATCTTTGCTTCTAGCCACCATGAAGTGAGAAGTTTTTCTCCATCATGATGCTCCACGCCTTGATGTTCTGCCTTATCTCAGGCCCAAAGCAATGGGGCCAAGTCATCAGGGACTGGAACCTCTGAAACCATGAACTGAAATAAACCTTTCCTCAAGTTTATCTACCTCAGGTATTTTGTCATAGCAACAGAAAGCTGACTAATATAAGCTTTGTCTATGTGATGTGCAGAAAGATGCAAATGAAACAAATGGTTAAGTTGGGGGAAAAACACAGGAGAGTGTGAGATTTCTGAGTCCCAAGGAAGGGGACCATTTTAACAAAATAATAATCAACAGAAGATTTTAACTAGGTCAGAGTAATTTTGACTATGCCAACACATCAATGTGAATAGCATGCAATATAAAAAATATTATAAGCAATTGTATAATTTTAGTGTATTTATTCAAAATATAACAGAATTTAAACTATTTTTAAGAAGCTAGAAATGACACTTATTTGTAAGATTAAGTATTTTAAATAGGAGGGATTAATATTAATAGCATTCATTTGATGACTCATAAGTTGCAAAGATTATATAAATTATTACTGCTAAATTTCTGGTTACTCATTCAAATGCCACTGTGAAATCACATTATGTATTGATAATTTTTCTGATGGAGTTAGAGAAAAGAACATTGTGATCCAGCTATTTCAGTGTCTGTATAGAGCAGAAGCTTGATTTCAGCTTCCTAAGGAATGAGAAACCGTGAGAAACAGGCTTTGGTTTCACAGTTTATCTAAAGGGGAGAAAAAATGATAGGGCGATATCTGTTAGAGATGCAAGGTGAAAGGAGAGATATTTGAACAAGTTTAAATGAAATGTTGCTTCTACAAATGCTGAGTGGGAGGAGCTAGAGAAAAGTAGGCCGCTGAACATATGTAGGGAGAAGGGATAATCCCAGAATGAGGCCTCCGAGAATGCAATGAGCAGATGTATTAAGAATGTGTATACAATGAAGTATTGCTCTGCCATGAAGAATGAACTCCTGTTATTTGGAGCCAAATGGATGGAACTGGAGGACACTATGTTAAGTGAAGTAAGCCAGATAGACAAAGACAAATAGGAAGTTTCTTTCTCAATGATGAGGAAGCTAAAAATATTCAACCTGGAAGTAGAATCATGATTACTAGAGATGAAAGTGTGTGTGTGGAGGTGTGTCAGAAGGAAGGTTGGATTTGATCAATACACATTACATGCATGTATGGAAATATCACACTTGAACCCTTTAATATGTAAGTTAATAAATGTTAATAGATTCTTAAGAAAAGAATGTGTATGGAGAAATTATCTTTGGGAGGAGGGACTCCACTTTCTGTATATTTGTAAAAAGAAAATTTTTATGAAAATTACCTTTTACCAAAGGGAAAAATTGGGAAGGAAAATAAATGACTGGACCATTTAGTTACCAGAACACCTGAGTTGGTAACTTTGACAGAACAATGTAGGTTTGAATAACTTAGTTAACTGTTTTGACCTTCAGCTTCCTTGTTCATATATTTTATGGTAATAATATCTGTATTATCATCTATATGGGAGTAGTTTACATAAGGTGGTATATGTAGCTGAGCTTTAAAATTGAAAACCTTACTATACCAGTGTAGATTCATATTTTGCATTCTAATGACTGAGAAAGAGGTCTATTTCATACTTGCTCTGGGGTTTGCTATAGGACTGGCATCCAACAGCCTTTCTGGGAAGAAAATGCTTTAGGCTATTTGAGTAGCGAGTCTTTGACAAAAATGGAGCATATGACTTGGACAAATCCTGCACAAATTTTAAAAACTAAGCAAATGTTTACTGTTAGAAAGCTGAGGCAAAGAGATAAGAGAAAAGAAAGGGGAAAAGTTAAAGGAAAAGATAGTAGCGGAGCAAAGTACAGAAAAACACGGCAATAAGAACAAAGGAGGAATATTGGGGAATTGGGAAAAATTAGGAGGTACATGGGCCTTTATAAAAATAGATGAGAAAAATATTTCCTCCTTCGATTGCAATAACTTGCTGGGGATTGAATATTACTTGTCTAATTGTACCAATTATACACTTAGTCTACTTTGCCTGAGAAAAGAGAACATTTCAGGTTCATCTGTTTCCTGGTAGTGATGAAAACAAAGGATATTTCAACTGGTTGCATATTAACCACTTTCGAAATCAACATTCAGTTGGTGTCATAACCGTATTCACCCTATCAGAGAGTGTACTGGCTTTATTTTTGCACATTATCTTGGACAAAACCTGGAATTAGGGAGTTAAGGCAAAATGTACCCACAGAGATGTTCTCAAAGATCAGTGTTTCTCATTTGTGTCATCTCATTAGCATCCTTCCCCCTAACTTTTTTTAAGAACAATATTTTTAATTTACAAAGTCAAAATTATAATAAATTCTCAAATTGATTTTCTCCTAACAATATGCTTGCCATAATTTCACAAAGCTTCAGAATATTAGTGTTTTATCCTTTCAATTAAAAATCTATTTGCTCCTTTCAGTTTCTAAAGAGAATTGGTATCACTAGAATCTACAGTGGGTTACAGGGGAATTAGGGCCTGAACTGGAACAGTTTATACAACTGATAAAATTCAATGACTATCCTTTTGGGTAGGAATAGGTATTTTGATTGATGCATCTGTACTGTGAACTTGCAAAGTCAAAGAGTGTACATATGCTTAAAAGATTTTAGAAGTACTGTCACGTCACCTTCCTAAAGTGACTTTGTGAATTTTCCCTCTCACCACCAATTCTTAAGAATATGTCTTTCCCCACAACTTTTAAAAATTTTTGTACTAAGTTGATAGCAAAGGGAGGTGACATATTTGTAATTGGTATATAATTAAGTTTGTGATTATTCATGATGTTCAGGATCATTGTTACTTCTAGGAGCTCTGTTTGTTGCTTGTTCTTTAACTTGTTTAACAGGTTTATTTTCTAATTAGGAAGTCCTTCTGCACACATGATATGTAAAAATATTCTGTATTTTTTCCTGTGTTAACTATTTGTGTAGAAACTTGTATCTTCAACTGTCTGCAGTTTACTTTTGAATATGAAGCAATGTAGGAGAAATGCTGCAGGATTAATTTTCCTTTGGTAAACAAAAAACGCATTTGTGTGTGCATGCACACAGGCCTGGTTCATGACTCTTAACAAAATGAGTCCCCTGTGTTCACTGTAGCTCTTTTATTTACTGTGGAACTTTCCAATGTCAGAACTTTGATTTTAGAGGATTCTGTTTAATCTGGGAGCAGAAAGTAGAGTTAAATTTTAAGAATAATGAGACTGGGAATGTAACTCAGTGGTTGAGCACTCGCCCAGTACTCACAAGCCTCTGGGTTTAACCCCAGCACCAGCAAAGAACAAAAGGGGGAAGAAGGGGAACGAAAGTGTTTGCCAAGTTTTACTTAGATGTTGTGATGATCATGATGGTAGTAACAGCTACAATACCCATAATTTACAGTAATATTGTAAAAACTTATAAGAAATCATGAAATATATTGTATAAAGATACTATTAAAAGTTTGCTGGCCTGCTACTCGTGCCAAGAGGTGTAATGTAATAATGGTTGAGGTGTTTTGCTCCAGAAAGTGCATCTTGTGCTTTCTCAGATCTCTTCAGTTCTGTAGTGGAAATGCTTTTATCAGTCAATAGAATTTTTAAAATTTTAAAATTTTTTATATTATTTTTTATTTTTATGGACTGAATTTTAAAATAATATGGAACTTGCACAGAAGGCTTTCATGTGTCTTACTTTTCTAAAAAGAGTTTATTGTATCCACTGGCAGGAAACAGAAGCAATAATGTAATGGCACAGACAAAAACAAAGTTCTTAAGTTTTAAATGGCATAGCTCTGGTCGATCATATATTTTTGTTGCAAATTGCAAATATGTAATCCCTTTTTTTCAATTAAGAATATTACAAAAAATGCTAATGGTCATCTGAGCAAGATTCATTATTTAATTTGAAGTAATGCAGTATAAGTTAGGTAGAATTAGATGTTATAAGTAACATAAAGGTATAAAAAAACATGATATGTAATGTGTGTTTCAAACTCTACTTTCTTGCTTTTGACACAAATAATTCCATTAATTATTCATTTTGACATAATTATAAAAGCATGGAAAATAATTTGTACTAATTGTGTCCTCAGGACTTTCTCCTTCCCTCCCTTCCTCCCTTTCCTTATTCCCTTTCCTAGGGCACCTAGACTGGTTCCATAGCTTGGCTATTGTGAATTTAGCTGCTATATACGTTGATGTGGCTGCATCTCTGTAGTATGTTGACTTTCATTCTTTTGGATAAATTCAGAGGAGTGGGATAGCTGGGTCATATAGTAGTTCCATTCCTAGTTTTCTGAGGAATGCTTTCCAGAGTGGTTGTACTAATTTGCACTCCCACCAACAATGTATGAGTGTACATTTCCCTCCACATCCTTGCCAACATTTATTATTACTTGTATTCTTGATAATTGCACTAGACGTATTGAACATTTTGACCATATTAATTCAGCCTGTCTAAGAATGTGAGAGGTCTTTCCATCTTCTAAGTTCTTCAATTTCTTTCTTTATTGTATAGTTTTCATTGTAGAGGTCCTTCACCTCTTTTGTTAGAGTGATTCCCAAGTATTTTTTTTGAGGCTATGGTGAATGGGATAATTTTCCTAATTTCTTTTTCAGCAGATTCATCTTTGGAGTATAGGAATGGTATTGATTTATAAGTATTGATCTTGAATCCTGCTACTTTGCTGAATTCATTTGAGACCTCTTCTGGTGGAGTTTTTTGGGTCTTCTGTATATAGATCATGTCATCAGCAAAGAGATAATTTGACTTCTTTTTTCCCTATTCATATCCCTTTAATTTCCTTGTCTTGCCAGATTGCTCTGGCTCAGTTTTTAAGGACTGTGTCAAATAGGAGTGGTGAAAGTGAGGCAGCCTTGTCTCAGTCCTGTTTTTAGACAGAATGCTTTCAGTTTTTCTCCATTCAGAATAATGTTGGCCATACATTTGTTATACATAACCTTTATAATATTGTGGTATGTTCCTTCTATCCCTAGTTTTCTTAGTATTGTATATATGAATGAATGCTGTACTTCGTCAAATACTCTTTCTGTATCTATTGAGATAATCATGTGATTGTTGTCCTTAAGTCTAGTTAAGTTGTGAATTACGCTTATGGGTTTCAGCATGTTTAATCAATCTTGCATTCCTGGGAGGACACCCACTTGATCATGGTGCACTATCTTTAGTGTGTTTTTGTATGTGGTTTGACAATACTTTATTAAGAAGTTATGCATTTGTGTTCATCAATGATATTGGTCTGAAGTTTCCTTTTCTTGATGTGTCTTGATGTATCAGGGTCTTTAGTACCAGGGTGATACTGGTTTCATAGGATGAATTTGGTGGAGTTTACCCCTTTTGTTTTTCATGAAATAATTTTTTTTATTGTAAACAAATGGGATACATTTTGTTTCTCTATTTGTACATGGAGTCAAGTCATACCATTTGTGTAATAATAAATTTACATAGGGTAATGTTGTTTGATTCACTCTGTTATTTCCTTTTCCTTCCCCTGCACCCCTCCCACACCTCTTTTCCCTCTATACAGTCCTTCATTCCTCCATTCTTACCACCCTCCTTATCCCTAACCCTAAACCTAACCCTAAACCTAACGCTAACCCCTCCCACCCCCCATTATATGTCCTCATCTGCTTATCAGCGAGATCATTCGTCCTTTAGTTTTTTGAGATTGGCTTATCTCACTTAGCATGATATTCTCCAATTTCATCCATTTGCCTGCAAATGCCATAATTTTATCATTCTTCATGGCGGAGTAATATTCCATTGTATATATATGCCACAGTTCCTTTATCCATTCATCAACTGAAGGGCATCTAGGTTGGTTCCACAATCTGGCTATGGTGAATTGAGCAGCAATGAACATTGATGTGGCTATATCTCTGTAGTATGCTGATTTTAAGTCCTTTGGGTATAGGCCAAGTAGTGGGATAGCTGGGTCAAATGATGGTTCCATTCCAAGCTTTCTGAGGAATCTCCACACTGCTTTCCACAGTGGCTGCACTAATTTGCAACCCCACCAGCAATGTATGAGTGTACCTTTTTCCCCACATCCTTGCCAACACCTATTGTTACTTGTGTTTTTGATAATCACCATTCTAATTGGGTTGAGATGGAATCTTAGTGTAGCTTTGATTTGCATTTCTCTTATTACTAGAGATGTTGAACATTTTTTCATATATCTGTTGGTTGCTTGTAGATCTTATTCTGTGAAGTGTCTGTTCATTTCCTTAGCCCATTTGTTGATATTTGTATTCTTGGTGTAGAGTTTTTTGAGTTCTTTATAGATTCTAGAAATTAGCGCTCTATCTGAAGTATGAGTGGCAAAGATATTCTCCCACTCTGTAGGCTCTCTCTTCACATTACTGATAGTTTCCTTAGCTGAGAGAAAGCTTTTTAGTTTGAATCTATCCCAGTTGTTGATTCTTGCTTTTATTTCTTGTGCTATGGGAGTCCTGTTGAGGAAGTCTGATCCTAGGCCAACAAGTTGAAGGTTTGGACCTACTTTTTCTTCTATAAGATGCAGGGTCTCTGGTCTGATTCCGAGGTCCTTGATCCATTTTGAGTTGAGTTTTGTGCAGGGTGAGAGATAGGGGTTTAATTTTATTCGGTTGAATATGATTTTCCAGTTTTCCCAGCACCATTTGTTCAAGAGGCTATCTTTTCTCCATTGTATATTTTTGGCCCCTTTGTCTAGTATGAGAAAATTGTATTTATTTGGGTTTGTGTCCATGTCCTCTATTCTGTACCATTGATCTACCTGTCTCTTTTGGTGCCAATACCATGCCATTTTTGTTACTATTGCTTTGTAAATAGAGTTGAAGATCTGGTATTGCGATACCCCTGCTTAGCTCTTTCTACTGAGGATTGCTTTAGCTATTCTGGGTTTTTTATTCTTCCAGATGAATTTCATAATTGCTTGCTCTATTTCTGTAAGGTACATCATTGGGATTTTAATTGGAATTACATTGAATCTGTATAGCACTTCAGGTAGTATGGTCATTCTGACAATATTAATTCTGCCTATCCAAGAACACTGGAGATCTTTCCATCTTCTGAGATTTTCATTAATTTCTTTCTTTAGTGTTCTGTAGTTCTCATTGTAGAGGTCTTTCACCTCTTTTGTGAGATTGATTCCCAAGTATTTTATTTTTTTTGATGCTATTGCGAATGGGGTATTTTTCCTAATTTCTCTTTCTGCAGATTCATCACTTATGTATAAAAATGCATTGGATTTATGAGCATTGATCTTATATCCTGCTACTTTACTGAATTCACTTATGAGTTCTAAAAGTTTTCTGGTGGAATTTCCAGGTTCCTCTAAATATATAATCATGTTGTCAGCGAACAGGGATAGTTTGAGTTCTTCTTTTCCAATTCATATCCCTTTAATTTCTTGGGTTTGCCTAATTGCTCTGGCTAGAGTCTCAAGGACGATGTTGAATAGAAGTGGTGAAAGAGGGCATCCCTGCCTTGTTCTAGTTTTTAGGGGGAATGCTTTCAGTTTTTCACCATTTAGAATGATATTGGCCATGGACTTAGCGTAGATGGCCTTTACAATGTTAAGGAATGTTCCCACTACCCCAATTTTTTCCAGTGTTTTGAGCATGAAGGGATGCTGTATTTTATCAAATGCTTTTTCTGCATCTATTGAAATAATCATGTGATTCTTAACTTTAAGTCTGTTGATATGGTGAATGACATTCATTGATTTCCGGATGTTGAACCAACCTTGCATCCCTGGGATAAAACCCACCTGATCGTGGTGCACTATCTTTTTAATATATTTTTGTATGCGATTTGCTAAAATTTTGTTGAGAAGTTTTGCGTCGATGTTCATTAAGGATATTGGTCTGAAATTTTCTTTCCTCGATGTGTCTCTGTCTGGTTTAGGTATCAGGGTGATATTGGCTTCATAGAATGAGTTTGGGAGGGTTTCTTCCTCTTCTATTTCATGGAATACTTTGAGGAGTATTGGAATGAGCTCTTCTTTAAAGGTTTTGTAGAACTCGGCTGAGAACCCATCTGGTCCTGGACTTTTCTTTGTTGGTAGGCTTTTGATGACCTCTTCTATTTCATTACTTGAAATTGATTTATTTAAGTTGTGTATGTCCTCCTCGTTCAGTTTAGGCAATTCATATGTCTCTAGAAACCTGTTGATGTCTTCAAAATTTTCTATTTTGTTGGAGTATAGATTTTCAAAATAGCTTCTAATTATGTTTTGTATTTCAGTCGTGTCTGTTGTGATGTTTCCTTGTTCATTCCGAATTTTAGTAATTTGAGTTTTCTCCCTCTTTCTCTTTGTTAGTGTGGCTAAGGGTTTATCAATTTTGTTTATTTTTTCAAAGAACCAACTCTTTATTTTGTTAATTTTTCCAATTGTTTCTTTTGTTTCAATTTTGTTGATTTTGGCTCTGATTTTAACTATTTCCTGTCTTCTATTACTTTCGGTGTTGGTCTGCTCTTCTTTTTCTAGGACTTTGAGCTGTAGGGTTAAGTCGTTTATTTGTTGATTTCTACTTCTTTTGTTGAATGTGCCCCATGAAATAAATCTTCCTCTAAGTACTGCTTTCATAGTGTCCTAGAGATTTTGATATATGTCTTTGTTCTCGTTTACTTCTAAGAATTTTTTTATTTCCCTCCTGATGTCTTCTGTTATCCATTCATCATATAATAGTGTATTATTTAATCTCCAGGTATTGGAGAAGTTTCTGTTTTTTATTCTGTCATTTATTTCTAATTTCAATCCATTATGATCTGATAGAGTACAAGGTGGTATCTCTATCTTCTTGTATTTGCTAACAGAAGTTTTGTGACATAAAATATGGTCTATTTTAGAGAAGGATCCATGTACTGCTGAGAAGAAAGTGTATTCGTTCTTTGTTGGATGGTATATTCTATATATGTTGGTTAAATCTAAATTGTTGATTGTGTTATTGAGATCTATGGTTTCTTTATTCAATTTTTGTTTGGAAGATCTTTCCAGTGGTGAGAGAGGTGTGTTAAAATCGCCTAGTATTATTGTGTTGTGGTCTATTTGATTTCTGGAATTGAGAAGGATTTTTTTGACGTACATGGATGAGCCAATGTTTGGGGCATAGATATTTATGATTGTTATGTCTTGCTGATTTATGCTTCCCTTAAGCAGTATGTAATGTCCTTCTTTATCCCTTCTGACTAGTTTTGGCTTGAAGTCCACATTATCTGAAATGAGGATGGAAACTCCAGCTGTTTTGATGTGTCCGTGTGCATGGTATGTTTTTCCCCATCCTTTCACCTTTAGTCTGTGGGTATCTCTTTCTATAAGATGAGTCTCTTGCAGGCAGCATATTGTTGGATTTTTCTTTTTAATCCAATCTGCCAGTCTATGTCTTTTGATTGATGAGTTCAGGCCATTAACATTCAGGGTTATTATTGTGATATGATTTGTATTCCTAGTCATTTGACTCATTTTTGTTTTTTGACATGATTTTGTTTCTCCTTTATTTGGCTATTCCTTTAGGCTAGTTTCTCCTGTTGCTGATTTGCATCGTTGTTTTTCATCTCTTCCTCATGGAATATTTTGCTGATAATGTTCTGTAATGCCGGCTTTCTTTTTGTAAATTCCTTTAGCTTTTGTTTATCATGGAAGGATCTTATTTTGTCGTCAAATCTGAAAGTAAGTTTTGCTGGGTATAAGATTCTTGATTGGCATTCATTTTCTTTCAAGATTTGGTAAGTGTTGTTCCATGCCCTTCTAGTTTTTAGGGTCTGGATTGAAAAATCTGCTGATATCCATATTGGTTTCCCCCTGAATGTAATTTGATTCTTTTCTCTCATGGCCTTTAAAATTCTGTCCTTATTTTGTATGTTAGGTATTTTCATAATAATGTGCCTTGGTGTGGGTCTGTTGTAATTTTGTATATTTGGAGTCCTATAAGCCTCTTGTACTTGGTTTTCCATTTCATTCTTCAGATTTGGGAAATTTTCTGATATTATTCCATTGAATAGATTGTTCATTCCTTTGGTTTGTTTCTCTAAGCCTTCCTCAATCCCAATAATTCTTAAATTTGGCCTTTTCATGATATCCCATAATTCTTGTAGATTCTGTTCATGATTTTTTACCATCTTCTCTGTTTGTTCAACTTTGTTTTCAAGATTAAATATATTGTCTTCAATGTCTAAGGTTCATTCTTCCAGGTGTTCTTTCCTATTGGTTATGCTTTTTATGGTGTTTTTAACTTGGTTTCTTGCTTCCTTCATTTCAAGGATTTCTGTTTGTTTGTTTTTTTTTTTTTCAGTATCTCTAACTCTTTATTGAAATGATCTCTTGCTTCCCGTATTTGGTCTTTTAACTGTTGATTGGTGTGATCATTTAATGCCTGCATTTGCTCTTTCATCTCCTCCTTCGATGCCTGCATTTGCTCTTTCATCTCCTCATTTGCTTCCCTGATTGTTTTAATTATGTACATTCTGAACTCCCTTTCTGACATTTTTTCTGCTGTGCTGTCATTGGGTTTTATTGATATAGTATCTAGGTTTGTTTGGGACATTTTCTTCGCTTGTTTTCTCATATTGGTCAGCTGTCAGTGGGACCCTGAGATATTGCATATTTCCTCTATTGGCTTATAGTGTCCCTGTAGATTTCCAGTGTATCACCTCCCAGCCTTCAGTAGCCTGAAGTCTTGGAGGAACTTGAAAATGCAGTGCTCCCGAACAAAGCTGCCCCTAGCCCTGCTACTGGTTCCAGGGCTTTGAGCTGGCTCTGTGTGGAAAGGCTCTCACTGGGGGGCCTGCTCCAACAAGCTGGCCCTGTGGAGAAGCCCACCGCCGGAGTGAGCAGGGCTACCTGGGGAAGACTCTAGCTGCCCTGCCCTGCTCCGATAAGCCATGCCTATCCGTGCCTGCCGCCTAGGCCGAGCTTCCCCTGGTGGGGGAGACTCACCCCGTGGCTCTATTTTAGTCTGAGTCTCTCAATGCCTCCCCTTCTTGAATCCTGGTTTCTGGAACGACAGGAGATGCAGTCACCCTCTAGTCCACCATCTTGGATCGCCCCATCTTCATGAAATAATTTGAGTAGGATTGGGATTATTTCTTCTTTAATGGTCTGGTAGAGCTTGACAGAAAATCCATCCAGTTCTGGGCTTGACTTTGTTGGAAAACTTTTGATGGTTGCTTCAGATTATATGATCCAATAAACTTTTCAAAGCAACTTATTTTTTAAAAGGTTTTTCAAATATTTCTTGGATTATAAAAGCAGTGCATGCTTATTGTGTAAAATACATAGGTATGAAGAATAGAAAATAAGATGACTTTACCCAATATTTCCAATATTTTGTATTGAAGATACAAATTTTTCTCTTTATCCATCTTAATCATTTCTAAGTGTATAGTCCAGTGGTGTTAAATATATTTGTAATGTTGTGAAATAGATTTCTAAAAATCTTTTATCTTGAAAATATGAAAAACTTTATATTCATAAAACAACTCCTTTTTTTCTCCTTCCTTCAAACTCTATCATAAACTATGATTCTACTTTCTGTTTCTAGGATGTTGGCTATTTTAAGTGGTATATTTCAATTAGCAAAGTGTTATCAATGTTCATCTATATTCTAGCTCTTATTGGAATTTAATTTCTCTTAAAAGAATGGATAGCAAAAAAAAAAAATGGATAGCATTCCAATTTATGTGTATAACACATTAAAAAAAATCTATTCATCCATTAGTAAGCATTGGGGCATTGGGGTGCTTCCAACTCTTGGATATTGTGAGTAGTTCTGATTATGGATGTGAAAATACCTTTTCAGAACCTTACTTTCTTTCTTTCTTTCTTTTTTTTTTCTTTTTTTTTTTGGAAATACGGCTGGACCTCCATATTGGTGGATTCTACATCCATGGATCCAATAAACTGTGTGTGGAAAATATTTGGAAAAACGTTCTAGAAAGTTCCAAAAAACAAGCTTGTTTTTTCTGCAGGCCAAACACTTTGCTGAATCTTTATGAATGAAATGATGTGTAGGCATATATGCTGTAGACTCCTGCCCTATCACAGATCCTCAGTTCCTCAATCTTTCTCCAGCACACTTTTTTAGCATTATTCACCTCATGTTGGTTTGTGTACTATGCAATTAAGTCCATGGCAGTTATGGCCATACTGAAATATACAGGCATTTTTCCTTTTCATTATTCTTTGAACAATATAGTATAACTGTTAGGGGAAAAATGCAGCTCAGGTTGGGATCTGCAGCGGCGATTGTAGCTGCCGCTGTGCGCTCCCCAGATGTAAGGCAGCCTCCGCTGCGCGATCCCGCTGAACTGCTGCTCGCTCGCTTGGTTCAGTTGTGGCTCGCCAATAGCTCCCAGAAGAGGTCTCACGCAAGAGGCTTTATTTATGTGGACGTTTAACACGTCCGCTCAGGGTGAAAAGAAGGGGCAAAAGAGAAAGATGGCGTGTGGCTTCTCCCAGATATTGGAATCTCATGGGCTGGAAGGAACCAATAGCTGAGGAGAATTCTTGCAAGCTGACTGATGAACCAATAGCATGTTAGGACATCATGTGGGAAGCAGGAAAATGGGGCAGTGTAAGCCAGAAATTCCTATAATGTAAGAGGCGGGTGGAGCGCAGATTGACAAGTGGTTGGGAGGCGGGCAAAATGGCTGTACCTGATGGGAGGGGTGGCAGCTTTATACATTACGATAACAACTATTATACTGTATTAGTTATTAAGATTTATCTAGATATGATTTGAAAGATAGAGAATAATGTGCATAGTTTATGTGCAAATACTATATTATTTTATATAAAGAACTTGAGTACCCATAGATTTTGATATCTGCAGGGGTCTTGGAATCAATCCCCAATGGTACTGAGGAATAACCCTGTACACTGAAGTGGGAAAACAGAATACTAGTTTTATTTTCTATTTTCTGAGGAACCTTAACACTTAACACTGCTTTGCATAACTTCTGCACCATTTTACAATTCCAGTAACAGTTCACAGGGTTCTGATGGCTCTACATCTTCATTGACACTTACTATTTTATTTTTTAATTTTTACAGTGACCATTCTGAAAAAACTGCAATATTTCATTGCACATTTGATTTGCATTTCTCAACTAAGTAGTAATTATAAGTATCTTATCACATGATTATTAGCTATTTTTCGTCATCTTTGAAGAAATGTTTATTGAAGTCCTTTGCCCATTATGAAAGCAGCCTAATTGATTTGTTGTCAAGTTGTAGGAGTTCTTTATACACTATAGAAATTAACCCTTTATCAGCCATATGATTTGCAATTATTTTCTCCCATTCCATAGATTATCATTTCGCTCTCTTGACTGTAATCCCTTGATGTCTAAAAGTTTTACAGTTGATGAAATCCTATTTGTTGATTTTTGCTTCTATTGCCTGTGTTTTTGGTGTCATATTCCAGAAGTCACTGCCAACTCCAATATCATGAACTTTCCACTTTTTTCTTCTAGAAGTTTTATAACTTAATAGTTTTATAGGTCTCTCATCTTTACATCTTTATTTTGACTTAATTTCTGTGTTTGAAGGCTGAAACTTCATTGTTGCGCACGTGAATATCCAGTTTTCCTACTCTTTTTGTTGATGAGTCTGTCCTATTTAGTGGTCATGGCACCCTGTTAAAGATTATTTGGCCATATACATGAGGATATATTTTGTGGTTATTTTATTCCATTGGTTTATTTATTTGTGTTTATGCCAATACCACCTTGTTTTTATAAACACCTTTACAATATGTTTTGAAGTCAGGAAGTATAAATCTTTCAACTTTGTCTTTCTTATTTTAAATAAAGACAAAATAGTGATGACCATTTGATGTTTTTTCAAAGAAGAGCAAAATTAGCAATTTTGGGGTCCTGTGAGATTCCATATGAATTTTAGGATTTATTTTTATTTTAAATGTGATACTTTACTGTACATTTGCTTTACATTTTTCATTAAAATATACATTTGAGATAACTTCTCATGTCTGTTTAAATACCTACATTTAGAAATATGTTGATAGTTACACTATATGTATCATAAGTAATAAATCACATACTGAACTTAACAATTTTTGTTAATCTAATAATACTTCAATGAATATCCTTGTCTTTGAGGAATAGTCGCTAAGGTAAATTAATATGTACAGAAATAATGACTCAAAAGGTAAATACTAGGATGTAATTCCACAAGGGAAAAATTTCTTTCATTTTATTGTGTATTAGGTTCTACATTAATGTTCATGTAATGATGAACAGGTTATATATTTCTCTATCTTTTTCTACTTACATAACTGAGTCTCAAGAAATGAGAAGATATTTGCTTAGCAGATTATGGCAAACACAGATCAAACAGCAGACTTCTCCCTAGTCATCTATAAACTAGGGGTGACTTTTTAATATAGTCTGGTCAATTAGATGCAAGTAGAAAACTGCTGCCCGGGGCTCATGGGAAGGGGCTTTGCATTTGCTTAATTAAAGATGAGAATTTCAGTGGGCATACCATTAAGTGTTCTTTCTTACACTTCTTGCATTAGAAGTAGATATGCTGCTTGAAATTTCAGTCACTGTCTTGCAATGCTGAAGCAACAAGCATGAGAATGAAGGTTTGCTTGCTAAGCAAATTCAATAGATTGATAGTGTTGAGGTTCTTACCAGCAACACTAGGCTATTGCATCAACCTTGGAATATTAACCTATGGACTTCCTTATTTGTTCAAGCAACTCTTAGTTACTTTTCTGTTATTTATTGCCAGAGGAATTTCCAGCTGACTCACAACAGATGCAAAATATATTCTGGAGAGATAAGTCAGTGAGACCAAAAACACATGATTATGAAATAACAGGGGTGTTAGGTAATCTGCAACTAAAGAAAGGAGTTCAGATTCACTGGGACTTAGGAATAAAACTAGAGAGAGAACTGGAGCCTTGTGTACCAGAATGAAGAATCTGGATTTAGTTATGTAGGCAGTTGTTTAGGCAACATAGTGATTTTAGGCATGGAAGAAACATAATCACTCTGGCAGGAATGTGGCATATGCATTGGAGGAGAGCAATGCAAGAGGGAGGGAGATAATTCAGGGGACAATTTCAATGTTCAATTGAGAGAAAATGAGGGTCCAAAAGTAGTTAGAACTGTGGAGAGAGGAAAGTATGCATTTGAAGTATATTTTCTATGACTTAATACTTTGATATTAATCAATATATTGGACAGAGAAATCATATTACTGCATTTTATAACATCTTAGACACCATAAATATAAAGGATGTGGTTTTCAAATGTGCTACAGAAGAAAATCCCATTTAATTAAATTATCATAATACTGATTGAAAAACACATCTTGTTTTCAGAGATGTGAAAAGATATGTATCTTAGAATTGACAAAAACTAGTAATATCTAAAACTTGCATATATTATGTTCCAGGCATCATGATAAGCACTTTGCCTTGGTTATTTCAGTTAATGCATTTGAAACTTTATAGATATATAGGTATGGACTTTTATTTTCCATGTTAAATATGATAAATAGAGGATCACTCTAGGTTTCTCCCTAGGACAAGTGCATGGATAGTCTTGCTAATGAACGATGAAGGGAAGTAGTAGGACGAATCTTAGATATACTGAATTTGAGGTTCTTTTGAGATATCCAGTGAAGCTATTGAGTAAGGAGTTGGATAAAACATTCAGAAGTTAAAGAAAAGAGATTGATTAAACAAATCATCTATTCAGTCAGTCCATATTTAAGAGCCTAGAGTGAACCAGGTTCTTTATTAGGTACTGATGATATTATTGCAAGTAAAACAGACTAGTCTATTTTTTGGCCTATATGTTTGTCTGTATGCCAGTACCATACTATTTTTATGAATGTGACTTCATACTATATTCTGAATTCAGGAAATATAATACTTTTGGTTTCTGCTCTTTTGTCTCAAGATCGTTTTGTTCTGTGTTCATTTTTTTCATGGTCGCGAATTGTAGAATTGTGTTTTCTCTCTGTAAACAATGCCATTTTGATCTTAATAGAGATTGCATTGAATTTACAAATCACTCTGGATAATATGGTCATTTTAACAATAAAAATTCTTCCAATCCATGAACACGGGAAGTCTTTCCATCTTTTTATATTTTCTTCAATTCTATCATTGATGTTTTGTAGTTTTCAGATACAGGTCTAACTTTTGGTCAAGTTTAATGCTAAGTTTTTTATTTTTTGGTGCTAATGTAAATGGAATTGTTCTCTTAATTTTATTTTTGCATAGTTTATTGCTAACATAGAAGTGAAGATTTTGGGATGGCTGAAGAGAGTTGCCTAGGGCTTACCTCTTTCTCTACAAAGCAGAACCAAAGTAACAGGTGTATAGCTGCATTTTGAGGTTAGTGACTGAGAAAGAATATTCAAAATCAGCAAGAGAGACTGGAACTTTGTAAGATTGATGGATTGGGAACTCAGAATAGTAAGAGAAACAAAAGATCCCAGCCTCTGCCACCCTGGTTCCACAGCTGCGGAAGGGAAAGCTTCCCCTCTATGTGAGTAAGGATGAAGGAGGCAGTGCTAGCAAACTCCATCAGCATAGGTGCTGCAAATCCTAGCTATTGAAAATTTTCACGATCCTTACATATTGGCATCTCACTTAGATAAGTATGTCACATCCATCCCCAATGAACCCCCACACATGAGTTATTGTAGTTATACTATAATGCTCTAATAAAAGTGGAGTTATTGTAGTTATACTATAATGCTCTAATAAAAGAAAGAATAAAAGAGAGAAGACCCAAATAAAATTGGAGATGAAAAGGAAAACATTACACTTGATACCACAGAAATATGAAGAATAATCAGGGATTATTTTGAAAAACTATATGTTAATCAATTAGAAAACCTAGAAGAAATGGACAAATTTCTAGACATATATGACTTACCAAAATTGAACCATGATTGCATAAGAACATTAATAGTCTAATAAAGATAATAAGACCGAATCAGTAAATAATTTTCTAACAAAGAAAGCACAGGACCAGATGGCTTCACTGCTGAATTTTACCAACTTTCAAAGAACTAATTCTAGCTCTTCTCAGATTATTCCATAAAAGTGAAAGGGAGGAAACTCTTCAAATCTCATTCTATGAGGCCAGCGTTGTCATGTTGTCAAACACAAGAACAACAAAAATAGAGCACAACAACAACAAAAGAAGATCAATATCCTTGACAAACAGATTCGAATTTCATCATTAAAATACAGGTAAATCCAATTCAGCATCACTGCACAAAAGAGAAGCAAGGATGACTCAACATATGCAAATCAATAAGTATAATACATCACATAAACAGAATGAAGTATAAGAATTATACAATTATCTCAATAAAGAAAATCATTTGATGAAATTCAGTATCTCTACCAAGAGATATCTCTATCATCAGATAAAGACCCTGAACCAATTTGGTGTAGAAGGATTACATCTCAGCATAATAAAGGCCATACAAATTCCCTGCCAACATACTAAATGGGGAAAAGCTGACAGCATTTCCCCTAATACACGTGTTTACTCTTAGTGATCTTATTCAATATTTTACTAGAAGTTTTAGCCAGAGCTATTAGACAAGAGGAATAAATAAAAGGCATAAAAAGGGAGAAGAAGGAAGTTATATCATCTGTGTTTGCAGATTGTGTGATTCTAAATACAGAAAAACCTAAGGATACCACCAAAAAAACTATTATAACTGATGAAGAAATTTCATAAAGTAGCAGTATACAAAAATCAACATACAAAAAGTCAATAGCTAGCTTTTCAGTATATCAACAGCATTTACTGAAAGAAATAATGAAAGCAATCCTATCAATAATAGCTACAAAATTTAAAAAATAAAATATGAAGGAATAATCTTAAGGAATTTAAAGACCTCTTCTATGAAAATAACAAAATACTGATGAAAGAAATTTAAGAAGCAAAGAAAGATGAAAAGACCTCCTGTGTTCATGGATTGGAAGAATTAATATTGTGAAAATATTTCTATTATCTCTTGTGTTTTGGATATGAAGTTTTCCCCCAAAGCTTCAGTAATATTCAGAGGTAAAGTGATTGGATTGTGAGATCTGTCACCTGATCAGTCCATCTGAATTTGAATGTACTAACTGGGTGGTAACTACAGTCAGGTAGGGCATGACTGCAGGAGGTGGGTCACTGGAGTTGTGCTTCGGAAGGGTTTGACCTTCCTCCTGGCCCCTTCCCCTTTCTCTCTCTGTTTCCTGGCTTCCATGAATGGAGCAGTGCCTCTCATCCACACCCTTACATCATGATTTTCTGCCTCACTTTGAGCCCACGACAATAGTCAGCCTACCATGGACTAAACTCTGAAACCATGAACCAAAATAAACTTTCCATATCTAAGTTGTTCTTGGTATTTTGGTCACAGCAATGAAAAGTTGACTAACATACTACCCAAAGCAATTTATAGATCCAATGCAATTGTTATGAAAATGTCAATGATGTTCTTCACAAAACCAGAAAAAACAATCCTAAAGTTCATATTAGAGCATGAAAGACCCCAAATAACCAAAGCAATCTTGAGCAAAAGCAACAAAACTGGAGGAATCACAATACATGCTTTTATGAAATATGGTACAACCAAAACACGGTTATTGGCACAAACCAGACACAAACCAGTGGAACAAAAGAGAGATATCAAAAAATATCAATGTATTTATAGAACACTGATTTTTGACACAGGTTCCAAGAACATGCTTGGAGAAATAAAAGCCTCTTTAAAAAATGGTGCTTAGAAAACTGAATATCCACATGGATAAAATTGAAACTTCACTCCGTCTTTCACCCTGTTCAAAAATCAAATCAAAGTGAATAAAAAACCTAGTTGTAAGACTGGAAACTCTGACATTAAAAGGAACCATAAGGAAAAGAGTTGAAGACATTGGCACAAGAAATGATTTTCTGAGTAGGACCCCCAAAGCATAGGAAACAAGAATGAAAATTGACAAATAGGGTTACATCAAAACAAACAACTGCTGCACAACAAAGGAAACAATTGAGTGAAGGGGCAACTTAAAGAATGAGAGAAAATATTTGCCAACTATTAATCTGAAAGAACATTTATATACAGAATATATGTAGAACTAAAAAAGATTAACAGTATGGAACAAATAATACAATTACAATGGGCAAATGATCTGAATATTCACTTCTCAAAGGAAAAAACACAAATGGTCAATAAAATCATGAAAAAATGCTCAATATCCTTATCCATCTGGAAAATACAAACCAAAGTTATAATGAGAGGCAGTATCTCACCCCAGTTAGAATGGCTATTATAAAAAAAAATCTAAAAAATAACAAATACTGGAATGAATGTGAAATAAAGGAACTATTATACACTGTTGGTGAAAATGTATAGTAGTATAGCTGCTATAGAGAACAGTATGGATGTTCCTCAAAAAGCTGAAAATAGAACTGTTATATGAGTCAGGTATCAAACTCCTGGGTATATGTTCAAAGGAAATGAAATCAGCATACCAAAGTGACACTTAATAGCCCATGTTTATTGCAGCACTATTCACAATTGCTAAGATATGGAATCAGTCTAAGTGCCCATCAACAGATGAATAGATAAAGAAAATATGATATGTTTGCATAATGGAGTATGTCACAGCCAAAGGAATGAAATCCTGTAATTTGTAGCACAATGAATGGGACTGGAGGACATCATGTTAAATTAAATAACCCAGACGAAGGAAGACAAGTATTGAATGTTCTCTCTCATGTGTAGAAACTAAGAAGACCAAAACAAGAGTAAAACAAAACAGACAAATTGTAACACACACACACACACACACACACACACACACACACACACACATACCCCAAAACAAAAGAAGAGGAGGAAGAGGAAGAAGATGACCTGAAGAGAAGAAAAGGGATTACGAGGGACTGGGAAGGGTGCCAGGGTAGCTGGGCAAAGGTAGAAGAGTGATGGGTACGATCAATGCTGGCTGTATGCACATATGAAAATATCACATTGAATCCCATTAATATGTACAATTAATATGTAAAAAAAGAAATGCAAGGGATTTTTGTATTTTGATTTACTGAATTTATTAGTTCTAATAGTTATGTAAATGGAGTCTTTGGAGGATCTATCTGTATATGCATATATATATATAATATATATACAATTTTATGTAATATATATAATTATGCCATCTGCAAATGGAGAAAATTATACTTCTGATGTGGATTCCTTTTATTTATTTTTCTTGACTAATTGCTCTGGTTAGGACTGTCATACTATGTTGGACAGAAGAGGGAAGAGTGGGCATCCTTGCCTTGCTCTTGATCTTAAAGGGAAAGTTTTCAACGTTTCACCATTGGGTAGGATGTTAGTTATGGGTTTTTCATATATGGCCTTTATGATGTTGAGGTACTCATCTTTTAGTTCTACTATTTAAAAAATTTTTTTTTAGAGGAAGAATGCTGAATTTTGTGAAATGCTTTATCAGTATCTTATCCTCTTTATGTAGTTTTAGCCTTCTTATAGATGTGCATGCAAAATCATTCTTGCATGCCAGGGACAAATCTAACCAGGTTCTTGTTGTTGGATTCTTTTATGCTACAATTAAAAGTGCTTTACCTACTACTATTACAGTATTATAGTATTCCTTATTTGTCTTTACTCTTACTTTTACCCATCTAGGAAAATCTTTGTTTCCTTCCTTTCTGAAGAACAGATTTGTTGCAGATAGCACTCCTGGTTGTCCGGTTTTTGGAAAAAATTCACCATTTTGAATTTTGAATTTTGAATATATCATTACATTCCTTCCTTTGCAAAGTTTCTGATGAAAAATTGGCTCATAGTTTATAAGGATTCCTGTATATCTTACAAGTTGCTTTCTCTTGTTGCTTTCAAAATTCTTTCTTTTACTTTTGATGGTTTAATTACAATGAGTCGTCATGCATTTCATTGAGTTTATCTTATTCAGCAATATTTATGTTTCTTAGGTTTGGATTCTCTTTCCTTTTCTACCTTGTGAAGCTTTTAGTTATTATTTCTATAAACAATCTTTTTAGATTTGTCTCTTCCTATTCTTCTAGAACTCCCACAATTTGTATAATGGTTCACTTGATGGTGTTACATCAGTCATTAAGCTTTGTAGATTCTTTTTTTCTTTTTGCTCTTCATACTGACTTGCTTTCAATTACTGACCTTCAAATTAAATGATTCTTTTTTCTACTTGACCTCGTCTGCTGTTGAATTCCTATGGTTAATTTTCAGTTCATTTATTGTGTTCCTCAACTGTATGTTCTCCTTAGTACCTTTTAGCATTTTTATGTTTTTATAAAAAGTCTCACTATTCATATATTGTTCTTTTGAACTTTCCTGAGCATTTTTACAACAATTATTTTGAATTCTCTGTTAGGTAAATTTTATAACTTCACTTAATTAGAATTAATTTCTGGAATTTATCCCTTTTTTTCAAACATGTTTGCCTGATTCTCCATTTTCCTTGATTCTCTGTGTTGCTGTCTGTGCATTAAAAAAAGAAAAGAACCTCTCCTATTCTTCCAGGACTAGTTTTGTACAGAAGACCTCTACCAATTAGTATGGGAGCCTCTAACAACATTTTATGTCCTCGGGGAGAGAAGTAGGCAGTTGTGGATTTTGTATGTTAACTCTGTGCTGAACTGGAGGAGCTATGTCATCTACCACCCCAAATCACTCTCTGTTCTCCCCAGGCAGTTAAATTGTTCTTGGGGTCATTAGAGCTCCCTATATGGCAAGAAAAATGCCAATTCTTGGACTGGTCTCAGAGAAGTTGGGGTGTTGGATGCATGGGAATACTCTTTTGCTCTCAAGAGAAAATATAAGATGATATTTTTATTCACCTGCTGTTTGATAGCAGGGAGAAGGATCAATAACATCTACCAGCTCAAGATGTTGCCTCCACTCTTTGCCAGGTGGGGCTAAACTGTGGAGACCCACTAAAGTTACCTAGCCATGAAAATAAATGCAAGTTCTTTGGGATCTTCCAGAGAAATTAAGGTTTTTGATACATGGATTAACTCTTTTTCTCCCTGCGGAAAAGCTGAAATTTTTTTTTTTATGTCTATTAACCGTGATGAGCAGAGAACTGTCTATGGTTTCTACCAGTCCAACCTGGTGTCTTCTTTCTCCATCAAGTATTTACGCTGAACCAGTCCTGTGAGAGCTCCATCACTGGTAAGACAGAAACCAGACCTCTGGGGAGACCTCCTGGAAAAGTTGGGATGCTGGACATGTGAACCAATCCCTTCCCTCTTCTGGGATAAGCTAAGACCCAGGGAATCTTTTCCTGATCATATGACTCTGTGCCAGAGATAGGGATTCTGGAAAGAGTGAAGCAGGGACCACCACAGGGACCAAGGGAAAAATGTACTTCTGTATCTTGGCTCATTGCCAGAGATGAGTTTGGGGGATATGATGCATGCCACTCTCAAACAGTTTCAGCTTTGCGTTGTTGAAGTCAGAATGCCTTATATGTGTTCTCTTGAACAACTGCAGTAACCATTCTTTAGCACAGGGCAAAATGCTTGCATCGAGTATATGTAAGATCAGTTAACATCCCACCTCTGAAAGTAACCAATAAAATGAACTCCCTTCTTTTATTCAGGGAGTCAGCCTAAAGTCTTATTCTTGGAGCTGTCTTCCTTTCTAAACGGAAGCTCCAATAAAAGTGGCACCTGCATATTTTCTCACCTGACTCAATTTTGTTTCCATTGCCATCAGGTCAAAAGATTCAGTGCCCTGCATTGAGAGGATGAAATGAATCTGTTCAGAGATTTCAGTGGGTCTGGTTTTATATATTTGTTCAGGGTGTTGAAGATTTTCAGTTGCTTTCTGTATTTCTCATATAGGGAATTTGTCCATGAATTGTTGCTAAATTGTTTTGGGGTGGGAAGGAAGATTCACGTGTTTCTACTCTGCTATCTTGCTAACTTCATCTATCCTCCCAGGTGTTTTTCATTAGTCTCTCATTCTTTTATAGATCCAAGCTTATTCTAATATGATCCAATTTTCTATCCTTCAGTGTGGTTTCAAATCCTTGAAATTCAATTCTTTTAGACTTCAGAATCTATTACTTGCAAAATACCTGACATCCTTCTCCATTTTGCTTTTAACTCTACATTTCAAACATGGCTTCCCACTAAGAATTTGACTCCCTTTATATCTTTATTAAAAGGTGACCATTTTAAAAACTAGAACATAATAAATATACACATTTATGGGCTATGGTGTGATAATTGTATGCACATATAAATGTGTGTAAGATAGATCCAGGCAATTGGCATTTCTCTCTCCTTAAACATTTTATCCTTTCTTTAGTTGGGAAATTTCAAACTCCCCTTTTGTAGTATTTTATAAAATATATAATAAATTGTTATGAACTATAGCTACCCTACTATGCTATGAAACATGGGAACTTATTATTCCTATCTGACTATATTTTGGAACACATTATCCAACCTCCTTGGTATTTTGATAGGGATTGCCTTTAATCTGTAAATTGCTTATGACATTGAACATTTTTCATATGTTTATTAGTCATTATTTGTATTTTCCTTTTGAGAAATGTCTATTTAGACATAGTCAAATATTACGAATTGGCAACTCTTGGTCTGTGTTCTTAGTTTTTCAAACGTGATTCCAATGTCCACAGAGGGCTTGTCTTTCCCAGCATGGTGTTATTTGCAAAACTGATAAGCACTCCTTTTGTGTGTTTAGTTACTGATAGAACATGTAGAACTAAAAAAGCACCACTAAGGAACTGTAGTTTTCTAATAAAGAACAATTGCCATATTAAAATTTATTTATTGACATTCTAGGTACAGTAATTCAAGTGTGTATTAAACTATAAATTCATTAACAAATATATTATTTGCATTTTTGGAATAATTTTTGGATGATGATCTAATGAGTTCATTAGATTATTTGTCAACATTATGTTAAAAAATTGCCATATTTTCATCCTGGATGACTTGGAAGTAATACTGTTCATCTATACATCCACAGCATTTATTGAACACACACTGAGTTCAAGGCAGATAATGTCCTTGAAATCAAATGAGGTTTTTTCCTTTCTGAATTCATGTGGGTGGTTCCATGGTGTAATGGTGAGCACTCTGGACTCTGAATTCATGTGGTGTAAAATATTGGCAATACACAAAACACTGATATCAACTTGAGCAAATATAACCATCAGAGTGGCAACTGAGGAGGAATTTCTCACAGCAAGCTAAACAATTTCTTTTTTTTAATTATTTTTATTTTTACAGACTGTATTTTGATTCATTGTACACAAATAGGGTACAACTTTTTGTTTGTTGTTGTGCATGATGTAGATTCATACCACTTGTGTAATCATGCATGTACATAGGGTAATGCTGTCTGTCTCATTCCACTGTCTTTCATAATTCCACCCACTCCTTCCTCTCATTTCCTTCTACATAATCTAAAGTTCCTGCAATTCCAATGATATTGAACTTTTTTTCAGAACATAGAAACAACATTTTATTAACGAACTGATTATAATATTGATATCAGATCTTGGTAAAGATAATATGAATGAGAGTATTCTCACGAATGTGATAAATACTTAAAATTAAAAGTTAGTAGGCATAATCCAGTAGCACATTAAAGAATTAATCATTTTTACAACATGATCAAATTGATTTTTTCCATATAGAAAGACTTTTGTCAAATAAATACCCACTCCTTACAAAATAGCTAGTAAAATAATAATAATCAATGGATAGTTCTTTAACCAAATATAGTATTTAATATATATAATTATATACATGTATATATTATCTTCTCCTAAAAGCCAATAACAATAGTTAATAAGAAAACATTATTCAAAAGTCAGAAATAATGCATATATCTATCTTCATTAGTCTTTAAAGTTGTACTATAAGTTTCAGCCAACCTCCCAAAATAAATAAAATAGAGATATTAACTATCATGACAAGTGAAATAGAGAGTAGTTATCATGTCATCATGAAATAAATAGATAGTAATTATCATGCTAAGTGAAATAAGCCAATCCCCAAACACAGAAGGGTGAATGTTTTCTTTGATGTATGGATGTTAACACACAATAAGTGCGGGAGGGAAGAATAGAAGTTCATTGGATTAGCAAAGGGGAATGAAGGGAAGAGAGGCAGGATGGGAATAGGACAGACAGTAGAATGAATTGAACATAACTCTCCTACATTTATATATGAATACACAATCAGTGAAAGTCCACATCATATACAATCACAAAAATGGGATACTAATTAGAATGTTATACTTATGAATGCATAATATGTCAAAATATACTCTACTGTCATGTATATCTACAAAGAACAAATAAAAAGAAAACAAGGGAAGGTAGAATTATATCTAAATTATCATAGTGCAAACATTATCATAATTTGCATGTGAGATAATTTTATTTCTGTAAAAGACAAGAAAAATCAACAGAGAAATGTCTGAGAACAGTGGGAGAATTCAGCATGCTATCTGGACATATTAATATGCAACAGTATTTGTCAATATATCAAAATATCTATTAAGACTACTATTGCAAAAATCATTCAACTCAGCAATTACATTTCTAGGAATTCAATCTGTACGTATGCTTGCACACTGATGAAATGATGTATGTTCAAGGTTATTCTCTGCAGTATTGTTTGTAGTGGTAAAAGATTGGAAGCAGCCCAGATTTACATCAATAGGGAACTAGTTAATGAATTATGGAGTAGCCATACAATTTAATGCTGTGAAGCTGTGTCATCAAAAACAAATGAAAATTTCTATGTACTAATAAGGAAATATGTATAAGATGTATTATGAATACAAATGAAAAGAGTGTGTTTATGTTACTTTTTATGCTAAGGGGAGGATAAGAATCAATAACCATATTTGCCTGGGTATAAATTAAGAAAAATTGAATGACTACCTAAAACACTAAACATGAGTTGTATAAAAGGGGAAGGGGATGGGAATTGGGCAAAGAGACCAAAATGAGAGGATGACATTACTATAATTTTTTTTACATTCTAGTTTTTTGAACCATATGAATTCTACCATTAAAAACATAAATTAAAAATTCTAGGGGAAACAAGGTAACTTCTGAAACATTGGTTGAGTCCTGAAAATTATTGTTAACAATATATCTGAAAATTTTCTTTGATGAACAATTTATAAATCTACAATGAAAATAGATACATACTACAATGCCTCTTTAGATAAACAATTTGATCATTTTACAATTTATATACTACCTGCATATGAGGTGCTCTGTGATTCCTGAGAATAGAAAGCCCTATGAGAACTTAAAATCTGATAAGAGACAGTTGAATAAATAAATATTAGGACCATTCTATATTAGGTGCTTCGAAAGAGTTAAATGTGGAGTATTACGGGAGGGGACAGGAGACACGTAAATCCAAGAGGTGAGAAAGTTCCTGGGGATAATATCTGTGGGTCTTAACGTAAAAGGAAAAATAGAAGTTGTTCAGAGTATGGTTTGGGAAGAAGAGAAAACACATGGAAATGGGATAAAGTCTGATTTCACTGATGCATGGTACACAGTCAAGAACAGATGTGAGGAGCAAGTGAGGCAGAGATAGGGAGCAGAGGAGGAGGCAGTGGCCAGAAAACGAGTGCCTGGGGCAAAGCTAGATGCCATCAGTAAAAGATCCTAAAGGAGGGAGGGTGAGGTGGTCAGCTTTGTGCTTTAGTACTATTATAGGCAGCAATATGGAATACAGATCAGTGGGTACCCAAGAGGCAGACATTGTCACTAAAGAGATATTGGCATAATATAAAAACAAAACCAAACCAAAAGCTTGAATAAGTCTCCATTAATGAGAAGATGGATGAGAGACTGGTTAAAGAATCTGAGTGACAAGATTTGAAGATATTAGGTGAGGTGCAGAACATTATTATCACTAATTATTTCTGTAAATCTTTATTGAGAACACGCTGTGTGTTTGGCACTATTGAAGGTTGAGTGTAGGACAAAACAAGAGAAGGTGACAGGTCGTGTACAGTCTGCATTTTAGTGGAAGGAGATGGACAACAAACATTCATGTATATAGACAAGAAATATTGATAAATACCATTGAAGAGTAGCTTAGAGTACTGTGAAAGCAAGTGACTGACTTTGTTAGATTGGGTGTTCAGAGAAATCCTTATTGAGAGAATTGTGTTTAGGATGAGATCTGACTGATGAGAGGAAATTTAAAATAATGGGGAATATCATTCAAGTAAACATAACATCTGTGGAATCTAGGATGAAGAACTAGCCTGGCATATTCTAAAAAGGGTAAGCATACTAACATTTCAGAAAACTAAGAACAAGACAGGGACTTAAAATCAGCATACTTGGGCTGGGGAGATAGTTCAGCTGGTAGAATGCTTGCCTCGCAATCACAAGGCTGTGAGTTCGATCCCCAGTATTGCAAAAAAAAAAAAAAAAAAAAAAAAAAAAAAAAAAAAAAGAAAAATCAGCATACTACAGTGACAAAGCTACGTCAATGTTTATAGCAGTTCAATTCACAATAGCTAGATTGTGGAACCAACCTAAATACCCTTCAATAGATGAATGGATAAAGAAACCATGGTACATATACACAATGGAATATTAGCCATAAAGAAGAATAAAATCATGGTATTTGCTGGTAAATGGATGGAACTGGAGAATATCATGCTAAGTGAAATAAGCCAATCCCCCAAAACCAAAGACTGAATGATTTCTCTGATAAGTGGATGATGATACATAATGGGACAGAGAGGTAAGGGAAGAATGGAAGAAGGATGGATTGTGTAGAGGGAAATAAGGGGTGGGTTGGGGACGGGGGGAAAGGAAAGATAATAGAATGAGACAAAACATCATTACCCTATGTACATGTATGATTACATAAATGATATGACTACTTCTTGTACAACCAGAGAAAAGATAGTTGTATCCCATTTGTGTACAATGAATAAAAAAAGAAAGAAAGAAAGAAAAAAGACAGGGAGTTACAAAGAATTTGGAATTTATTTCCAAGTTCGAGGTGAAGCTAATGGAGAGTTTTAAGCAGAGGGCTGATATGGTCAGATTTATGTTTTAAAAGTATTATTTTAATTATTGTTGAAAAAGTCAATTGCAGGGGGAAATAACAAGCATGAGAACTTATTAGAAAGTTGTTATAATATTAAAGGGAATATATCAGTGGTAAAGACAGAAATGGAGGTAAGCAAACAAACTTAAGACTGTTTTGTAGGTATAGCATACAAAGTATACTGGTAGACTGTATTTTGGTGTGAAAGATGAGTTAAAGATTTGATTTTGAGCAATCTGAATAAAATATGTTAAAAATGTATGTGAGGAAGAGTTAGAGGAGGAGAGTTTAGTCGGGAGGGATTCCAGAGTTAGAGCTCTGTTTGGGGCATGTAAATTTAAGCTGCCTACTGGATAGCCAAATGGAGAGGTCAAAAAGCTATGGGTTATTGTATGTAAAATAGCCTCAGAGTGTTGATACTGAAGTAGAGATGAGAATGTTCCAAGGAGGGAATGGGCGACTTCGATGACAATTACTGGAAGTTGGGTAAGATAGGAAAGATAAAAATGTTGAAGCAAGGTTCCTTTTCAGTAATGAATCAAACAATCTTTAACTCAGTCTTTGCTGATCTTGTTCTCATACAGGGTTAAGTCTAGTGAGAGAATCAGGTGTAAAGAAAATTATTTAATAAACAGATAAATCATTACAAAGGGCTTGCATGTTAGAGGTAGGGGAATTGAGGCTAATTCAATTGGAGATCAGAAAAGACCTTCTTAGGAACTGATATTTGAGCTGATTTCTGAAATAAAAGTAAGAGCTAGTCAAACCAAATTAAAGAGTTTTCCAAACAGATGTGTTGTTACCTGTAAAAGATAAAAGGGCAAAAAAATCTTGGTGAATTTAAGGTTGTGAAAGAAAACCAATGTGAAAGGAGAGTGAACAAAGATGTGATATGAGTTTTGAAGAAGCAGGAAGGTATGAGTCATGCAAGGACATTGAATGTGATTCCAAGTGTGAAGAGAAGTTGCAGAAAAGCTTTGAAGCAAAATGATATGAATCTATATTGTGCACAACCATAGAAATGAAAATTTGTACCCCCTCAAAAAAGGGTGATATAGTCTTACAGACATTAAAGAAAATCATTACGTTGAATGCTATGTGGTGAATGGATTTGGGAGAGAACGTGTTTTAGTTATCTTTTTCGTAACTGACCAAAAGACTTGACAAGAAAAAGGCAGAGGAGGAAAAGTTTATTTGAGGCTCACAGTTTCAGAGGTCTTGGTCCACAGATACCTGACTCCACAGTTGCAAACCATCATGGTGGAAGGACATGCATAGGAAAGCAGCTCAGAACATGGCAACAAGGAAGCAGAGAGTGAGAGAACTCCACTCACCAGGGACAAAATGTATGCCCCAAAGGCCCACCCCCAGTGACATACCTCCTCTATCCACACCCTACCTGCCTATAGCTAAAGCCCAGTTAATTCATATCAGTGGATTAATCTACTGATTAGGTCACAAGTCTTGTAATCTAATTATTTCACCTTTAAATGTTCTTGAATTGCTCACACATGAACTTTTGGAAGACACTACATATCCACACTATAACAGAATGAAAAGAAGGAAGGAAGTCAGAAAGAAGGTTCTTGCATTGGTAGAAGATGATAGTTTAGGATTTAGAATGAAGATGAAGAGAGTAAATTAAATTGATTGATAAGATAGCACTATTACCAAGATAGTTCATATAGGCAAGGGAAAGTTGGAAGGTTTGGGCAGGAGTTTGATGTGCTTATAAGACATAAAACTGTGATGTCTAGAAGGCATTTGTATCTTCAGAAGAACATCCTGGAGGTGATACTGTGTTCTTATCATGTCTGTGTGCTTTTTATTGGCCTAGGTTGCAGGTGGGGTTGCACAACCAGTTGGCATGCAGCTCTGTTAGGTGAGGCAAGTTTTCTGGTAACACTGGACATGGGGCCCTGACTGTAGGTGTTGGGTGCCTGTTAGTGTCAGAGGTTGTATGGGTGGAGCCACTTAGAAGACCAAGGTGAGTGGCACAGTGTGCCCAATAGAGGGGTAGGGTTCCTACCAGTGTCTGAGGGCTCCGTTGGGACTGCACTGTGCCTGTGTGCTCAGTTGGAGCACCTGTCAGTGTCTGATGCCTGCACTGGTGATTTTATGGGGCATACAGGGACCAACCTGGATGGACTGCCTCGCTGCTTTGTGGGGTTGAGGGTAAATGGGCAGGGCCAAGTATTTGCTTCTCAGGACTCAGTGGGATGAACTTCTAAAAAGCAGCTGCCCAACTGCTTCTTGGGGCCACAGGAGAGTTAGTGAGACCTTTCTGTGGAACTTTGCTGGTTGTACTACTTAGGAAAGTCTACTTGGCTGTTTTCTGGGGTCATGGATAAGTGAGTATGGCCATTCCTCTGTTTCTCTGGACCTCTGTGAACTGAGTTGCCTGGGAACTGCTCCCTGGTTATGTTCTGGGGAAGATGTGGGTGAATAATGCCACCTGGCTGCTTCCCATGAGACTTGGCAGACTGGGTCACTCAGGGTAGGTTGCCTAGTTGTTTCCCAGGGCCAAGGGAGCAAGGGTAGAGCCACTCAGCTGCGTCTGGGTGTGCAGAATTGCTTGATTGATTTCTAGGGACCTCTGCAGGCCCAACTGCTCAGGGTGAACGACACAGTTTCTTGCTTGGCTGTGGGAAGGCAAGTAAAATCTCCTGGCTGGTTTAACAGAGCCAGGTCAGTAGAGCTGCTGGAGGGAGCTGCCTAATTGTTTCTCAGTACTCTGGGTAGGCCAGGTTTCAAGACTGACTCTGTGTAGTGAGGGCCTGGGTGGGGAGGGACCACAGGAGCTGGACTTTTCCTTTGGAGAAAGAGTAGTGTAGTAACCCCTTAGCAAACTGGGCTCAGGGTCTGTGAAGGGCATAGGGTTCTCCAGGAATAGATGTCTCAGATGTTTGTGGCGTAAGTGGGAGTGGGGAATGACTAGGGCCTTCCTACTTACCCTTTTTCTGCCAAGAGAAGTGCGTCTTGATTCAGGATTGATTTGAGAGAGAGAATGGCAAATGAGGTGTGCTTAGTTTCTATCTTTATAAACTCATCCTGTATCTCTGAGTTTTGCAGCACCTACTCCTGTGCACACTTTCCTGCCCGTTCCCAGGTGGGAGGAGTTTTCCTCTATGCTATGCTGCCTGAGATTGAAAAAGGGGTATTGGAGGCAGTTTCTTGGCCACCTGACTAGGAAAATTTCAGAGGTTCAGTTTATGGGCACTGGCCTGACCATGCAGTTCTGATCAGCTCATGGTTTCCTTGTGTTTGGCTTGGTACTAGGTTTGAAATCTAGGATCTGGAGGTATCTCCTTGCACTCCACTGCTTGGAGTTGTGAGTGTGGTGATTTGGGTAACTCCTTCCTTCTTGCCTTCTTCAGTGCATCATTTTTTTATTGTTACACTAAAAACATACAAAAAGTCTCTCACCTGGCTTCCTCAGCTACAGTAAACGTAAAAACTGGTATTCAAAGGAGAAACCAAACCAAGTTAAAAACCAAAAATAAGCCCAAATGACTGGGAATACAAATTACATCTCAATAATAACCCTGAACGTTAATGGCCTAAACTCATCAATCAAAAGACATGGACTGGCAGAATGGATTAAAAAGAAAGACCCAACAATATGCTGCCTTCAAGAGACTCATCTCATAGAAAAAGACATCCACAGACTGAAAGTGAAAGGATGGGAAAAAAACCTATCATGCACCCAGACTCAGTAAAAAAGCGGGGCTTTCCATCCTCATATCAGATAAAGTGGACTTCAAGCCAAAGTTAGGCAGAAGGGATAAAGAAGGACATTTCATACTGCTTAAGGGAACCATAAATCAGGAAGACATAATGCTCATAAATATTTATGCCCCAAACAACGGTGCATCAAACAAATCCTTCTCAATGCCAAGAATCAAATAGACCACAACACAATAATTCTGGGTGAGTTTAACACACTGCTGTCACCACTGGATAGATCTTCCAAACAAAAACTAAACAAAGAAACCATAGAACTCAATAACACAATCAATAACCTAGACTTAACAGACATACAGAATATTCCATCCATCAACAAGCGAATTCACTTTCTTCTCTGCAGCACATGGATCCTTCTCGAAAATAGACCATATGTTATGCCACAAAGCAGCCCTTAGTAAATGCAAAAAAAATAGAGATACTGCCTTGTGTTCTATCATATCATAATGGAATGAAATTAGAAATCAATGACAAAATAAAAAACAGAAATTACTCCAACACCTGGAGACTAAATAATATGCTATTGAATGAAACATGGATAACAGAAAACATCAGGGAGGAGATAAAAAAATTCTTAGAGGTCAATGAGAACAATGATACAACATATCAAAATCTCTGGAACACTGTGAAAGCAGTACTAAGAGGAAAATTCATTGCATGGAGCACATTCAAGAAAAGAATGAAAAGTCAACAACTAAATGACCTAACATTACAGCTCAAAGCCCTAGAAAAAGAAGAACAGAACAACACCAAAAGTAGTAGAAGACAGGAAATAATTAAAATCAGAGCTGAAATCAATGAAATTGAAACAAAAGAAACTATTCAAAAAATTGACAAAACAAAAAGTTGATTCTTTGAAAAAGTAAACAAAATAGACAAACCCTTAGCTACACTAACAAAGAGAAGGAGAGAGAAAACTCAAATTACTAAAATTCATGATGAAAAAGGAACTATCATGACAGACACCACTGAAATACATAATGTAATGAGAAACTACTTTGAAAATCTATATTCCAACAAAACAGAAAATACCGAAGTCATTGACAAATTTCTAGAGATATATGCTCCTCCCAAACTGAACCAGGGGGACATACAAAATGTAAACAAATCACTATCATGCAATGAAATAGAAGAAACCATCAAAAGCTTACTATCCAAGAAAAGCCCAGAATCAGATGGATTCTCAGCCGAGTTCTACAAGACCTTCAAAGAAGAACTCATTCCAATACTTCTCAAAGTATTCCAGGAAATAGAAAAGGAGGGAACCCTACCAAACTTATTCTATGAAGCTAATATCATCCTCATATCCAAACCAGGCAAAGACACATCAAGGAAAGAAAATTTTAGGCCAATATCCTTGATGAATATAGATGCAAAGATCCTTAACAAAATACCGGAAAACTGTATCCAAAAACATATTAAGAAGATAGTGCACTACGATCAAGTGGAGTTCATCCCAGGAATGCAAGGATGGTTTAACATGAATTATATATTTTTAAGCAATATAGATATAGATTTGTAATGTATCTACTTATATTACAAATGTAGATATAAAGTCAAATCAGGAACAATTTAAAATAACTTATGTTCTGAGAAAAAACTTATTCATTAAGGTGCTAGGGGTGTATGTAGCTCAGTGGTAGAATGTATGCTTAGTATGTGCAAGGCCCCACGTTCAATCCCCAGCCCCAGAAGCCCCAGAAAAGTTGTTCATTAGTCTAGGAAACCTTCACTTGAGAGAAAAAGAGAAAAGTAAATAGTATTGATTAAAAATTAGGATTACATAAATTTTTCATGAGAGGGAATTCCTAAGCAAAAGCATCAAAAATAAACTTGAAGAGACACTAAAATGATTGAAGTAATTAGAGAATATGTCAGAAAAAGGCAATAATGTACAGTTGTCAGAGTCTAGACACAGGAGCCAGACTTCCTGGAATTGAATTCTGACTCTAGCCTGCCTGCCCAGTTAAGTCACTAAGACAGTTAACTAACCTCTCTGCTTCCATTTTCTCATCGAGAAATGAAGACAACATCAGACTATCTCAAAAGACTATTGTTTATGAGGATGTACCACTGACTGAAAAGAGAAATAGCTGACTCAAACAATAACTCATAAAGCTTCTGTTTAGATGAGGTGTATTTCAGTTTTGTGTCTATTTTGTTTCTAAAACATGTTATATGACCAAGCCATGTTTATGTTTGATAATATTATTTTTTGTGTAAAAATCCTTATCTTTTAGAAGTACGTACTGAAATACTTATGAATCTTACTTCAAAATAGCAATAGGAGGGGTAAAGTGATGGGAATATCTAAGTAGGGATGTGGGCAGGCAAAATTGTACATGGGTTAATAGCTATTGGGGCCGGTATGGTAGGTTCATTTTACTGTTATGGAATTATAGGTACATCTGGATACATTATTCTACTTTTATAATTTTATTTCTCTCTAATTTTGAAACTCCATTGTAGACAGAAAAATTATGAGTAAATAACAATGTAAGTTACAACTCTATGTATGGAATTATAGAATTGAACAACAGAAACATTATATATCAAAATACCTGGAATATTTAAAGTGAAAATCAGAATAATATTTTATAAAACTAAACTAAATGTATTGAAAATGAAAGATTTTAAAGTGGGATCACAGGAAGGTGGGACAAGATGGCAGCTGAGTAAGATCCTCCATCACCATCTCCCCCATAGAGACACAGTTGGAATAGATATTTGCACACCAGTTTACCTTTTTTTTTTTGCATTTTTAAATTTTTTTAATTAAAATATATATGTTACAAATCTGTAGATATGGTACAAATCTGCATCCATATTACTTAAAATATATAATTCATATATGAGCATGCAATTAATATTTGATGAATGAATTCGTGATTGACCAGAAATGCACATTTATTCAGCACTCATTTTGGGCATTTATAGGGAAAAACTCCAATCCTTCTAAATAGAAGTATAGGACAGGGAATCCAGCAAGATATGCAGCCTAAATCTGGTCCTCAAATATTTCCATGCTTTATATCTATGAAGAGAAAAACAGCAAGAAAACCCATCAGAACATTGCAGGGCTTCCTGAGGAGTGTTCTCGCAGATGAGTGTGGCAATAGAGTAAAGTAGGGGACAATAAAACTTTTTCTGTGATAAGCCAGGTGGTAAATATTTTTATTTTTAGGCTTTGTGGGTCATATGGTCATATGGTTTTGTCATTACTAATCAACTCATTAAGGGAGTCATAAACAACAGTAAGAGAATGAGTGTGGCTATGTACTGACCAAACATCTTTTACCAAAAGAGGTGTTGGACTAGATTTGCCTTGAGAGTTGTAATTCATCAACCCTTGTGATGAAGGAAACCCAAGTAGCTATGATACAAAACATTGCCTTTTAGGGATAGTTGTCATACAAATAACAAAGCTTATTGATTTTTCTCAGAAACTGGAGAATCCACTACAGAACAAGTGCTTTACTTCAAAGATTTTTCTTTGTGCGAGAACTCACCATATGGATTATCTCAGATTCTACAGAATTTAAAATTTAAGGGAATGCTAGCAAGCAAGGTTAACGGCATATAAAACTGGTCATAAAATGTGACTTACCTGTACTACAGGGACTGATATACTCAGCAACAGCAAACTCATCTGAAAGAAATGGAGAAACAACAACAAATCTAAGCACTAGGGACCATGTTAAGTCTATTCGCTTTTCTCTTGGAGTGAAGTGAATACTATAAGAATTATCAGAACTCCTGGTAAATAGACCAAAGTTGAATAGGATAATTAAAATGCCTATATTATCTTTCTCTGGAGAGGAGAGGGAATTGATACCTGTTCAGACAGCAGCTGTTCACATTTTAAATGTTTGGGAAGATAGCCATCATTGCATCAGTTTGTAGTTCTCCGCTGAATTCTCTACTTCTATTCAGTTTGTCCACCTTGTTTCTTTAATCCCTTTTCTAAAATGATGAGTTCAGTTTAGAACACTTTTCCTACTCCTGTACACTCTAAAATTTGTACTCTCTTCAGGATCCAACTTGGATCTTCCTTTCTCTGTTCTTAATGAGCACCAACCTTCAACATGGTTTTTGTTTTTTAATCTTATTAGCTGGCTAACACTCACATGTCATTAACTGTTTTTCCTTATTGTATTATCTTTCCAAGTGTATTATGTTCTCTGTGTCTAAACTACTTGAAGATAGTGACCTGTATTATTCTTCTTCCTAAATTCTTATGTTTCTTACTCAATTTAACTGATAAATTTGTTTTATAGGTAGTTTCTACAGTATATGTCTTGGAGGAAAGAAAGATACACTATTGACTAAGTGGATTAAAAATAGAATCACTTGTCACAATAGGATCAATTTCTTGTTTTAGGTTGAGAGAGTTTAATTGTCTCAGTTTTCTCTCACTTACCTGTCTCATAGTAATCATAGACTTTAACAATTGCTGGCTTCAGACCTCTTACCGGGATGTCTTGCAAAATGGTGAAGGAAAAACTTAGTGTCTGATTTGTCACCTAAAACAAAAATGGGAGTAGTTAAGGGCATAGAATACCTCCTACTTCCTTCCTTGAACAAAGCATATTCTTTACTAAATTTTCTTTGACTTTTATTCACCTGTATCTTTTACATGAGTAAATATTTGTGGATGACAAGATGGGTTTTAGAACACAACCACGGGCATTATTGATGGTGAACAAAGACAACTGAGACGACCTATATCCTCTTGTAGTCCGTGTGTAAGATTAACTCTCTGGGCCAGTGTGTATATTTGCCAAGATGTAAGACTTGGTTTTCTATAATCTGTGGTTATGATATCACCCTGTTCTTTTTGTGTGACTTGATAAAACATTTCCTTTGCTTTACAGTCAGATTTGAAGACATTCATGCAATCTACATTTTATTTTACATAATGATATATTCAAATGTTAACATTATAATTGATCAACTAAAGTGATCATATTTATTCCTTTGGGAGGGGTTTGTAAAATGATAGTAATACATTATAAACTTTTCTATTAATTTTACACTTGAAAATTAACATAATTACAAAAAGTAGAACATGCCTTGGAGTTAAAAGATTTCTCTTTAGAATAGTAAAACTTTGTACAAACAGAGAAACAACATGTATCCCATTTGTTTACAAAAAAAAAAAAAAAAAAGAATAGTAAAACTTTCTGGAAAGGCATTCCAAAGTATTGCTTTCTCATATTACTGCTTTCCTAGTGAAGTGACCCACTTACAAAGCCCAGTGATGTGTAATCGTAGTCAGAATGTCAGAGCTCTCACCTGATCCACATAAATGAGGACATGGTTGTTGCTCACTTCTGTCCTGCTTATGTAGCTAGATCTTTCAAGCTGAAGAAAATTAGAGAACTCAAAAAGTTAGAAAACAGATGGGAGAACAGTACAAGACCAACAGAAAAACTATTTAATCTCCAAATAATGTAAGGACTAGAATTTCTTTAAATCATCTTCTAGATTAAATAATCAGGTACATTAGATATAAAAAGATGGGAGATATCAAGTTTTGGAGACAGGATTCAACAACATCATATCTTCACTGTGAGAAAATCATCTAATTTAGTATGAAGAGAAGGAAACTACATATTCCTCAACATTCAAGTAACAGATGATTTTAGTTCACATTGATTTTTTTTTATGACTCCAATTTTTAGTGAGTTTTGGACTTGAATTATATTCTATCTTTCTTGGATTGTTATTTTATAATTTTGTGTTCATGTGGTTTAAATTCTCAGCTAGACCATGAGTGGCCTAAGAATGGGGATCCTTCTTGTTTTTCTCTAGTATCACACTATTCCATTATCATAGAGTCAAATAAAGAGTTGAATTTCCTGGATTTGGGGAAAATATCTTTTGAGGCAGGATGACATAGATGTGGTTCTGATATTGTTAGGATTTTAGTTTGGGGCTACATAGCATCCTTTCATCTGAGTTCTGATGGACTTAAAATATACCTACCATTTTTACTGTTGATTTCAGGGGAATAAAACCAGATATCATTTTTATATCAGCAATCACCATATTGGAAACAGGACGTCTTCCTGTGTAACTATAGTGTCAAAGAAAAAAGAATTAGGACTTAACATGTGAAAGCAAGCCAAATTTCCTCCTTCAGGCCTCACCATAAATGTGTCCGTCTCCATGCAGTTTTCCCTCAAATTAATATCCACAGAAATCTGTGCGCCTTGGACATGCATGATATTGATAGTGAAAACCTGAGTGTACATCAGGCTTGCTAAAATTCCACATCTTCAAGTCTCGCTTCCAGTCAAACCAGAATCTTTAGAAGTGGATCTTGATAATCTGCATTTTAAACATATCTACAGTTCTTAGAAACTCCATCTATACTATTCATTTTTATGCATTATGGTTATATTTTTAGTTAACCAGAATGTATCATATTTTCCAAAGACGCTTCAAACTTTCAGAGATCAGATACACTCTCTTACACAGTACACTTTTTTCACAGCTGGGTTGGTTGTCTGAAATATGATTTTTTTATAATATTAATATCATTAGTATTAGAGGCATGGGAGCACAATTGCTTTAGTTTTATTAGGATTCCTGTAGTTTTTGATGGGTGATGATAGGGTGAACTCTAAATTTTATAATGTAATTTATCTTTGTATTTAGTATTAGCATTTATTACTTATTCATTTGATTAGAGAGATAATTAAATAAGATTTAATTATTCAGAAGAGGCAAGAAAGACGATCAATTTAAAACACAAATCCTTGAGGAAAATAATTTATTCATTAGCAATAAGTTGAACAAAATTTAGTGTAAAAGTAGGAATTGATTAGAATATTGGACTAGTTCACACTTTTAATTTGAAAGATAATACCAGATTTATTTTTAAAGTATTACTGAAACTTCAAGATAAAAAGACTTCCTAGAGAAGGGATTATTTCATAATATTAAAAGTCTTACTTCACTAATAGGTGTACCAATTCTCTATTATTCTCATTTAATAACATAGCTACCAAATAGATGATTAATTACTGATAGTGCTACGTAGTTTTTGGAGTCAGGATTGGGTAATTTAGTCAGAAGGTCCTACCTAATATTCAGTGTGATCTGGAAGCTGGTGTGGGCTTTGGGTCCATCACAAATTTCAGGGAGAGTCTGCACCCTCAAAGCAAATGGGGAGTCCTCCTTCTTTGGATAAATATTGTATTTCATGGATGTCTGTGGAACATCAAAGATCATCAGTTTCTTTCTTTTTTCCTGGGTTCTCTCAATTTTTAATCATTTAATGTCACCAGATTCTCCCTTTGCTTGCCCAGGAAGGAAAGAGCAGAGCTTCCATTTCAACCAGAGTTTAAAGTAACTTTCTCCAACATAACAACTCCAGAGTCTCACCTGAAGATACACACATCTTTCCCCGGTTACTGTTATGGCATAGTCCCCAGGCAGCTCTGGCAGTGAGATCTGCTGGAGTAGCAGGAGGTTGTCGTTGTCTACTTGGAAATTTGTGGAAAAAGCCCTGGAGTTCTGAATGGTCACCTGTGCAGTTTTCTCAGTTTTGGTGAAAGTAGCTGCTCCATATCTGGATAGGGCATGCAGAGCCACCACTGTGTCCTGGAAGAGATGAGTAGAGAACCGCCCCAAAGCCAATTTTTGGTAACTGAAATTTCCCCCAAAACTCTGTGTCAGCCACCATGAGGGGACAGAAATTTTTCCCCTCCAAAGCACACCTCTGATAGTTGTTTTTCTTTTCTTCTGCCTTTCAGGCATTATCAAAACCCAAAGGACTTAAAATCAGCATACTACAATGATGCAACCACATCAATGTTCATAGCAGCTCAATTCACAATAGCTAGATTGTGGAACCAACCTAGATGCCCTTCAGTTGACAAATGGATAAAGAAACTGTGGTATATATACACAATGGAATATTACTCAGCCATAAAGAAGAGTAAAATTATGGCATTTGCTGGTAAATGGATGAAGTTGGAAAATATTATGCTAAGTAATAATAGGTCAAGCCCAAAAAACTGGGAAATAAGAAGGGAGCTCTCAGGGAAAAGAGGCTGAATTCCTTGGAGTAGTTTAAAGGGAATTTCTCAGTCATTCTATAAAGATCAACATGAGCTCAATCTAGTCACTTTCCTTTCAAACACGTTTTTTGGGGGGTTCACCTTAGAAGATTTCTTTTAGGATTGTGAAGATACAGTCTGTATTCTCAAACATTGATTCTCCACTGGGGGAGGTTCTGCTTTGTCTCAAATGGGAGTTGGCTACTACAGGCATTTAGTGGAGAGAGGCAAGAAATACTACTAGTAAATATCATGCAATGCCAAAGCCAGCCCCTACAGCAATAATTATGTGGCTCAAAATGTCAACAGTGCTGCTACTGAGAAACCTCGGTAGAGAAGTGTCCAGAGAGCATAGTGTAGCCTTGGAGAGAAATGTTCCTTAGGCTAAGTTGCCACTTGGTAATATATTAACATTGTTTCTAGCAAAAACATTGCTTTGTAGAAACATCTTAAGTCTTTTCTGTGTATTCTCACTGTCTGCAAATATCCCTAAATATTTCTCCTTTGATGTACTTATTTCCCATCTCTTTTCCTTGTAACTTGCAGTTTCAA
The DNA here is from genome assembly GCF_902686445.1 of Sciurus carolinensis. Classification (NCBI taxonomy): domain Eukaryota; kingdom Metazoa; phylum Chordata; class Mammalia; order Rodentia; family Sciuridae; genus Sciurus; species Sciurus carolinensis. Next base: position 76,366,378 of record NC_062216.1, read on the forward strand.
CATTCCTAATTTCCAGATACCCAGAGAACACTTTTTGTGAATTACAGACCTGGGTGGAGGAGAAGCCACCATGGGAATTTTGTTGCTTTGTGATCCACTTTACAATGGGCACTGCGGAAGTGAGGTCCTCTGAAGTCGGGGCTGGCTGGACGGTGAGGTGAGTGAGGAGCACATAGGCCGTCATCTCCACCTCAGCAGAGGGAGCCTGGGGTTGGTACAAAAGCCCCTGTGGTGCCCTGGGCTTCTGAGGCCGTTCCCAGTGGACCGAATTGTCTTAAGGGTGACAAAAGAAAAAGAGAGAGAGAGAGACAAAGAAAGAATCATAATTGTTTAATTATTAAATAATAAGTGAATGCACATTTATATCATCTGGAGTTTGAAATTAATAGAGGAGATAAAGCAAGGCTTTCTCTTTTTCATAAGCCCCTACAATTCACTCACTCACATTTCTGTTCTATTTGGGTTATTCTGTAAAAAATATTAGTGGAGGAAGAAACATAGAGCATCCTTACTATTTTCTCAAATATTATTTTAGTTGGATTGTTAGAACAGTGGTAGAGAGATTCTTATCATTTGTGGCATTTCCTTTGAATTGGAGTATAAGTTGAAATATAAAACCTACCTATTGATATAAGGATCTTGCTTGCAAAATTTTAGAGAAAAAAATACACTGAAAATGTCATTATGCTGCCTTTACTTTTTTGTTAATTGTTATTGTACCTCTTCACATCCAAGTATGTAGTATACAGACATTAAAAGAAAATATATAAATTTGTGTAATATGTTGGGTTAGTAGGTAGGAATAAAATTCTATAATTCATCTGTGTCATTGTCTGTTATGTTTTATACAACGTATAATCCTAGAAAAGATATTATAATAAGTGTTGCTCTGATATCACAGCATATGACCCAAGTAAAAAATGAACAGATGAAGCTTCTTGATTTCAGCAGGAGTGCAACACATTTTTTTTTTTTTTTTTTCAGAATCAATGTAAGTGGACAGGGAAAACTTTTGCCATTTACTCTTACCTTCTTTAACAGCATCCTCACTGAGTGAGTTCAGTATTTCTCTGCTCCTGTTTTGGTTTCCCACTAGGGCAAAAGCATAGGCCAACAAAGCCCGGGTGTAGACATGACTGCCCTGGGCTCCCTGCTTTGCTGTGTTCCAGGCTGATTCCAGGCAGAACAGGGCGTTGCGGACAATAGGGTGCTACAGAATCAGAAGAGGTGGTGATGTCTAACTTGGGTAAACAGAAGACAAAGTAAGCCCTACGCTGGATATTGTCAGACAGATGTCATTAATGGCTTTCAGACAGTCCGGTAGATAGCCAGATACCTATCATATTTAAATAGAAGAATGGTTTTTAGACCTCTTAACTTATTGTTAAATTCTAATGAAGAAAACAAGAGATGCTGCATTTTAAGGATCAGTTTTATTACACAGTCCAAGGGCACCACTGGGCAAGTACGGTATAAATCCCTCCTTAAAGCATTTACCAAAGAGCTCATTGACCTGAAAATGCCCCATTATTGAGAAAAGGAAGCTTGAGGCTTGGCTTTTCATATGGAGCCATTCATGATAGCAGGCTTCAGTTTTCACAGTAGGGAATGGATTGAGGTGGTACTTACAGTGGCTGGAAGCGGAATCTCCAGAAGGGCAATAGTAACGTAGGCAGAGAGGGTGACTTCATCTTCTACTCCTCCCTGTAAATATGAGAGAGTGTGTGAGGGAGACCAAGAGGGTGATTGAATTTGATCTTGACTGGTTCCCACTCCAAGTTTTAGTGTATTCTTTTCTGTTGCTCAATAAAAACTCTCCTTAGTATTTGTCACTATTGCAATATCACCATGAAAAGAACATTTCTTCCTTCTCTGTAGAACGATTAATACAGTCCTTCTCTGCATCTAAAGGTTCTGTGCAGACAGATTCAACTAATCGTGGATTAAAAATTTTTGTAAAAAAATTGCATCTATTTTTAAAACGTATGGATATATTTCATCATTATTCCTTAAACAATACAGTGTAATATCTAACTGCATAGCACTTATAATGTATTAGGTATTATAAATAATCTAGAGATAGTTAAAAGATACAGAGTTATATGCATGGGTTATGGGTAAATAACACACCATTTTATACAAGGGACTTGAGCGTCTCCAGATTTTGTTATCTGCATAGCGTTCTGGAATCAATCCCTTGTGGTTACTAAGGAACAATGGTTCTCTTTCTTTGATGCCTTCACACTTTACCCAGGACTTTATCTTTAGCCATTTCTCTATGCCTCTTCTCCTCCTAACCTCAGAGATTATTATGTTAATCCATCAGAAGATTCAGAAGTTCTAAGGAAGGAGGAGTTCACCTTTATGGCATTGTTGAGCAGCGACCCAGAGCTCCTGAAACAGCCATTATCCTTCTGCTGTTGAGACAGCCAGCTGAGGGCTTGGGTCACGTGTGCTTCATCGATGAAGATGTATGCTCGCGCCTGGGCAAACGTCTTCAGTACAAAGGCTGTGAGCCTGCAGGGGAGAAAGAGTGAATGTGGAGGCTGTTTCCATGCAGCATTGTAATGCTCTGTTTGGGACGCCCAGGCCCCCCACTCCCAGTGCACCCCTGCAAAATTAATGAGCTATAACTGAGAGTTTGGAGGCTTTTTAACATGGAAGCTTCCACGTTCTTTTTGGTTCACTGCCATATGTTGTTAAGCCCATCATCAACTTGTCCTTGTTTCCTAAAGAATTTCTTTGCTAACTTTAGGGATCTGGAGTTTCTTTGGGGCCCAGGTAAGGCTTTTTTTTTTTTTTTTTTTTTTTCACATTCTGGGCATTCTGTATTTATTTTCACAGACTTCTTATCTTCTTTTCTGCTCTAGTTACTCTAATGGACTAGCTTCTTCTGAAGTCCTGCTACAGTAAATACTTCCCACCATTTTGTCCTGCTCTTCCACCACTTTCCTTCCCCTTGTTTGCCTATGCAGTCAGATGAGAATGAGAGCAAATCGTCTAGAAGGGAGTTAAGTAATGCTCTGTGAGTGATGACTGTCACTTTTCTAGCCTATTTAGAACACTCTCAAATGCTGAGCAACAATTAAAAGGGGCAAATCACAATCTCACAATGTTCCTTTAGCAATATGAGAAAGAAAAGGGTCTTTATATTTTGGATATCAAAAGAATCAGCCTTAAAGTGTTCTCAGTTCTTTGAGTAATTAAAATTTGGCCCAAGATGTTTATTTATCCAAATTGAATATTAATTTTCTCCTCCATAAAATGAAACTAATAACTCTGATTTCATAAGGTTGCTATAAGAATTAAATAGCGTAATAATATATGTGTGTTCTTTATACTCATAATTGAAACTCAGAATTGATTTTCTTTCTTACCAAGTGTTTCCCTGGTTTCTGTCATATTGTTCCCCAAAGGTGCTGTAAGAGCCGTCTTGGTGTTTGTAGTTCAACTGTCTCTGGTAACCTGGAATAGAGGTTTAGACGGTTCAGGAAGCATTAGGGAGGGGCAGGCCACCCATAAGTGTAGGCTGATGCATCCAGGAGCCACTGATAGTAGGATCACCTATGTTCAGAATCTGCCATAGTTCTATGGGTATTGTGGACACGGAAACAACATCCTTTTACAGAATGGGAAGATTGTTGTTTCCATAAAAATCACCAACATGAGTTAATATTCAATGATATAGCTCATGGCTAATTGTGAAAAGTCTCATTAGAGTAACAAAATAATTTTTTTTCTGTTTCACTTACCACTGATGAGATAACCAATTGCTTTAGACTTGATCTCCTGAGTTAGCTGTTGGGTTTCATTCAGATAATTCAAGACATAAATGTTAGGAGCAAATAGGACCATATTCTGTTCTCCACAGCCATAGGGCATCTGGAGGAGATTTTGTATATTTTGCATAGTGGAACCCAGTATGTCACCTGGGGAATGAGAAGATTAGATGTCAGGGCACTTTCAGTTCATAAGTAGCCAATGTTATGAACAGTAAATGACTTTTGTATTCAAAGTCACATACTCTATCATTTAGATAAGGGAAAATTATATTTACAGAGAGTGAGCTTTCTAGGACCCTAATAGAAATAGAAAAGAAAATAAAAAACTTGACAATTGCAGTATAAATATATAGATAATATGCACAGGCAACTCTTTTAGTCCAAGTTTACTAAGATTAAGGTGACTCACCCACAACTGAGAAAGAGGCTCTGGCAGATTCTTCAATCACATTTGGTGGAAGCTTCAGGGATAGCTGCTCAGATACTTTAGTACCTTTAAAAATAGGCACCCCATATCAAGGAAAGTCCTCTGTGATTACTATGTAAGGTCATGATTAGGAGTGGGAGCTTCAGAGACAAACAGCCTTCATATGCTATTGGCCCTGCTATGTAACCTAGGGTAAACTGTGATAAGCCAGTGAAATAATAAATGTAAAACATCAGAACAGTGTCTGCAACATATTAAATTTCAATAAATGTAAACAGTTATTAATATTGTTCTTGCTTTATTACTATAGTTAGCCATATAATGTCATTTCATCTCCTTGAGGAATTCTGGGTCTAAGGAATAAGAATTTGACTCAAAGATCAGATTACTTTGAATAGTTCAGTTCCTCTAAACATTGTGTGAATTTCAGACTCCTTTCCCTCCTCATTTAACCATGTTTTTTTGCTTTGCTGTGCTCAGTAGCTTTCTAAAAGAAGGCTAGGAGCTGGTGGGGAGCCAGAGCTCTCTGATTTTTTATTGCATTAGTGAACATATCCATAAGAATACAGTTATTTCACTTCCTTATTCTACATAATTTTCAATGTGTTCCCATGTTTTAAAATAGATAACATGAATATATATTAACAAGTACAATATTGTATATACTCTGGACACGGAACTAGTACTAAGGTGGCAATACGGTATAAAAGCTACAGATATTTTTTAATGATATAGTGAAGTCCAAATGTAAATTTTTTTGTCTATAAATGAAAAAAATGTTTAAAGTGGGATGAGTACAAAATGCCATGTTTTTCAGTAGCAGCAATTTTAGGGACTATTACTTGATTCAAATTCATCATGATTCGGCTCACTTTCTACCTTGTCCTGGGACACTCTGAGCTTCAATATCCGGGCTTGTTAATGGACAACCACTGGTGTATTGAGGTAAAAGAGCTAAATATGAACCACAAAGGCCCCAGAATTAGTTCTGCCTATAACACTTGAGCCATATTAACATGTTCTTTTGAGCTCAGTGTTCTTATTTGTTAAATGTGTATAAAGAAATACTTAGTATGATGCTGATTTTAATGAACCATTCCAAAATTAAGGGAAAGAATATGTATGGATATACATAGTAACTTGAAATTTCTACCTGTATGTAGCTTTGTTCTCACATTAATTTTGAGGGTGGACTCTCACCTGAAGCACACGTCATAGAGTTGAAGGTCTTCTCTTGTTCAATACCTTCAGGCTTGGGTGAAAAGAAAGAACAGGAGTAATGGTATAAACATATCCCCATGTCATAGAAAGACAACATAGGTCCCTTCCTTTGAAAGGTAGTATTTACAAGAAATGATGCTCAACATCCTACTTATTAGTGTTATAAATCCATAAAACACTGAAGAACCACGGGGCCTGGTAGAGGGTAAAATGAAAATTGAGGATAGGACTAGTGAATCAGGAATAGTTACAAGAAATCTGCAAATCTTAGGAGAGAGGCAGAAATTTTCAAAAAGGGAATAGTTTACAAATGATTTATGGAAAAAGTCTACTTACAATAGCTGGCAATATTTCCTGTATTTCTTTTAAGGTGAGAAATTCCATTAGTCTTATAGAATGGATTGGGTGAGCATGATATTGTCCTTTGTTGTTCCAAGAGTGAACACACTGTAAGTTGTTAGGGGCTCAGAAAAATATGTCAAGTGGGCCAGACTGACTTACCTCCACCAACAGAGTTTTGATGATCACGTCTTTCCTCCCAATCTCAGGGACCTCAGTAACTTCATTTCCACACAGTTTTAGAGACTGCATTGCCTCTGCGCTCACAGAGAAATTCACATTCCCTAAAATAAAGAACAACATAAAAATTGAGTATCCATCTTGTTAGCAGTTCGTATACCTCTAAGGGCTGCACTTCATTCTTACAGTTGGCCAGAGAATGAAATATAGCTAAAAACATCAAGATCAATGTGCAGAGTAAACATTACCCAAGGGTAATGATTGTGGGGACCAAGTCAGGTGAGAATGGTGGGAAGTGGTCATTGTGGTGAGAAATAAAAAGAGAAGAAATTAACTTTATAGAATTATATCCCTGGAAAACAACAAAAAATATCAAGGCAGTGAAAGAAGTGCTTGGATATCCACTATCCTTGGTGACTGGTAAACTTTTTGGAGAACTGTCACTCACCCAGAGTTTTAGGAGTCACTGTCCAAGACAAGGTCTGCCTTTCATTCCCACAAACGCAATAGGATTCTTCTGCCTTTTCATTTAGGGAAGCTAAGAATGTTGGAGAAGCTTTCAGCTGCACACTAACCTATACCCACGAGTGAGGCAAAGAGATAGAAATGAACAGAATATGAAAAGACAATGAACACATGAAATCAGGGCCAAGTGTGGGATGTTGCTTTACATTGGAATTCTTTTTTAAAGTTTGATACATAAGTTGATTTATGCTTTAAGTTGATTTATGATTTATGCTTTAAGAAGCATGAAAATAGCAATGATGCAAATCACAATTGCCTATCCACTAGGAAGATCTGGCATTTACATTAGGGCAGATTAGAGAAATTTGCTGATACAACACCAGTGGAGGAAGGGGGAACAGCAGTGATTACATACTGCCCTTGGGGAAACAGTCTAGGGTTCCTGTCTGCTGAATAGATTTTCTTCCTGATTCTGCTTTCCTTCTTTCCTTCCCCCACTTCCTCTAAATTATACGTGTCTCCTCTGTACAAAGCATGAAACACTATGAATGGTACATAATAGGTTCCTGAACTTGAGGATATTGTGTTGCAAAGGAGATAATATACTACAAAATGATGACATAATTTATAAGGAGATAAGTGCTACAAGTTAAATTATAACTAGATCCAGTGTTGTGGAGATCTCAAGATGAAGGCCCAGAGAATGACACTCATGGAATTGATAAAACTGAATTTTGTGTCAATTTTAAGAAACCTTCTGGAACAAAACTTAATTCGTGGCAAAGAATTCTTATCATAAACTTTAGGAACATTTTAAAAAATTGTGTTTTTTAACAATCTGTGGTTTAAACACCTGTAGCATATGTGTCATATTTTCTCAGTGGTCATGTCCTGCCCTACCGCATACAATTGATTTGTAGTATCAATACATAATTCCCAGGATTATTCTTAGTGCTGTGAACTTTGAGTAAAGGAGTCTTTTTTCTATCCACCCTTCCAATTCACACTTATTTTCCTTACCCGGATGCATTTGGGAAGGTAGTTCAACACAGTGGCCTTGAGTGTGAAGGCCTCTCCACGGACCACAGAGTAGGGCATTGTGAGTTCCACGAAGAAGGGCTGGAAGACCCGGAGGGAGGCCGTGGGAGAGAGACCAAGCCCAGTGTCATTGGACAGACAGAGGGCCCCTGCCTTCCACTCCGTGATGGTGTCAGGGACGGTTCCTCCTACTTCAGCCACACCTGATGAGCTGGGAGGACACCATGTGAAGAACAGAAAGTAGGTGAAACATTTTCTCAAGTGGGAATCAATAAGTGTAAAACTACTGTGGAGAAATAGATCACTTAAGGGTGCATAAGTGTGGGCCATGTGTGTGTACTAGATTATATATTGGGGACTGAGTTGGGAAAATGAAAGGCACAAAATGCCACCTCTTTCCCTTATTAGCCTGTGACCATATTACACAAGGCTGTACTTTAAATAAATGTATTTGAGTATGATCCAATTTGGTTCTAAAACTTCCTTACTTGTATCATTTCTTATTTAAGCAAAATTTTAAAAACATGGTTCCATGAATAGACCATTATATTAATGTGGCCTGGTTTATGTACTTGTTCTAATTATGCTGTTTATGGAAAGCTCCCTGAATACAGCTTTTGTATATTTTTAGCTCCCATGGTTATTTTCTGCCAGTCTCAGGAATAATTATTTTCGAATTGCTCAGTTCTTGAGATAATTATATTAACAAACTCACATAAATAAAGCATCTGAACTTAAGTCTATCCTGAAAGGGTTGGAGGTTAAGATAAGGGAAAGAGGTGCCATTTCAGAAGAATTATCTTATGATTGAAAATGCTTGAGGACCCACAGTCCCTCCCCCACAGCAAATGGAGAAATGTGCAATTACATACTCTACCACTGCTAACTCCCAGATCCAGGTCTCAGGGAAATAGCTCCGCACGGTTTCAAGAACTGGCTCTGGACTTTGCATATTATTTGAAGTTATCATATTATGTAAACCTACTTGAGGAATATTATGGCTTGCTGATATTCCTGCTGCTAATAAAATGAGAGAAAATAATAGTTTAATTAAAGAAAATGCATCTATTCATTTCACAATGCATGTGTGAGATGTGGGAGAGAAAATTTTCAGTTTTCCTGAATTTTCTCCTAGGTGTTGTAGAACTTTGGAAATCATTTGTTGCTCTTTTACTCACTGAGCAGAGAGACATCTTTGTTGAAGGTGTCAATTCCATGTATTCTACATATGGCCTAATATATGTGAATGGTAGCTGGAATAACAAGATAACTCACAGATGGTTTTATGGGTCTTATGTGGGAAGGGTTGGTTTTTAAGTTGCGAGTATTGCTTCATCCTTAGAGGGACCAAACAAAAAGTTATAAAATGCTATTTGGGTGATGTGAGGGTAGCTATACTGGAAATTGTTTGATTTACCAATAGAATGAACAGAATCCAATGATACAAATTCTGTGTGCCAGTACGGAAGCTTGAAAATTCACTCCTTTCTAGCCAGACTAGAACAATAGATTTTATTCTGATTAGTTTATAGAAAAGGAATGTGAAAAATTCAAGATACCAACTATGGTTATTTCCACATGGTTTTAACCTTATACTTCAGATAAAGAAATCACTTTAAAAGTCAAGAAAGCAGAAAGCAGGATATGAAGGATGCCTGGCTCATATTGTGCCTGAAATCATGTTTATGATAAATTTGAGTTAGGATCTCTATCCAGGTATCCAATTTGATATTTCAGAAATACCTTGTGAAGGAATACTTGTAAGTTATGAAAAACTGATTTCCATTAATTTTCCCCTAATAGATGCTTCTGAAGAAAGGATCAGGAGTAATTTCTTTAATGAATATCATACAGCTTTTCTCCATGTCCTTCTAAAAGGTAACCTTCTCTATTTCTGACTTTGTTTTCTCATGAATATTTTATTTTCCCTCTATTTATTCTTATCTTCAATACTTAAATATGTAAATGGATGATGTGCCCAAGTGAATTCATTTCTGTTTCCTACCCTAGATTTCAAAGACCTGCTAATTCCTCCAGCTATTGTAGCTGACAAACCATACTATTATGTATTATTTTAGCTCCATTTTTTGGGATGATGGATGTATTATTTGTTTTTATTATCAACTTGACTCTATCCTTTAAGTCTCTATAACAAAGTTCAATACTTCCTCATATCACAATTAATAAACTACTGTTAATGTATTTGAGTCCAGCCACTTCCCAAGAAAAAAATCATATCACCTTAACTTCCCCTGTCCTGGCTTGTTTTTCCTATATGACCTTATGAAAAGGTGCTGATCTCTGGACTAACCCGCTTATATTCTGTTTCATTCCTGATTGCAAAATATTTCCAGTTGAATATTCTATTCATGGCTTAAAATGAACTGCTCAGTCTAACTTTGTAATATTCCCTTTGACCTTCAATAACTTCAAGCAAAAAATTACAAAAACTTGAAACTTGTTTTTCTTAGTTTAGTGTCTAGTGTTTCATTGGAGAAGGATCTTAGGTCATATCACACTTCATCTGAAAGTCCCCACATTTCAGTCACAGTAAAAGTCAAATACTCACCCTTGATTCTAGAAGTTCTACACAGTGTGACCTCAGTTATTAATCTGATCTCTGTCTCCAGTTGCTCACACTTAATTAATTCTGTTTCAACCATGGAAGTTTCCTTACTCTGCTTAGAACACTTCAGGAGAGTTCTAACCTTAAAGTCTTTGAGAGGCAGAATAGCGTAGAGGTTCAGAGCAGGGGATCTGGAGTGAGACTCACTGACATGAATTCCCATTCCACACCTTATTGGTTGGTGACTGAGTTATTTTACCTTTATGGGCCTCAGGATTTTTTTTTCCATCTGAAAAAATGGTAATAAGAATGTCTACCATATAAGGTTGCTGCAGGAATTAAGGAAATATACCTAACAAAGGACTCCATAAGTACTTTTTGTTATTAATATTGTTTCCTGTGGCAGTAATAATCTTCTTTCAGATAGTCATGTGGTTTGCTGTACTCAGGTTTTCCTTAAACTTCACTCTTGGTAAGACCTCCACAGCCCTCCCTATGTAACTTTGCAACACCTACTAGTTCAAATTCCTTTCCTCATTTGAATTTTCCTTATAGCATTTATCATCTTCTAATGAGCCATATAATATTCTTGCTTATTTTGATTATGATCTCTCATGCCTATTAGAAACAACCTTCATAAAGTTGAAGATTTTTGTTTCTGATATTTGTTATATAATCAGAAAGTAGGTCAGTTATTGAACTAAAGAATGAATAACTTCTATGCTTTAAACTTATGAGTAAGAATGAATAACTTCTATATTTGTTAATTTTTAACTTTTATTGTTTTAGGAACTATTCATTTCTATCATCGTCTAACATAATTTTAGTCCCTGGTTTGGTTCAACTATTATCTTTCTCCCTCCCTCTTTCTCTTAGGTCCTAGGGATACTATTAAAGCCTTCTCTGTCTATACCAATCCATATCATCAAAGATTTTGAGATGGTAGGATGGCTTCCCAACAGTTATGGGAATGATTTCATGTTCTTTAAATAATTATCAAGAGCATTCACAAGATATTCCATTTTTCTTAGTTCCTTCATTTCTTGGCTCATTTATATCTGTACGTTCAATCCCTTTTTTGGTACTTATCACATATTTTAGGTGCTCTTTCTTCTGACATATCAGATACCTGAAATTCTATCCTTAACAAAGTCCAGAACATTTCCTTTTCCCCACACCTCCAAAGTTTAAACTTGAAATTCTTTCTATATAGTTCTTAAGATTATTTTCCTTTTCTTTATAATTTATTCTTCATCATTTATATAATACCTTACATGACAAAATCATATTTGCCATTAATGAAAAAGTGAAATTCATGCTATTACTGAATTTTACAGAAGTCAGCCTATGGCCTGTTGTGGTTTGGATGTGAGGTGTCCCCCAAAAGCTCAAGTGAGACAATGCAAGAAGGTTCAGAGGAGAAGTGATTGGATAGTAAGAGTTTTAACCCAATCAGTGAATTAAACCCCTGATAGGGATTGATTGTGTGGTAACAGAAGTGGTAGGGTGCGGCTGGAGGAGGTGGAAATTGGGGTGTGGCTTAGGGGTATGTATTTGTATCTGGCAAGTGGAAATCTCTCTCTCTCTGCTTCGTGATAAACATGTGAGCTGCTTCCCTCTGTCACACTCTTCGGCCATGATGTTCTGCCTCATCATGAGTCCCAGAGGAATGGAGTGGGTTTTTATGGACTAAGACCTCTGAAACTTCGAGCCCTCAAATAAACTTTTCCTCCTCTACAATGGTTCTGGTTGGGTCTTTTAAGTCACAGCAGTGAAAAAGCTGACTAAAACATGACCTTTTCCAATAGAGTTGATAGTATGATTTTCATCATGTTAAGACTTGTTTATAAATGGATATTAACATTAAATGTAACCTTAATGTCAAGGAACACAGAAAATAATGTTCAAAGAAATTATTAATTTGTGTTGATAAATTACACATAATTATTTTATTGGGTATTTTGCAAGGCTATAAAGAAGTTTCGAATTCCTTCAATTTATTAATGAAGGATTTGAGCCTTAGAAAATAGACATTACTTACCTACTCTACACATAGTACTTCTGATTCCCAATTTGAGCTTAAAACATGTAAGTATTTATTAGCAGATAAACATCCAGAATATTTTGGAGAAAAGGTAGTCCAAATCATGTGAAGAGGAATGAGATAGGGTGAATAATGGGTTTTGAGTGTAGGTAGACCTGAGGATAGGATAGAAGTTTTAATGGGAAGTTGAAAGATCTAGAAGAAGGTTGCTTTATTTAAGTGCTGTTTTTAAGGGTCATGAATTATGCGATATTTCTGTCCTTTCTCCTGTTTTAAAAGATGGAGCATCTCTCAATGTCTTTCCTGATTCCATAATGATAATTACCCTCTCCTTCCGCTATACCTGTATTTCCTCTCTTATAGTACATTGGAATATTCTGTTTCATCTGATTTTGTACCCTGAAGCATCTGACTAATCCACAAAAAAACCTCTGATCTGTTCTGGATAGGCTGTTTACCAACTAAGTGATCTTAGCAAGAAACAACTAATCTAAATCATGGTTCTCTGTGTATATGCAAATGAGATAGGGCTACATTATTGATTTCATTTTACCTTTTTCAGAAAAGTAGTATTGTATAGGTTACCAAATTAAAAGCAACTCGTTATTTTACCTCTATAATATCCTTGTCCAGCTGCTCTTGTAGGTATGTGGGTAACTGAACAAGATGGTGTTTTTCGAATTTTTGAGTTGGTGAACACCTTTAATCCCATACCCTGGAAAAAATGATCACTCCCTTTATAAACTTGATTAGAATTTTAAAAATATTACCCTTAGAAATTTTCTGTGTAATTCCAATAGTCTTATGTTAATTCCTTGGAGATATGCACAACTTGGGAAACACACTGTAGTAAAATTAATTTATGGATTGTTCATATTTTTTATTTATTATTTATTTTTGTTTAGTTGGGAAAAAAACACATAACTATAATTAAAAAGCATCTGATGAATAGCCAGAGGTTGGGTCTAGCCTTAACTGACTTACTAACAGAAATCTTGTGCGATATTAAAAGACATTTTACTTTTGTCATTGAATTCATTTTCTCAGCTGAAAAATAAAGTGGCAAGGTGAAATAAAAATTACTAAAATCATTTATAAATAGAAAGTTTTAGTAACATAAAAAACCCTAACACAGCAACAGCTTTACCTTGAGGAAACTAAAAACATCATCTTCATCATCACTTGATAAGGGAATATAGACAGCTCCTCCACGAATGATATAAGAATGTACACAGCTTGCCTGCTCTTCCTCCTGCTGGTCCATATTGTCAGGAAAATCAGTGAGATCCTTCACAGTTAGCAGATTATAGACCTGTAGCAGCAGGGAGATCAAAGGCAGAACTCTTACCTGATTTTTTTTTTTTAATTATTCAGTGAATTGATAGAAATTGGATGATTATCATCAACCTTTTCTTGAGTACATTCAGGTAGTTGGTACCTTAGAGAGAATTTAAAGATTTGGTTGATTTTTAACAGTAAAACCTGCTTGGGGAATTGCTTTCAAAGAGTAATAAAATCTTAAATTGTGAAGTATTAATCAAAACTTCAGTGTGGAGTTTAGAGGTAAAACTAGATCATTTATTGGAAGGAGATATCTAACTTACCTCTGTGTTTGATGATGATAATGCCCCATGGAATTCAGGTATGAATTGTTATTGCCCCCTGTTAAATTTTTATGTCTATTCAGCTTTGTTTTTGTACTGAAGAACCACACAGGCACATTAATGAGCATATATCATCCATTTTGGGTAGATAGACATTTATACAATTGCAAACAGAGATTACTTTTTTATGGAAAAAGAAGGATGATTTAGAACCAAATCCTCATAGCATAGAGCCAGAGGCCTGAATATTTATTCCTGGGCTGGAGTAAGATAGTCTTAACTGAAGACCTTCCAGCATCTGCCTGGCTTGATCTTCGAACTATTGTAGACCAGTAACTCCTGAGTGCCTGCCTTCTGTTTCCCCATTTTTGGACAGGACATCATTAGTGATCATTCCTTAACAGTTCCACCATTGTGTGTTCGGTGTGTGGAGGCAAATGACTTAATTTCACTTTAATTCAAGATATTCATAACTAGAGGTACTATAACTAGAGGAATTACCCTGGGAAGCATCCTTTCTACTTGGATCTGATTTAAATGGTGAAATTCAGTTTTTGAGCTGTTGTTATTTTAAAACGAGAATTTTAGGAACCACAGACAGAAGATTGAGTGTCTTTTACATGTGGGAGGATCATGAATCACTGGGGGTTAGCAGGCAGCCTATGAAGACCATCTCCAAAATTTCTCTGAATAATAATCTCTGCCTATTGTCATTCATGCCTTTGCAGTGTTCTTCCCATGATGTATAGGACTGACTTGCATCCTGTATCCTGTACCCTGAGGGATATTGTGGATATGATAGTATACAACTTCCAAGGCTAGGCCAAGAGCTTTAGCTCTCTTGGATCCCTCATCCTACCAGAAATATCTCTGGTAATATGAAGTCTCTGAGATGAGAAATATGAGGTAACATGAAAAACCCATCTTGGAATCAGGTCTCCCAAATTCAGTCAACTTTGTAAGACTGCAACTCTGGCCAACATGTTAATCATAATCATATGAGAGATCACAAATCACAGCCACCTAGATAAGTTGTTCTGAATACCTGACTCACAGAAACTAGAAGAGATAATAGAAGTTTACTGTGTTCAGTCACTAAGTTTTTGGGGAAAGGGTTATATGCAATAGTAGATAGTTAACAGCTTATACTTCTTTGCTTATTTACCTTTATTCTCCAGCAGAAGAGTTAAATGGGCACATCGGTGACAATGCATTATCTTTATTGGATAAACCAATGTTTTCTAAGTTATTATTCAAAACAAGTGTGCTTAAATATTTCTATAACTTAAAAAGCTGAAATCTCCATTTATGATTATGATCCTGTCTCATCTCCATAACACTCAAAACTTTGTATGCAACCAAAACAACCATTAAATTTATTGACTAGGGGCTAGAGATGTGACTCACTGGTAGAGATCTTGACTAGCATGTGTGAGCACTGGGTTCAATTATCAGCACCACATAAAAATGAATAAATAAAAATAAAGGTATAAAAAATACCTTTAAAAAATTTATATGACTAAACAGAGTAGATATAAATATTGAGAAGTAGACTAAATTCTATTAATATATGCTGAAAGTTTAGAATAGACTACCATATATAGGAAGTGTAAAAAAATTAAGTGTGTTTCCAAAGAAAACACCCAGAAAGAAAATTCCCTTTTCCAGGTTAACTCTTGATGCCATCTTATAATTAAGTAGAGAAATATAATTGCTCTTCAGTGTGAGAAGTATTATTTTATGAAGAGCTATTTTGAACTATTAAAATAGTAGAGAAGAACTTTGATTATGTGCTTCAAGCTGAAGGACATTATTTTTGATGAACAAAAGTTTATTTTGTGTTTGTTCTAGTTTCTGCTTCATATATATGAATTTTAAACCTGTGAAGTACTTATACCTTTGACCGATTTACCTCCCAACATAGAAAAATAGCAATACTTCCCTTCCAGGCAAATTAATCAGTCCTTTAAAATGTTGATTCATGAGGTAGTTAAAGCTATAAAATTTACCATAACTTTTAAAATATTTATTTATTTCTTTTTAGAAATGCATGAGAGTGGGATGTATTTTGACATATTACACATACATGGAGTATAACTTACTCTAATTAGGATCCCATTCTTGTGGTTTAACATAATGTGGAGTTACACTGGTCTACCATAACTTTTTGACAATGATAAAATCACATTTTTTTACATTATGCTGAAAATTTTCAAAATATATATAACCTAGTTTTCTATTTAAAACTTGGAGATGTAGTTTCTAAAAATTTTCCTTCCTTCTGATAATTGTTTCTTTGAAAACTATGTATTTGACAGTGTTTTTTCTAAATGGTAATAACATTTTTTTGCTCTTTTTCTGAGTCACATATAGCCTTTTACATATTGTTCCTAATAATGACAGTTCAGTAAGGACAGGACTGTAATACACTTATTTCTTTTTCCTCTGCTCCTGCAACAGATCCAGCACATAGTGGGCTTAAAACAAGAAGAAGAATGACAAGATAGTAAATAAATTAGCATGACATGTCAGGAAATTAGCATAACACCACAAATTATTACAACTACAGAAAAAAGCAGAAAATCAGAATTTTAGTCTGTGAATCAGACTACTATCAAAGATGTAGTAGGGAATTTAAAAAAAAATTATTGAAAATAATTTGTGAATTACTTATTAGCATTTTCACAGATCCCAAGGAATACAGAGACATGAATAGATCTGTTAGAAGGTATGTGACTTCCCTAGGATGCTTTCTTCTCTTTCTTTCTTTCTTTTTTTTTTTTTTTTTTTTTTCTTGTGGTGCTGGGGATTGAACCCAGGGCCTTGTGCATGTGAGGCAAGCAGTCTACCAACTGAGCTATATCTCCAGCCCCCTAATGCTTTCAAGTATTAATTTTATAGCAAGTTTATTTACTCCTGAGACAAAAAATATTTTATTTAGACAGAAGTCATATTAAGTAATACTTTTAGCAACTCATTAATCTGTTCTCTTTTTTGAACATAACTGTCTCATAGTGAAGAATCTAAACAAAATGTAGCTTTCATTAAGATTATTGAAGACATTAAAATGAAAACATTAGATTTGATTCCTTATAGAAATAGAAGCTGTGCCATAGGGAGAATCAAAACTTGCAGGCAGAGTTTCAGAATCACATCTCAGTTATGACACTTACTTCTGGGTAATCTTGCACAAATACCTCAACTGTCCAGTTCTTAGTATTGTCATCTTAAAATGAGGCTATTATATACTCTCTGGGATGCTGGGGTAAGTAAGTGAGAACACCTCTGTGGGACAGGGAGAGAAACTATCAGGGACTACATAAGTGGTAAGTATCTTTATTGTCATATTTTACTTTCAGTAGAGGCTTCTCTTGCTCTGAGCCCTTTTCATGGTCTTCCTGATCCCTGAACTCTGACTGGAACTCACCGAGGATACAGAGAATTCAGCTTCAGGCCTCATGAGCAGCACACTTTGGTCCACAGCACGGATGGCACAGAGGGATTGAGGAGAAGCTGTGATTCTCAGGTGGGCATGTGAGGCTGGAAGTGTTTGTCCTGGGCTGAAGCTCAAATCCACCTGTGAAATTGAAAGAAAAGTCAAAAAAGCCAACTTTCTGATTTAATCATGCATCTTTTTTTGGGGGGGGGGGTGGGCGCTGGGGATCAAACCCAGGGCCTTGTGCTTACAAGGCAAGTACTCTATCGACTGAGCTATCTCCCCGACCCATACATGCATCTCTTGAGTCATCCTTACATTCTGCTTTGTATGACTACATCAGGATTGTCAACTGGGAACCTCTTTTCACGTCTTTTCTTCATTGTTTATTGAAAAGGTTTATTATTTTTTTATTATCAACTACATTTCTTTAATTTAGGTAGATTCTAGATTGTTCAGGGAATAGGAGTCCTTTGAGAAATGCCAACCCTTTGAAATATAGCCACATTAGTTAAATTTGACCAAAGATTTGGGATTTTTTTGTTCATTTTCGATGCCCATGACAGTAGTGTATTTTGACATATTATACATTCATGGAATATAATTTATTCTAATTGGGATCCCATTCTTGTGATTGTATATGATGTGGAGTTTCACTGGTTATGTATTCATATATGTACATAGGAAAGTTATGTCCCATTTATTCTACTATCTTTCCTATTCCCATTCTACCTCCTTTCCCTTCTTTCCCCTTTGTCTAATCCAATGAAGTTCTATGCCCTACTCATTGTGTGTTAGCATCTTCATATCAGAAAGAACATTCAGCCTTTGGGATTGGCTTACTTCACTCAGCCTAATAGTCTCCAGTTCCATCCATTTACTGGCAAATGCCATAATTTCATTCTTCTTTATGGCTGGGTAACATTCCTGTGTGTGTGTGTGTGTGTGTGTGTGTGCGTGTGAGTGTGTGTCACATTTTCTTTATTCATTTATCTGTTGAAGGGCACCTAGGTTGGTTCCATAGCTTAGCTATTGTGAAAAAAATGTTAAATCCTTGTTCAATATATCAATCTTCTCCCAAGACATTAACTTAGACATCACAAGGATAGTTTGTTTGAATTTTAGAGGCCCATTGATGTTTCTGGTATATGAAAGGTATCTCTTGTTATTTGTATTTGTCCTATAGCTGTTTGGAACTTCTGAGTATTGACCTTATATATGCATACAGTGGAGTCAGCAAAGAGTTAATATAAAACTGAATTATATTTTATGTGGTAGCAGCTTTGAGTAATTAAAACAGTGCTGTACTAGAAGCCTGAAGTTTTGACTCTGCCATTAATTTGTTGGTAACCACTGAACAACTCATTTTACTCTTCTGGGTCCACTTTTCTTTGGGATAAAATTGATGGTAGCTATAGTATCACTTACTTGTGTTCTTACCATTTTATGTTGAATCACTTACCTTGTTGGCTAAGCAATTTTCAATTTCAAAATTCTCAGAATCTCCGATAACTTCTCCATCTGGTAAAATGGTAAAGAGGAACATTCGTGCGATAGGAGCGATGTCTAACTCCACAGAGAGTGACAAGGAAAAACTGCCTTTCACTGGAGTGTGGAAAGAGTGAGAAATGTGGTGGTGAGTTAGGACACTGTTGCTTGATCTCACCCAGTTCAGAACTGTGCCTATGCATTCAGTGACTTAGTCTCTTTAAATGTCATTTAAGTTATTTGGTGATATTAATAGACTGATATCTCCCTTTATGACTTCAATTGTACATTAAATTAACAAGATTCCTTTCACTTACACCTTTCTTCATCTAATTTTCCACCTAACTGATGCCTAAATCAACTTAAATATTAGTATCTTCAAGTTGCTCCACATGTATGCACAATGAATGGTGATCATTTTATTTAGACTTCAGACTAGAGGTGATTTTCAACTTAAATAGTGCTCAAATTTGTAAGATATTTTTCAAATATGTGACTTTTAAAATCTCAGAATATGAAAAAAATTCATGGGCACTAAACTTCCTAAAGAATATGTAGATCTTCAACTTTTCATTGCAGTTTTAAGCTCTTACAAGTCCTATTAATGTGTGTCTACCAGAAGTGTTGAACAGTACTCAGCGCATTGAAAAGCACATTAAAATTTAAGACTAGTGAAAAGAAACAAAAGGCCAGATGCAATATTTCTATTTTCTGAAAGGTTCAATGCTGACTTGAGTTTATGACCCACATTTAGTTGAAAAAAAAATTGTAAAACAAAAAAACTAAGGAATTTTTCTAATGATAACAAAGAGTTTGGAATATTGGTTCACAAAAGGACAGAAAACAATCTGTCATTTGTTCCACACCTTCTTTCCTCTTCTCCACATCCTATACCCAGACACCCAGCTATAAGGCTTCCCAGTCCTGCATTTCCAAGTTTTCCAGTCACATATTCTTGGTACAATTAGGCTACATATAGAAAAACAAAGTCTTTAGACATTGTTGAAAGTCAAAATAACATAGGACAAGGACATTATAATCGTAGATAAATTACAACTGATTTTCCCTTTTGACTATAAGTGTTTAAAAATTAGGTCTACTATCCTTCAGTAAATTTTGTAAAGTATTATATTAGGATGAGAAAGTCTAATGTACAACATGAATATTATAGTTAACAAAAGTATACTGTGTTTGGGATTTCTGCTGCGTAGGTTGTAGCTGCCCTTGGTACATATACAATAAAATGTGCAACCAGGTGAGATAATGTATCTATTAATTTGTATCACTATAGTAACCATTTTGTTTCCTACATTATCCCATAAATCATGTTGAACACCTTATATATGTACAGATAAAATTTATTTTTTAAAAGTGTCTAAAAGCCCTGCTATTGGTGATGCTCAGTTAAAAATGGTTTAACTCTCTGTAAAAATGGATTTTTTCCAATACTATGTAAAGTTTACTTTAACTTAACATTGTTTGCTTATGTAGCAAAACTCTAAGGTTGAGAGGAAATGGGGTTTCTAATGTCACTTAAGCAGTGCCATGTCATTCATAGCATTGTCCAATTGGACAGATCAAGTTTCATTTCTAATCTTGAAAAAGACATAAATTTCCCCTCTAAAATGATTTCAGTCCTCCCATCACTGTGTCTTGAGCTAACTATAGAAAGCAGAGTAGACTTGAAATATCATAAAATCAGAAAGAGAAGTTAGAGCAGACATCTTTTCTGAAAAGAATAATTTAAAGAAATCAAACTCCTTATTACTGACATTTGTGAAGCTTTTGTTATAATCTGTATTCTGAATTTTAAACATATTCAAAAATAGTCTGAAATTAGAAATTTGAATGCTGTACAGAATAGTGTAAAAACGATAACAATGGGAGCCAATCCAAGTTGAGCAATTAAAAAAGTCAAACAAGTGGTGAACAAATATAGAATGTTAGGGTTTTCAATGATTCTTAATGGACAGCAACTGCATAATTTGTAAAACTTATAACATATAATTAAAATTGTTTTCTAATAAATAATTGGTATTTTATTTTCCCCAAATTATTAGGGAGAGGGACCATAAAAATAAAAGAAAATGTTAGACACAGAACAAGTTCAAATAGTTATTAAATTTAGTTCTGTGATGAGGTGGAGGTTGGCAAAATGTTTGCCTTAGGTTAGAATTTAGATACTACAATGTTCATGTTTCTCTTTTAATCCTTCACATGGATTAAATTAGAATAGAAAATAAACTTGGTTCCCTTCCTCCAATTTATTCATGAAGTAAACCCAATTTAAAGTATGAAGTGCTTAAGGTCTGGCACAGAAAAAATCTTTATTACCATTCTTCCAATTTTTCATAATTATCTTTCCTTCTCTGCAATATTAAGGTGAACAGTATACATTTATTTTTAGGGAGAAAATGGAAGGAAGCTTAGGTTTTAAAAAGGTTTTACTTCAGTGTCAAATAGAAGAGATGAACTAAAGTGAACAAACTAGTGTACCTTGAAAGAGTGTCTGAGGGGTTTTCAGGATGGCAGAATAGAGGAGCTCATTTTCCTGGTTGCTCCGTGGAGTGAAACCAAGAAAGCAAACAGGTAGCTTCTCAGCAAGTTGGTGAACAACAACAACAAAAAGCTGGGGACTTTTCTAGAATTTAAAACAAATGGTGCTGGGAAAACTGGAAAACCATATGCAATAGAATGAAATTAAACCCCTATCTCTCACCCTACACAAAACTCAACTCAAAATGGATCAAGGACCTCGGAATCAGACCAGAGACCCTGCATCTTATAGAAGAAAAAGTAGGTCCAAATCTTCAACTTGTTGGCTTAGGATCAGACTTCCTTAACAGGACTCCCATAGCACAAGAAATAAAAGCAAGAATCAATAACTGGGATAGATTCAAACTAAAAAGCTTTCTCTCAGCAAAGGAAACTATCAGTAATGTGAAGAGAGAGCCTACAGAGTGGGAGAATATCTTTGCCAACCATACCTCAGATAGAGCGCTAATTTCCAGAATCTATAAAGAACTCAAAAAACTCTACACGAAGAATACAAATAATCCAATCAACAAATGGTCTAAGGAAATGAACAGACACTTCACAGAAGAAGATGTACAAGTAATCAACAGATATATGAAGAAATGTTCAACATCCCTAGTAATAAGGGAAATGCAAATCAAAACTACCCTAAGATTTCATCTCACCCCAATTAGAATGGCGATTATCAAGAATACAAGCAACAATAGGTGTTGGCGAGGATGTGGTGAAAAAGGAACACTCATACATTGCTGGTGGGGTTGCAAATTAGTGCAGCCACTCTGGAAAGCAGTGTGGAGATTCCTCAGAAAGCTTGGAATGGAAACACCATTTGACCCAGCTATCCCACTCCTTGGCGTATACCCAAAGGACTTAAAATCAGCATACTACAGAGATACAGCCACATCAATGTTCATTGCTGCTCAATTCACCATAGCCAGATTGTGGAACCAACCTAGATGCCCTTCATTTGATGAATGGATAAAGAAACTGTGGCATATTTATACAATGGAATATTACTCCGCAATGAAGAATGATAAAATTATGGCATTTGCAGGCAAATGGATGAAATTGGAGAATATCATGCTATGTGAGATAAGCCAATCTCAAAAAACTAAAGGACGAATGATCTCGATGATAAGCGGATGAAGACATATAATGGGGGGTGGGAGGGGTTAGCATTAGGTTTAGGGTTAGGTTTAGGGTTAGGGTTAAGGAGAGCGGTAAGAATGAAGGAAAGAAGGACTGTATAGAGGGGAAAGAGGGGTGGGAGGGGTGGGGGGAAGGGAAAAAAAATAAACATCATTGCCCTATGTAAACGTATGATTACACAAATGGTATGCCTTGACTCTATGTACAAATAGAGAAACAACATGTATCCCATTTGTATACAATTAAAAAAAAATAAAAAAAATAAAAAAAAGGCAAAAAAAAAAATAAAACTGGACATTCAAAGCAGATTTGTACTCAGGAGGTTGGATGTAATAAAATAAGGAAGAAATCCCTAGCAGCACAGCCACTACCAGGGCTGGACCACAAGCACCAGCCAGAGCGGTCACAATATCCATGTGTAGAAAAAACGAGCTGCCATCTCTCCAGGTTACGTGCAAAGGACAAAGGAAGGAAATGTTTTGCAACCACTGTGTGGGGGCCCACAGTTGAGGTAGCTGATTTCTGGCAAACCTGAGTTTGGCCCCAAATACAGGCCCAGTAAACACACTGCATGGCATCGAGTGTGCTTAAGTGACCAGAAAAAAATCAGACGTGAAGAGAGGTTTACACTGGGTACAACTGGTTGTGAAAACCCACCCAACTTTACCCCTGTTCCTCCAATCTGACTGCTTGCTGGACAGGCTGGGAGAGAGAGGCCGCTGGCCAGGAACTATGAAGGGCAGGGGCAGAAGAGTTTGGAGACTGAACCCAAGACCAGGAAACATGGGGTCTGAGGTGACACAGGGGTCTAAGAATTGGGTCCCCCACCACATGAGTGGAACCCAGCGGGGACCCTTGGGGTACAGTCTTCCAGTATGGACCAGCAAGTCCTGGGCACTAGAGGTGTGCTGATTTAAAATCTCCAGACTGATTAGCATTCAGTAAAGAGCCTGGAGCCCATCTAAGCCTAAACTGCACCTCCAGGAATTCTACTTACGGGATCACCATGTTCACTCCAGCAATTTAGAGGGTGAATGATCACTCTCCAGACGCTCCCACCTAAAACTGCTGAGAGAAACTGAGAATCTTTTGAACTCCAATGGAAAGAATTTTTTAACTTTTCATCAATATTTTTAAAAATTCTTTTTCTCTGTTTAATTGTGACCTTAATGGTACATGGAACTTTTTACATATTCCCATTTGTTTTTTTCTCATTTCTAGCATTTTTAAAGCCAGTTATTTTTCATGGATTAGTTTTTTGTGAACTAGCATGTTTGATTAATACAATTTTGTTTGTATTCTTTTATTATTTTCCAAAATTTTTACTTTACATATTTTTTCTCACGCCTGTTCCCCTTCATTCTCTCCTTTCTTCGAACAGCCAATCTATATTGTTCTTTCACTCTTCCTTTAATTTTTTATTTCTTCTTTTCTCCTCCTACCTCATAATTATCACATTCTATATAATTTCTGTTCTCTTCCTGTCTACCATTTGAAATTATAAACCCTTTTGCAAACTTGTTGTTTTTATTGTAGGCAATAACTGATCATAACATTTCTGTTTATTGTGACGAATAAAATTGTAGATGTCATAGTAGGAACTATTTGGTTTAAAGCTGCATATTGTTTGCATTGGTTTTTGTTGTTATTTGTCTCCCCCTAAACAGTGAGGTACTGGAAACCTTCAGCAACACTATAAAACCACAGAGTAGAAACTCTACTGCCTCAGATCCATACTATTAGATGGGTAGACACAACAAGCAACATGAAAAATCAAGGGAACAAGTCACCCCAAACAAACCAAGATACTCCAATAACAGAATCCATTGACACCGCAGTGGAAGAAATATCAGAGAAGTAGTTTAGAATGTACATTGTTAAACTGATCTGTGAAGTAAGGGACAGTATAAGAAATGAAATCAGAAAGAAAATACATGAAGTGAAAGATCACTTCAATAAAAAGGCAGAGAGTATGAAAAAAAAACAACAAGCAGAAATCCTTAAAATTATGGAAACAATAAACCAAATTAAAATTCAATAGAAAGCATCACCAACAGAATAAACCACTTGGAAGACAGAACCTCAGGCAATGAAGACAAAGTACATAATCTTGAAAATAGAGTGGACCATGGAGAGAAAATGTTAAGAAACTATGAACAAGACTTCCAAGAACTATGGATAATCTGAAGAGACCAAATTTCAGATTTACTGGATAGATGAAGGCATGGAGATAGAGACCAAAGGAATGCACAATCTTTTCAATGAAATGATAACAGAAAATTTCCCAAACCTAAAGAATGGAATGGAAATCAAATACAAGAGGCTTACAGGACCCGAAATGTACAAAAATACAACAGACCCACACCAAGGCACATTATAATGAAAATGCCTAACATACCGAATAAGGATAGTATTTTAAAGACTGCAGGAGTAAAATATCAGATTATGTATAGGGGGAAACCAATTCAGATCTCAGCTGATTTCTCAACCCAGACCCTCAAAGCTAGGAGGTCCTGGAATAACATATACCAAGCTCTGAAAGAAAATGGATGCTAACCAAGAATCCTATATCCAGCAAAATTAAGCTTCAGATTTAAAGATGAAATAAAACCTTCCAATACAAACAAAAGTTAAAAGAATTTGCAACTAGAAAGCCTGCACTACAGAACATTCTCAACAAAATATTCCATGAAGAAGAAATGAAAAAAAAAAAGTGAAAACCAGCAAAGGGAGGAAATACACTAAAGGAATAGTCAATCAAAGGAGAAACTAATTCAAATTAAAAACTAGAAATAAACACAAATGATGGAACACAAATCATATCTCAATAATAACCTTGAACATTATTGACCTAAACTCATCAATCAAAAGACACAGACTGGCAGATTGAATTAAAAAACAAGACCCAACAATATGCTATCTCCAAGAAACTCACTTCATAGGCAAATACTTCCACAGACTGAAGATGAAAGCAAGGGGAAAAAACATCACTCACATGGATCATGAAAACAAGCAGGGGTTTCTATCCTCATATCAGATAAAGTTGAATTTAAGTCAAAGTTAATAAGAAGAGATAAAGGAAGTCATTTCATACTTTTAAAGGGAATCACACATCAACAAGACATAACAGTTTTAAATGTTTATGCCCCAAACAATGAAGTATATGTGTGCATCAAACAAACCCTTCTCAATTTCAAGAATCAAATAGACCACAACACAATAATCAAATAGACCACTGGGTAACTTTAACATGGCTCTGTCACCACTGGATAGATCCTCGAAACAAAAACTAAATCAAGAAGCTATAGAACTAAAAAATTGGTAATTCAGACTTAACAGACATATGCAAAATATTTCTGCCATCAATGACTGAATTCACTTTCTTTTCAGAGCACACAGATCCTTCTTTAATATAAACCATGTTATGTAAGCTATCACATATCTTGCCTTACAATTGTAATAGTACCTTAATATATTTTCAACATTTGTAGGATTATTTTGATAGCTCCTTTTCCATTAATATTAGTTCTTGCTTTAGAATTGTTTAATTTTTATCAAATTTTAGCAGTATTATTTCTTCTCTATTTCACATATTTTTGTTCCTACTCTTATTTTTTCCTTCCTACTATATAATTTGAAAGTAATTTGGTTGTTATTCTAGCTTCTTTCTAATGAGTACTTTGTTGAAAATGTTCATCTGAGTGCTATTTCATCATAGAGATCCTGATATTTTTATCAGTTAGTTCAAAGCACTTTTACTTACTTTCCTTGTGCTTTTCCCTTGACCTCTGAAATATTTATAAGTATGCCTCTTAATTTTGAAATAGTTGACATGTGGGAGTGATGTTCTATATATCTTAAGGTGATTGATTTCTAATGTAATAAATCATGCAGGAAACAGTCTGCATGATTTCAAAGTTAAAAAGTAATGGAAATACTTTATATATTGGTTTTATTGGTTACATACATGTCAAAACTGATCAAACTGCATACTTCAAATATGTGCCTTTTATTGTACTTCAGTTTTACCTCAAGAAAGCCATGGGAAAGAAAGAGTGTTTGATATACTGTAGGCTATCAAACATATCTATTAACCATTGTTGAATTTAAAAAGATGCCAAACAATCATAAGGAAACTTTTTATTTCCTTATTGTCTTCCTTCTTGTTATGAAGGAATAATAAAAAAATAATTTCCCCATTTGTGAATCATCACTGAGGGGAAAGGATAGATGTGTTAGGGAAGAAATGGGGAGATGGATTTGAGGGTACTCACTGTCTCCTGACTCTACAGACAGAGCGTGGGTCCCTGATCTGACGATGCCTCCCTTAGCCATAATCTGAAATGAAAAATCAACAGAAAAGAGACTTGACCTCTTCGACTTTGACCCACTTTTATTTGTTGAGTCTGCTGGAGGGAATCAACCTGATAAAAAGTTGGAGATAAGGAAGCATGGATGAGAATTACTTGTGGTGCCCGAGTAATTTATTTTGACATTTTTGGACCCATTGACCACTTTTGTCTACTGATAAGACCCAAATACATTCCACTGCCTTATTCTTACCACATAATAGAAAATGAGTTCTTTGAGTTTTCCCATGGCTTGTCCATCCAGTATGTAGTGTGCCTTGATATTCTGTGTTTGGCCACAGGGCAGGGTACCAGCCACAGGCTCCAGGTAAAGGTAACTCCCACTTAAGGAGAAAACATGACTTGCAATGTGTTCAGCTCCCAGGTGTTCTTCTCGGAACCATAGATAGTTAAAACATACGTTAGGTTGCTGGTGGTAGACCTGATACAACAGAAAAGCAAAGAAACAAAATTATCTTGAAATATTTTACCTAGTTTCTTACCAAAATGAATAGTTACAACTATGTGTCTTCTACTCTATGAGTCTCCCTCATACCCACTGACCACCAAATACCCTAGTTGTCAGCATCCATATGTTGAAGAAATTAAAAAGAAGTCATCCACAAATTTGTCTCCTTTTTCCTGATTCTACTGACTTGTCACTACTTTGATTTTTTTTTCCTTCTTCTACTTCTCAGAGCTGGAGGAAAAAAGATGTTCAAAGACTAAATCAGCCAAATGAGCAGAAAAGAGAATCATCAGATAACTGAAATCCCTTGTAAGTTGCTTTAATTGAAATTATATTATATACATTAATGTAATATATTATCTTACTGATCTCAAAATCACTTACAAAAAATCCTCAGAAAATGTTTCTTTTCATTATTATGATTTCCAACTTTTAAGGCCTATGTAGTTCTTGGAACTCTAAACCTTTGCAGATATTTAGCACATAATTCCATATTCCCTAAAGTCACTGCTCCTTAGCTCTTTTCTTGGTGCATGAATTATTTTTTTCTGAATTTATTTGGCATTTTTATAGACTAATCTATTTGATCCCATAATAAAATTTCTGTTTGTTTAACAAACTATTATACTTAGATACATTATACTAATTATTTACTTTATGGATATATCAACTATTTTAAGTTTGGGATTCTGTTTATTTATCTTTTCAGACCTAGGGTGAAACAGGTATCCATGACATGGAAAACATTTAACATCATTACATATTTTAAAATTTAATTAACATGTGAATATTGGGAATTAGAAATAATTTAAATACTCTTTAAACTAGAATCAACAAATTACAGTCTTTTACCACTTTTTGGTTGTGATAACAAGCAAGAAAACCTTTAAAGGTAGAAATCTTTTGATCATCATCATTAGGCAATATATACTAGGTGTGTGTATGTATGATCACTTTACAAAATACCTAAATAAATGTGAAAATATATAACAAATTACATGAATAAATGAAGCAACTGATGTTACTCAGAGCTGAAATCAAATAGGATTTTTATTTGCACAGTGTATACAATTTTACAAATAATGCTAATGAAATTATCAGTCACTTCTATAATATCCTTTTCTAATGCCTTAATTATTTTTCATGAAATTCTATTATTCTCAAATTTCTAACCTTAAAGTTTAGACTTCTTATTTCTTTCAAATGCAATGTGTGCTCTGAATATTTCACTGTTAACTAATCTTATTTCTCTCTCTTTGTCCTCAGAGGGTTTCTTTTTGTACTTACCGTAATAAAAAGTTTGTTGGTTAAAATGTTAGTGGTATTGATTGAAAACTGCACAAGACCCTGTTCATTAGTAGTTGCATTGTAAAGATAATTGGCTCCACTTGCAGAGATGAAGATGAATTTATTGGGAATGGGAATACCTTTCCCATCTACCAGAAGCACCTAAAGAATAAAAAAAGTATTTGATAATTTATATGGATAACAAAGATAACAGAACTCACATGCACAAATACCTTTAGTGCTGTAACTAAGTTTACTACGAAGCTTTTCTTCCATTTGGCTCCTCAGGTGCTTTCATAACTAGTTTATTTTTGAAACTCTGTAGTATTTCCATTAAGACTAGGGAGGTTTTAATTTTTTTAAAATTATTTTTCCAGGCAGGAGATTTTTAATAATTACATTTGTCACTTAGTACAAAATTACAGTGAATGTAAAAAGGGCTGCTTTCCCCTTTTCACCTGGTGGGAGGCTAGAGTGCTCTTCCTCCCTGAACAAGACATTTTTCTGTTTCAACTTCCCACAAATGGAGCTAATATTAGTGCCTCCTTCACGTGTCACAATGAAGATTAAGTAAAAGAATTCATTTAAAATATATTAGAAGATATCTGACATGTTTATTCCACAAATATTAGTTAATAACTTTACTATTATCTCCTGAAATAATCAGCTGTGAAAATCCACGTGAAAATATTTCTTTTTGAGGAAAATAATTTTATAAAACTGATAAAATTTTTTCTTAATATGAATAAAATCAATATTTTCCTTGCTTTATTCAATTATATACCTTACATATTAAAACAGTACAACAATAACCATGAAATGCATGATATAATAATACCTATACCTAGAATTTGAACAATTTATTCACCTATTTCTAAGTAGAAGAACAGGTATAAAAAGGGATATTGGGAGTCACGTGAGAAACTGAAAATTCTGTTGCTAGCTGGATAAGGGCAGAAATGGTATTTATTTTGAAATGGGTAAGCAAGGAGATTTTATATAATAACTGTCATATTACATTGACTCTTTATTAGTAACATATCCAAAATAGAAATGATATGCCTGATTCTTTACTATAGGTTTGTACATTTCATCAGTGATATTTACAAAGGGAAATTCTAGTTCTTGGTTCCATGATTTTGGTTATATTGATTAGTATATAATTTCATAAAACTGAATCAAGTTAATAACTGAATCAAATATGGGTTACATAATTGGGCCCTGGAATAACACCAACTGGAAATTTTGCCTACTTGTGAGTTACACTATACTCTACCTGTCCAGAAAAGGGGATTCCTCGTCTAAAGTGTGAGTCCACTCTCACGAACTTGAGTTTGGTTGCAATGTTTGTGATTTCACTTGTCCCATTTCCAGTGAATATCAGATCTGAAAAATATATAGAAAAGAGTAAATACCCTTGGAAGTTACTTTAATCCTAAAATTTCCTTCCTATGTCAACCTTTCTTATCCTTATTTTGTTAATGAGAAATAAATCAATGTTCAGCATTTTATCTCCCATATTCATTTAGTACTCAAACCTGTTCCCTCTTCTCTGATCTTGGCTTCCACTCTGAGTTTCATTTCGTAGCCTATATTTTTAATGTGGAACAATTTTGTTTTTACTTCTTGGGTGATGCAGCCATTGCTGTTGAGCTGAGAATACAAAAATAATAAATGTCATACTGATTAACATCATTAATCACTAAATTTATTCTCTTTCTGATGCTAAGGAAACTTTCTTGTTAAATTGTTAAATTGTTAATTGACCTTCAGGAACTTTATATTCATTTCTGCTTTGTAATCTCCAAGGTTAGTTTTCCAATGAAAATCTTATTTGACTAAGAATAGAAATTCCTGTTTTTGGTAAGGGATATTTTGGGATAAGTTTGCCCTATTGTTCTCCTTCTAGTTAGTAAAATGGATGCCTTCCTGGCTGAAATGGTGATAGTACCAGGACAGAAGACTGAACACTAACCTGCTGACTGAATTCCTCACAGAACTGGTTCTTGATACAATTGCCAGGATGGGATAACTTTCTACACATGCTCACAGTTGCAAGTCCTGGAACTGGTTTCCCATAGGTGTATCTATCATGTGAGAAATGAATGAGGAACTGAGAAAGGCCACCTGCATTTCCCACTACCAACCCTCCACAGAGTGGTTATTCTGTACAGTTCCCTACACATGGTTACCCTGTGGACTCAAACCACACAAAAACATGTCTGGGAAATGTACCTCTTCAAGAAGCATTATCCAAGCAACAATAGGTGTTGTCGAGGATGTGGGGAAAAAGGTACACTCAGACATTGCTGGTGGGGCTGCAAATTAGTGCAGCCACTCTGGAAAGCAGTGTGGAGATTCCTTAGAAAATTTGGAATGGAACCACCATTTGACCCAGCTATCCCACTCCTCGGCCTATACCCAAAGGACTTAAAATCAACATATTACAGAGATACAGCCACAACAATGTTCATAGCTGCTCAATTCACAATAGCCAGATTGTGGAACCAACCAAGATGCCCCTCAATTGATGAATGGATAAAAAACTGTGGTATATATATATATATATATATATATATATATATATACAATGGAATATTACTCAGCCATAAAGAAGAATAAAATTATGGTATTTGCAGGCAAATGGATGCAGTTGGAGAATATCGTGCTAAGTGATATAAGCCAATCTCAAAAACAACAAAGGATGAATGATCTCACTGATAAGCAGATGATGACACATATAGAGGGTGGGAAGGGGGCAAGAATGGAGGAAGGAGGGACTGTATAGAGGGATAAGAGGGGTGGGAGGGGTGGGAGGAATAAAAAACATAACAGAATGAATAAAAAACTATTACCCTAGGTAAATATGTGATTACACAAATGGTATGCCTCTACTTCATGTACAAACAGAAACAAGATGTATCCCATTTGTTCACAATAAAAATGAATTAAAAAAGGAGCATTATCCATTAAAACCTTCAAAACCATTCTACACTCTGTCAGAAATATTTTAAGCTTCCTTCCTCTTAGCCTGTTTATTTTTATTATTCTTTTAATTTAGTGATTATAAAATCAAAATTTATTCTGTATACCAAATGAGCAAATTTAGATGAGAAGTAGAATAAAATAAATAATAAGCAAACCCAAAACAATTATAACACACATACCTATACATGCATGAGAAAGAGAAAAAGAGAGAGAGAGAGAGAGAGAGAGAGAGAGAGAGAGAGAGAAGGGGGACCCTAAAAATATCATGGGGTATATATAAAAGTAATTTGCAGGGTTGTGTATGTGTGTACATTGTATATTAATTATTTTTCTCTCCTCTTTAATAAAAATGAAATAATTGATAATCATTTTGCTTTGAGCATTAGCTTTCTTTTCTATTTGTGAATATCTTTGATGTTATCTCAAAAAAAAAAAAAAAGAATCAGAGCAACTTATGCTGAAACTCCTAACCAAAATATAGATATCTGCCTTTAAGTTAGATATCTGTCTTTAAATTAGATAGATGATTCCTTGGCTATTACTCTGAGACAGGACTGAGGCAGAAGCCTGGGAGTGTTGGTATTTTTAGCTTTTAATAGTTAGACTTGCATATTTCTTTATCCAGCCTGCTACCTCTACTATTGCTTATTTGCCAGAATGAGTTTTAATTCTCAAGCTTTAAAGAAACTGCAAGAGTTATCTGTATTCAAAAAAGATAAAAGTGGAAGGGATCTTTATAGATCATGTTCACTCCCTCAATTTACTACTTAAGAATGGAGGATCAACTGGGCCTGGTGGTGAATGCCTGTAATCCCAGAAACTTGGAAGACTGAGGCAGGAGAATTTTAAGTTCAAAGCCAGACTTAGCAATTTGGTGAGGCCCTAAGTAACTTAATGAGAACTTGTGTTTAAATAAATAAATAAATAGGCCTGGGGATGTGGCTCAGTGGTTAAATTCCCCTGGGTTCAATCTCCAGTGCCCAAAAGAAAAAAAAAAAAAAAAAAAAAAAAAAAAAGAAAAGAAAAGAAAAGAAAGAATTGAGAAAAAAAAGAAAGAAAAATAGCAGCACAGCAACATGCCTCAGTGAAATAGTGCCACTGGTAGTGAAGCATTCTCATGGCTGCTTATTTGAACCTACTGCCCTTATGGTCATAATTTTGGTCACTAGATCATTTATTTTATGCTTAAGTCACTTCTTTAGAATTCTAATTATTGGTTTGGCCCAATAGTTTTTTTTATTGTACAATGTGCAGTTTATTTGAGTCATTATGCAAATTAAGAATAAGAAAACATTAATAAAACCTGTCAAAAAATTTAAATATTGAATGCTATTTGACACTTTTAAAGTTTAATAATTAACCTTTCAGATGAGGTAATGGCATTTTTATGGTTTACAAATGAGTCCATATTTGTGCACAGGTCACACCCATGTTGAGTCCATTGGGACAAAACATAATCATACACAAGTTACAGTAAATGGATTTTTAAATTACAGATGGGTAGCAAAGGACAAGAAAATCTTAGGATTCCATCTGTCCACCTTCCCAAGGCGAGTAGTTTTGGCCTGTGATCTTTAACTTTCCTGTCATGTTTTCACTCAGTCTCATTAGATCCTCCTTTTTGCTCCATGTCAGGATTAGTATTTATGGTACGTACATGAAGAAAAGGAGAAAGTAAAATATCTTAGAGCAGAAAATTCTGAGGGAAATATTTCAGGCTATTAAACAATTGGTTCCATCACTGTGCCAAAAGGATCTATGTTAATCATCAAAATATTTCCTTAAAATTGCCCACTGGAGAGATTAAACATAATTCATCCAATGTTCCATGAGGAAGCAAGAAGGCAGATCCAGCAATTAAAATGTTTAGGTTTAATAGGGCTTTTCTTTTCAATCAGTTAGTGCCATGGGGAGAAATGAGGCTACAAATTTTAAGATATTAAGATATTTATAGGTTCCCTATGGTTTGCTTTAAAATATTAAAGCAAAAGAAAAGTACTGTAGGGAGAGTAAATGGAGCAAAACACTGGAAAATTTCATAGTTTTTAAAAATAGGTAGCAGATACATGAGGTTTCATTTTACTTTTCTGTCAACTTTTGCACTTGGTTGAAAATTTCCTTTGTAGAGTTGGAACAAAGGGTGCTTATAAGTCAAAATTGCCAAAAATAATGTGTAAACACTCAGATCTAGACACACTCAGGAAAATTTGAGAATCTGACTCTAAGTTTATAACTAATATTGTAAACTATTTTAAATGTTGCTAAGTATAATAATGGTATTGTGGTAAGTGGGAAGATACCTCTATTTTTAAAAGGTACATACTTGGGGAACATTTTTTGACCTCTAATTGAACCTAAAATATTAAAGCAAAATAATGATGCAAATACGGAAAGCTGTTCCTTGCTAAATGATGATTAAGGGTGTCTTTTTTTCTTTCCTATATTTGTGATTTTATTAATAAGTAGTCAAAGAGAAGTCAATGGAATACTATTATAGAAGTACTCAGGGAAACTTAAGTTTATTATCTCTACTAAGCTAAATAAGCATTCAGAATTGAGGCCAAATATGACAATGTAGACAAAAACAACTCACATCCCACATACTGTTATGTTCACTTTTTCATCCAGGATACTGATTATCTTTGGCACTTGGACTTTGACCTCAAACTTGGGAAGCACTATTAACAGAGATAAAAAGAGAGGTCGGTGAACATTTACTAGAAATGCAAACATTTTTAACACATCTATAATTTTCCCTCAAATGGTAATCTGAAATGTTAGATGCATTTCAATGCACTACTTTAAGACAGCACGATTTAACAATCCATGTAGAACCAATTAAAACGAACTCTATAACCACAGATTTCAATGGCACTAACAGATGGTGATAGTTGTACTTACGTAAGAATTTTCATACTCGTCAAAGAATAACAAGCATACTGAAATGATTTTACAAACTCTTTTGAGTTTCTTTGTTAACATAATCATGATGGCTTTCTTTAGAGACAGGTATGACTGGCTCTAGTTCAAGTTCAAAATACTTTTGGAAAATTCAGATGATTTAAGTGAACTTATATTTTATGTACCAAATAATTCTGCCCTTTCCCTCTTGTATTATCCATACCAAATTCCTCCACAGTGAAGGAGTGCTCTGCTGTTCCACCTGATTCTTTCTGTACCACCACTTTGTAGGAGCCCTGAATGGGCTCTGATGAGAGGGGAAAGGAGAGTTGACTGAGGCCACTTTCTAACTTGAGACTCTGCCACTGTGCGATTCTATTTCTTTTGGGGTTCTAAAGGAAAACAAGAAGCACAGGGAGTAATCATTAAGTTGTGATGGTCCTTGAACATCACCAGTGATTTGGGGGTGGTCATTAGCATTGCCTTTGAGAGAGACAAACATAGAAGGGAGATAAAATACAATAAATTGGGCTTCAGGGAAGAGGAATATGTGAATTTCCTAACACATCAAAATACGAATTTCCTATGTGATGCTTACCTCAATGTATATCAGTGGAATCTACAGGAAAAAAGGAAAGAAGTAATGTGATTATTACTGTGGGTTGCCATTTCCCTGAAAGAGTATTTAATCATATAATTTGAATACTTACATCCTCCTAATGAATATATGACTATGGTATTTACTTTCATAAGAGAAATAATATAAATATAAATAATAAATCATAAATTTATATGTCATTTTGACTTAGAACCAGTAGGAAGAGAATTTCCAGAATTATTGGTTTAAAAGCAAATCAAGACTATACCTCTACTAGAAGAGAGGTGTTCAAAGAAATAATACATGCTGAGGCAGATGGAAATGCTAATTTCCCTGATTTGATGATTACATATTATATACATGTGTTAAATTATTATCCTTTGCTCCATAAATATGTTGATTATTGTATGTCAATTACAAATATTTTAAAAGTAGCTTTGTTCCTTTGTCATAATGTTGAAGATCAGTTGGAGGAAGTGATACTCAATTAGCACATCCAACTCTCTATTATATAAATTTTCTAATATATATATTTAATGTTTATTATATATAATAAAATTATAAGATACTTACATACATTCAGAAATAAAAACTGTTGCTTTTTAAATCATATACTCAATGAGAATATTATAAACTCTATGAGTATATGAATGGCAACAAAATTCTTTCTTGTGTCTCTTTATTATTTTTATTGTAGTATATTCAGAGCCATAAATGTAGCTATTATCAGACTGATTTATTACTGTTAAAGAGAAAAGCATTCCTCATCTCTTGTCTCTCACATTTGTCCTGTATGAGATTCTAAATCTGTGGTGAGGCTGGAGTCAGGTTCCAAAGGGAATGTCTTTCAACTTCCTACTCTTCTTTGACCTTCCTGCCTGGCTTTGGATGAGTATTCCCACCTGTCCCCACACAGCCCCCAATTCATAGACATAGGATGCTTACCAGTTCATTTTGGGGGTGAAAATTTTCATCCAGGGAGACAACACGAATTCTTACTAAAAAACAAATTCCTTCTTAAGATTAAGACACAAAAAAGTAGATGATTTGGGTTATAAGTCAAGAAGCTAAAGGATTGGGGTAATGGTGACTTTGGCTGGAAAATCTGCAGGGGAGGTGGCCCTTCCTTCTCGGTGTTGCACTGGCTGAGGAAATTTCCTTATGTACCTGTCTGGCCCGGTTTGTAGATGGGTTTATCTGTCTGGACAAAGACCAGACTTTGAGCATTCTGTATGAGCACTGTGTTCTTCTTCCTGAAATCTTGTGTAGCTCCCTTTATTTGGATAGTGAGGAATCCCACTTCTGAAGAAGATAAGATCCGTGGGAGCTAAAAAATAACAAGGCATTTTTATGATTAAGGAACTCAACACCTATTCCTTCTGAGTTCTTCATTATTGTTTACTACCTGTCCTTTAATTTAAAAGCAGCTTGGTAGAAATGACCATTTCTCTGGATATAGGAATGAAGATATTAACATAAGAAATAGGGGAAATATATCAGTTAGAGCCACCATCAGAACTCAAATATCTATATGTGGATATTTGTAGAATTTGTTATGCTTTGTATCTAGAAATGTCCCCCAATGTGTTATGCAATGCAGCAGTGCTAAGGGCTCAGATTACATTTTGAGAACTGTAACCTCATAAGTGGATTAATCCACTTGATGGATTAATAATTTGAATGGGCTAGTGAGTGGTAACCATAGTTAGATGGGCATGGCTGGAGAAGATAGGTCCCTGGAAGTGTACCCTCTATGACTATATCTTGGCCCTGACTCTTCTTCCTCTCTGTTTCTGTCTGTCTGTCTCTGCCTCCCAGATGCTAACCATGTCAGCCAACCATAGTCTGCATCTAACCATGAGCTGAAAATAAACTTTTCCTTCTTTAAATTGTCATCAGGTATTTTGGTCACAGCAACAAAAAATTGTCTGACATAGACTTCTAGTTACTAAAACTTATTTCTTTTAACTTAGTCTATGAATATTACTTGTCCTGAAAAAAATACAGGAGACTATAAGAACTGAGCATGAACCGTTAGGCAAGCTCAAAGAGGTACTGGATATTTGCTTGGAGTATCTTGGTGCATTAACACATTCAGATGACATCTAACACCCACCACAAGAAAAAAGTTGCACTGAATGCAGAATTATCTTTGTTTAATCTGTTTCTAGGCAATGTCCGAACCTGACCTTACAGAGAAAATTTGTGTCAAATGTCAGGGGCGGGCTCTGAGGGCCCCAGAGCCACACCGTGGCCTGATCTCTAAGATGACGCCTGGCAGCTTGCCAGACATAGCTGCACTAGTAAACAAGTTTCAGGAAGTAACTCTGATTGGCTGCTGTATATGAGGCGATTCTTGTAACTGCCTGGAGACTGTTCCTTGATAGACTGACTTTCCTGGTAGTCTACTCTCTGATAGGCTGATGTTCTCAATATAAGTCTGAGACTTGTGGAATAAAGTGCTTTTGGTCTTTTGGTTCCTGTGATTAAGAAGAGCGTATGCGTTGTGATTGTCCCCGCGGGCAGTGGGCGATCATAGTCAAAGCTGGAAAACTCCTCTATATTATACTATTTTTGTGGGCAACAGGACTTTTGTTTAGGAATTAAATTGAACTTTGGCATTTAGAAAATATTTCTCCCATACTCTAGTGGAAGATTCATGCTTTATGGGAAATCTTAACTGTCTTTGTGGAAGACCTAACTATGTTCTTAAAGTCATTACTTGGGATTGAACACAAGACTTCTATCACTAGGACTAGCAGAATTCAGTTAGACAGGCATGGCATCCAGTACTCTAGTACTCACAGTGAAGGAGACACAATGGAATAAGTCCTTCTCCACCACCAGGTCAGTGAAGAGGCTTCTGTTTTCCCTTAGAGACTCCAGAGAAGCACTTACAGTTACTGTCTCATTCAGGTGGCTCAGAAGGAGGCAGCCCTTCTCAGGGGTCCCAGTGTGGAGCAGCGAGGGGACCAGTACCACATAGTGCCTGGGAAGGTAAGAGGCTAAATCAGTGAAGAACCTACAGTAGTGAGCATTGTCTTCTGTGTTTTCCAGAACAATAGGTATTTATAGCTGCAATCAGTTCTGGACCCAGAGTCAATGGACCAAGAGCAATGAGATGGAGATTCTGTAGCTAAATTTGCAATTAAAACCTTTTATTTTCTTATACTTCTGTACTACTTGTACCCATCCGTCATCAACATAAACTCATACATTAATTTTTTTTAAATAGGAAACTTGGTACAAGAATCATAATATTACTTTGCTATGTTAAGAGCAGAGAGCTGAAGGGGAGAATACCAAAGACATTTTATCTGTGGAATACAGAAGTGAAGTATGTTCTCTCATTCTCCAAGTGGTCTACTCCTTCACATAGATCTTGCTTTATGTGCTTTTAAGAGTTTCTTGGCAAAACAATATGCCATGAATCTTTAGGGTCACTCTTAAATAACTTAAATCTCATTTTTTTTTTTTTTTTTTGCAAAAGTACTAAGTTTTTATTATTAAAAAGAGAAGGTCATGGTATTTAAGTACTTTACCCATGGTCATTAAGTTTATACTTCCCATTCTTCCCTTCCTTCCGTGGCACTTGAAATTTCTGAGATCTTGTGTACTGTTCTTTCAAGGATATGATACATGATAAAAATGTATTATTTTTTGCCTTCCTATTCATTTTTTCCCTCTAGTTCTTTGATCTTAGTAGAAAAGGAGACATCAGTGTATAATTTAGTCATCGTAGTATTTTATTCTTTAAAATTTAATCTTAATAACAATTTAAAATTTAATTATACACATAATTGATATTTTAAACAACTATTTCATAAGGCCTTGGTTAATATTCATCTAATAGATACTGAAGTTGGGACCCACTGAGGTTGAGTAATTTGCCCAAGATTTCACCTGTAGTGAGCAATCACATTTTAAAATATTACTCAATTGTAAATGTTTGCATTTTCAATATTTGCATTTGGAGTAAGAGCTAAATTTTGTAAATATTAAACTGATAACTTTTAATTTCCTATTTTTCACCTGTTCCTTTGAAACTTCTGTCTCCAGGAAGTTTACTGTACCAAGCAGAGGAAAATGGCTACTTGGTCTCTTTGTCATTCTCTCTCAGTTTTCACATCAAAGTCTAACTCTGGAGTGATAAGGTAAGGTTTTCTTCACTACGTAGAGAAAATACCCTCTCTGTTTATGATAACTAGGCTTACTGCTCTTTGCTAAATGGTGATTTTTAATGGATGGGATAATCCTGTGTAGTGTAGACTGCATTTGAGAACACAAACTGCTTAGTGTTTCTGAACCCAGTAAATGCCTGTAGCTTTATCCATTCAGTCTGCCCTCGGAAAACCACCTATTATCAAGTGCTGTCTGGATGGGGAACAGTGGAAGTCAATGTATCTGCAGTTGCAGGTGAGGTAGAGGAATGTTGGGAGAGAAATTCACCTATAATGGTTGCTGGAAAATTGTGCAAAGGAGAAGCTTAAGGAAGACAGGAAAGTTAGTCAGAGTCCTAATTCGTGCTTCCTGTAGTTTGACCTGAACAGGGCCAATTGTGGCAGATGAATAAGACTAATCACAGACCCTGTAGTTTGACCTGAACAGGGCCAATTGTGGCAAATGAATAAGACTAATCACAGACGGAGGGCCCTTTTACATGTATAGCAATTTTGAACTCTGGAGGCCTCTATCAGTCTGGCATGTAGCTCTAACAAAGTCATCTGGGAGTAGTGTGTGTAGGCAAAGGAGGGTTAGAAGTGTAACCTCCCTGGAACACCTCAGTGCCTATGTTTTCTTATCAAATCCAAGAATTCCCACCATTCTTTGTGAGGAATGTGAAGGTAGCTTGGTTGAGGCAAGGGACCTCAAATGAGCCTGAAGTGCAAAGGAGCAAGCTCACCCTTAGCATAAGCTGTGTTGGAACAGTAGTGACTTTACTGGATATAAGATGTGATAGAAATTCAGGGGTTCTATGGGAGGTGAAAGAGCTGAAGTGAGACAGAGTCAACCAGAGGACTTTTAGGTCTTGGTCAAGGTGATAGAAACCAGCCATCTAATGACTCCAACAGAACATGCTAGTAGGTAAAAAGAAATCAGATTGACAGTACCCAAAGAGACGGAAAACTCCGAGGCCAAAGACTCTGACCCTCTTCTCCTCCAGAAGGTAATAGAGACCATAACCCTCTAGACATTATCTTGGAGAGGAACTAGGGAGAGAGGAAATACAATTATTGTATTTCATCAAATTTAAAATTGGATAGGGCTAAATTTATTTTTTCCCCATTAAGCAGTAATTGAGGACTTTTCATGAAGACTTGATAAATGATTAAATGATAAAGCAATTATCCTTTCTTTACAGATTTGGCCTACAATGTTTGTTAAGTTACCTCAGTATACACCCTGATATTTTTATGTTCAATGCCTTCTGTTCAAAAGAACCTTCGGGTATGGAGTTTCAAATCATGCTTCCTAGTGACTACTCCTTGTATTTATGATGATTGGCCCGCCAGAAAGAAATGATATCAAGAGTTGAGGATACATGAAAGAAAAAAAAGGATTTACCAAGATAATATTCTTTGATTGAAAGGTACCTTAAGGTGTGGAAAGGTAGCATTTAATAGGAAAGGCAAAGTAAAGATAAAAGGAAGAGACTGAAATAGGGTCTTAAGGCAATTTGAGTGAGACTTACGGTTCTGCAGAGCCTGAGTCATTGGCAGAAAACAGGATAAGAAGTAACAGGAGATATAAATGAGTAAGTTTGTCTTTTTCCATAGTGAGGGACAAATCTCAGGGACTGTGTTGTACCCTACACCTTGCCCTCAGTTTGATCTCTGAGACTCCACATTGACCAGGCTTTATGTGGTTGCTATTTGCAAACAAGCCCCACCCCAAGTCTTTCATTAGAGGTCAGAGTTGGGCACAAGTTCCCCAAAAGGGTCATTGCTCTCAGTAATTGCTTCATTCTTCTCAAGGCTAAACTCTAACAGGCTCTGAGGCATTTCTGAAGGATAAAATTCGTATTCTAGTTAGAACTTTAACTTCCACTGCAAACTTTGGATGAGGGTTCTTCAATGAAACTTTCTCCTCAAAATTCTCACATGCAAATAACAAAGGAAACTATATTTGAGTGTGATGGGATGTGTCACTGTGATAGTAAATATCAGTACAGATTCCTTTCTGGGATTGAGGAAGGTTAAGTTTAAGAGATTTTTTTTTTTTTATAGTGGATTCCTGGTCCTGGAATAAAATGATTAAAAACAGGTACCTGCCATGGAAGGAGGGACAGATGAAAGAGATGTCAGAAAGGGGTTATCAAAGATCCCATTTGCCTGTTTCATCTACTGCATCAATCCCATCAGACTTCAGTTGCTCCTATCTCTCCTTGTTGCTGACTAGACCCTAAAATTCACATCAAGAACATCTTTTTGAACCTTCCTATGTATTAAGTGCTATTCTGGTGGTGGAAATACAATATAGAACAGGGTATTCAGTGTCCATGCTCTCCAAGAACTTGAGGTCCAGGATTGATCACAGATGAAACAACAGCAGATGCAGTGCCAAAGTCTGCTCACATACTGATCCACTTGCAACGTTTTTGAAAAATCAACTTTCTCTTCCTCCATATTTCAACCTAATGTCTCCTCTTTGGAAAGCCCATACCTGACCACTCTGCTTAAAGTCAATGCCTTCCAATTAGTCTTTATTTCTGACCTTATTTATTTCATCAAATTACCATAGAATAAAACATTAATTTTTAATCATGAAATGTTTCATATGTATACTCACAAATATGGGGAACAAGATAGAATATGTTTGTACCTAGCACACATTCAAATTTAACAAAATTAAACATTGACTACTTTTGTTTAAGGCCATTTCTTAAGGAATAAAGCATAATAAATATGGTAGGATTCTGCTTCATAATCTTTTCTAATTTCATTTCCCTCCCAGTGTTGTGGGATTAGGAGGTTGATATGGACCCTTCAAGTAATGTTTTTATATTTTTGTTGCATACAGATGTAAATAATATATAGTATAATTTTTATTTTGTGTTTCATAAATTTAAGTGGTATTCATGTATGATTATATAATTTATTTTTGTCTCTTACTATTATGTTTTTAAGACTTATTCACAGTGATACTAAAGATGTAATACTGAAGATGTAATTTGCAGATTTTTAGTAAACATCTATACAAATTCCACCATATTAATATAGTAAAATGTGTTAATCTGTTCCCTTACAACTGAACATTAGAATCTTCAATTTTTCAGGCACAAATACTTTTATAGTATTTACTTTGCATATTTAAAAAATTTTCTCTAGGATAATTAGCAGAAAATGGGTTATATGCTATATATGCATGAGAATCTTGAAATCTATCAGATATTAGTAAATTTTCCTTCTTAAGTGTTGACACAGATTTTAATACCTATCAGAAACATAAGGTATTTCCATAATTTTGCTTTGCTAGGCATTTTACTTTTTGTCACTCTTATGAGTGAAACAGTGCCTTTCTAAATATGTACTATTAATGAGGTTACATGTATTTTTATTTGTTTATTGGCTGTTTTGTATTGTATCTCAGTTTGATATCTCAATACATTATGTGTAGGATCTATAGAAACTGCTCTCTGCCCCTATTTAGTAGGCCTTGAACTCTACTTGTTGCACCTTTGTTTACTAAAGGCTTCAAAAAGTATTCTCAGTCTCTTAGCCAAATATTCTACAGTCACCAAATACCCTATGGGAAAAGTTCTCTAACACAGGATTAACACCCTGAGTGCTATATTACCACTGAATCTTGGATTCATAATAATTCTATTTTAGTTTTTTGATACCTTTGGCAAAAAACATATATTTGCCAGTCATTTCAAGTTTTTTTAGTTATTTCTAGTGGGAATTTTTGTTTCAATTTCCTTGTATGTCAATAATGGAAATGAAAGTCCTACAAATATATTATCATTATTTATTTTTTGAGGTACTGGGAATTGAACCTGGGGGTGCTCCACCACGGAGCTACAATTTCAGTCTTTTTCACTTTTTATTTTGTGACAGGATCTCATTAATTTGCTGAGACTCTCATTAAGTTGCTGAGACTGACATTGAACTTTTGATCCTTCTTCTGCCTCAGTCCCTTGAGTAACTGGGATGACAAGCATGTACCACTTATCTGGCCCTTTAGATATATTTTTAATTAATGCAGATAGAATCATGACACAAAACTTGCTTATTTCTTAATCTTTTTAGTCATAGCTGGTTTTTAAAAGACTCTTCCTTGTCTTCATGTATTTTATCGATTGCATCTTATAACAACATAGCACTCTGGTCATCGTCTACCACATTTAATGTTTTCATGCTCCCAATGATAGAAAAAGACTGTCTCCATTGTATTGTCATCACAAATACTGCTTTGATATCTTTTTACATATCCACTTAGATACTTAAGTCCTTTTGGGTGATACATATGCAAGAGTGTGATAGAAGCATTTACTTAACTAAATACTGCCAGAGTACTTTTCAAAATGCTGTATCATGTATGAGTGTGCCTCTTTCCCCATGCCCACTCCAACACTTATTATTGCTTGTGTTCTTGATAATAGCCATTCTAATTGGAGTTAGATGAAATCTTAGGGTGGTTTTAATTTGCATTTCTTTAATTACTAGGGATGATGAGCACCTTTTCATATATTTGTTGATCACCTGTATATCTTCTTCTGTGAAGTGTCTGCCCAGTTCCTTAGCCCATTTATTGATTGGGTTCTTTGTATTTTTGATGTAAAGTTTTTTAAGTTCTTTATAAACTTTGGAGATTGGTGCTCTGTAGACTCTCTTTTCACATTATTGATTATTTCCTTTGCTGAGAAAAAGCTTTTTAGTTTGAATCTATCCCATTTATTGATTCTTGCTTTTATTTCTTGCACTATAGGGGTCTTGTGGTCCTAAGCCAGCGTGATGGAAATTTGGGCCTACTTTTTCTTCTATTTGGTGAAGGGTCTCAAGTCACTCATACATTGCTGGTGGAGTTGCAAATTGGTGTAGTCACTCTGGAAAGCAGTATGGAGATTCTTCAGAAAACTTGGAATGGACCCACCATTTGACCTAGCTATCCCACTCCTCAGTTTATTCCAAAGGACTTAAAATCAGTATACTACAGTGATGCAGCCACATCAATGTTCATAGCAGCTCAATTCACAATAGCTAGATTGTGGAACCAACCTAGATGCCCTTCAGTTGATGAATGGATAAAGAAACTGTGGTATACATATACAATGGAATATT
Organism: Sciurus carolinensis; assembly: GCF_902686445.1. NCBI lineage: Eukaryota > Metazoa > Chordata > Mammalia > Rodentia > Sciuridae > Sciurus > Sciurus carolinensis. The sequence continues at coordinate 76,410,528 of NC_062216.1, forward strand.
AGCCATAAAAAAGAATAAAATTATGACTTTTGCTGGTAAATGAATGAAGTTAGAAAATATCATGCTAAGTGAAATAGGTCAAGCCCAAAAAAACAAAGGCTGAATGTTTTCTCTGATAAGTGGATGATGATATATAATGAGTGGGGTTGGGAGCGGGGAAAGAAAATAATGAAGGAACTTTAGATGGTGTAGAAAATGGGGTGGGAGGGGGTGGGGGACAGAAAGATCATGGAATGATACAGACAGTATTACCTTATGTATACATATGATTACATGAATGGTATGATTCTACATTGTGTACAACCATAGAAATGAAAAGTTGTACCCTGTGTATACAGTGAATCAAAATGCAGTCTGTAAAAATATTTAAAAAATTAATAAAAAAATTTTTAAAAATGCTGTATCATGCCACAATTCAACTGTAGTACATGAGGATTTTTATGTTCTCATATTGCCACCCATACTTGGCTTTCTCTAGCTTTTATATTTTCAGCTAGTATTTCTTTAAATACATTTTTGCCCATCTCTCTCCTTCTGGAACTTCCATAATTTGCATTTTGGTACACTTGATGATATCTTACAGTCCTTTATTGTCTCTCCACTCTTTTTAATTCTTTTGTTTTGCACCTCTCATTACATTATTTCCAAAGACTTGCCTCTGACTTGCTAATTCTTTTTTCTTCATGATGAAGTATGCTATTGAAGCTCTTTATTGAATATTTCTGTGCTAGCAATTTTTCTTTCATTTTAGAATAGCAGAATAATGATCAGTTATAGTTAGAGCCAGGTCATGTATTTTCTCTAGGTCCACAGTGAGGCCTCTGGTCATTGGGCTTGGAGGTCATTGGGCTTTTTACCAGGGTATACAGTAGGCTTGGAGTTTTTCTAGTCTTTGGGTAAACTGAACTGCGCCCAGGACCTCAGTCAATAGGACTTTTTTGGGATGATGGTCTGCTTCAGGGTTAGCAGATGGTGGGCCTCTTACCAGGTATGTGGATGGGCGTGGCTTTCTCTGGGCTCCTGGGAAGGCTACTACTGGGTCATTGCATGGGTGTCTGGGCAAGTAGTACTGGCTCCTGACCACAGCTGCGAGGGGTGAGAACCAAGATCCATGACTGCTTCAGGGCTTACAAGATGAGACCAAGTTGTCAGGCCTGCTTCTGAGTTAATGGATAAGTTTGTCTCCTGGAAGGTACCTGAGTGGGCAGGCCTGTTCTCAGACTGCAAATGAGAGGGACTGGAGTCATTTATCGGTAATGTCAAAATCTGCAATATGATTGAAGCCAGCAGACCTGCTTGCAAGGGTACTTGTGGACTTCTCTCCCAGTAGGCACCTGTGAAGACAGGAATGATCTTAGACTGCAGTTTAGAAGGAATGGAGCTAAATTTCAGGACCATTTCAGGGTGTGTTTTTCCAAAACATGAAATGGAACAGTGAAAGAAAACCAAAATAAATGTAGAATAAGAATTTCAAGAAAGGAAATTTTTCCCTTTATTTGTAACATTGAATCTGAAAAAGTAAATATTTTTCACAGCTGGATAAATTTGTGAAAAATCTTTTTATTGAGATAAAATTCATCTAAAATAAAAGTCACCATATTAAACTGCACAATTTAGTGTTTGATAGTATGTTTGTGGTATTATTCAGTGATCACTGCTATCTAGTTATGGAACATTTTTATCATCCCAGAAAGAAACCACATACCTCTTAGCAGTCAATGAATGGAAATTAATGATTTTCTCCTTCTATGGTAACCATAATAGACTTTCTATTTTTATGGATTTACTTATGCTGGAGATAACTAGGATCATAATACATGTGGTCTTTTGTGTGTAGTTTCTTTTATGTTTTCAAAGTTTATGTTATTGTATGTATCAACCACCGATTCATATTAGTGATAAATATTCCATTTTATGGCTATACTACATTTTGTTTATCCATTCATCAGTTAATGGATATTTGAGTTATTTACATTTTTTACTATTTTGAATATTGTGTTATGAATATTTGTGTACAAGTTTTTGCAAGAGCATGTTTTCAACTCTCTTAAGAATATACACAGGAGTGAATTGTGGGTCATATCATGGCTCGATATTGAACATTTTGAAGAACTAAAAGACCATTTTCCACAATGTATGAACTATTTACAATTCTCACCAGCAATGTATTCACATCTTTACCAATATTTGTCCTATTTTTAATTTTTGTAAAAGTACAGCTATAGTAGTAGATATGAAGGGGTAGCTCATTGTTTGATACCCCTTGATTTACATTTCCCTAACAAATAATGATGTTGAGCATCTTTTCATGAGCTTATTGGCCATTGGAACATGTTATTTAAAGAAAGTATCTGTTCAATTCCTTTTTACATTTTTTAATTCAGTTGTTTTAATCTTATTACTGAGTTTTAAGAGTCCTTTATTCTGGATCATACTACGTGTATGATTTGCAAATTTTTCTCCCATTGTGAGAGTTACCTTTTCATACATGGTAGTGTCCTGTGATGCACAAAAGTGTTTAGTTTTGATAAAATACAATTCTTAAAATTTTTTGGTTGATTGTGCTTTTATTTTCATATGCAAGATTTTTTTTTACCTGATTCAAAGTTACAAAGACTAATTCTTTTTTTTACTAAAATGTATCTTTTATTTATTCCAAAATTTATCCCTTCAGCATTTCTATCTCATTAAAAAGTGCTACATTTTTATCTGATTATTCATGCCTAAAATCATGACATTGTCCTTGACTCTCTTCTTCCTAATACCCCATGTAAAACATTGGCATATTTTGTTGTCTCTACCCTTGAAAAAATCAATAATCAAAATATTTTTCAGCATCACAAAGACTAATTCTTATATTCCTTCTAAGACTCGTAAATTTAGCTTTTATATTTAGGTTCGTAATCCATCTTGAGTTAATTTTTGTATAGGACACGAGTTAGGTGTCCAACTTTATTCTTTGAATCTTTTGATTTCTAGTTATTCTAACACTATATATTAAAGTGAATATTCTTCCCTCTACTGAATATTCTTGATACCATTTTCAAAAATTAATTAATTGAAACTAGGTAGATTTATATATGGATTTCCAATTTTAAAATTTTTATTGTAAAACATTATTTTAATTGTACATATTTATTTGGTATATGCATGCAATGTATAATAATGAAATCAAGATAGCATAGAGATGCTAAATTCTATTCCATTGATCTGTTTATCTATGCTTATGATGGGACCTCAACTGTCTTGATTGTTTACAGCTATGCAGTAAATTTTGAAATAAAGATGTATGAGTTCCTAAGTTTGTTTTTTCTTAAATTATCATTTTGGCTATTATAAATCCCTTCCTTATCCACATGAGGTTTTGAATCTGTCCATTTCTGCAAGAAAGATGTCTGGAATCTTGATGGGATTGCATTAAGTTCATAGCTCAGTTTGAGAAGTATTATCATTTTCATAATATTAAATCTTTCACCTCACAAACCTGAGATATTTTTGAGTTTCTTTTTCTGAATTTTTGTTCTGACATCATTTGGCTCAATTTTGATTAGCTTATTAATTTAAAGATGTGATGGGTTGACAGATCTGGCTCCATGAGAATGTTATAGGTCAGACTCTAAGGGAAATGACTAAACAGACTCCAATTTGCTCTGAGACTCCATGTTATGTAGGAAATAAGTTTCTCCCATGGGAACACCCCACCTCTGGACCCATCATCAGTTACCTAGTGTGACATGTTTAACAATACAGAATGACAATTCCTATGTAAAGAAAAATTGGTCTCTTCTGATTCCTATTGCTCCTAAACAATGTACCAAGTGAACAGTGATTGTGTGGTTGTTAGTAACCATTCTTTAGTTTGTACCTAGGTAAGGGTCATTTTGACCTACTTCTCCCTCTGTTGATGATCTCATGATGTTAGTTTGTAGTTTCAAATCATAGCAACAGACACTTATGATTGATGTGATTTTTGGTATAAGAACTCCTACAACTCTGTGGTGGGATCTGTTCTCTCAACAGCAATTTTTTGGGGCATTGTGTGAGACAGTCAGCTGTCAGGCTTAATAAAGATGCTCAAATTTGAACTTCTCAGTGGTGATCAGTCTGTTCTTAAGTTGCGCCCCATAACAAAGTAAGCTTATAAAAATCTTACTCTCAAATATTTGCTAATGTATTGTCAGAATTTTATTTTCTCTTTGTTAAAGGATATATTAGTTTTAAAGCTCTTCATGAAGATTAAGAGATTACTTACTGTATCAATCAGTTTTTCATTACTATGATGAAATACCTTGTGATGTATTCTTAAGAAGATAAGATGTTTATTTAGCTCACAGTTTTGGAGATTCAAGAACATGGTACCTTCATTGACTTAGTTCTGGCGAGGGTCCTATTGCCTGCATTATATCATCACAAATGGTAATGTGGGAATGATTATATGTTCATATAGAAAGCCAGAGAGCTGGGTGGGTCCAATTTCAAGCTGTTATAACAGCCTCTCATGAGAACTACAAAGAGGTTAAACAAGAGATACCTTAATCCCATCCCAAGGTCAGCGTCTTCAATTGACCTAAGAACTCTTAATAGCCCCGGCCTCTTAAATTTCACCTCCCCAAACCACCATCCTGGATACAGAAAACTGGAATCCTTGACATATGTTGGTGGGATTGCAATATGGTGCAGCAATCAAATTTTAAATAGAGTTTACTGAAGACTTTTGGAAAGGACTCTACCAATTGTCTAACCCTCAGATATCTTCAAACAATAAAACTGTGAATTTAGACTGCTAAGTTGTTAATTCTTCAACAACTTTCAGGTTGTAACAGTGGATCAAGACAAGATTTCCAAGACGTTTCAGTTCTGAAACAAATCTACTTCATTAAAGAAGAATACTTGATGCAAAATCAAGCAGGAAGAATGAATTAGTATTGAGTGAATTAAAGAGGAAAATTAAATTGTGGTTACTTATTTGGAACATAGTGTTACTTTGAATGTATTTTTATGAATATGGGAAAAGCTCATTCCCTATCTTTATACACTACCTAATCCCCAATCTAGTAGATTTTTTTTTCTTTCATAGGCAAAACTAAACTTTTTAAAATGGCACATAATATCCATATGAATCAAAATATTTTAGAAAAAAAGTATTCTTTAAGTACACAATTTGGCAAAGAATTTGTCTTTTGGTTTTAATCTTTTCCTTTTTTGATGCCTGACTCTAAAAAGTCACTTAATTTCACATTCAGCTCCTCTGTCCTACGGAGAGAGTATTTTTGGTCAAAGGGTTGTTCAAGTGTTCTGCTGATGAAAGTCTTTTGTGTGGTTAATTTATTAACAGGCTTTGAGTAACCAAAGATCATTTACTGGAACTGGCAGATTTCATCCTGTCAGATTAGGTACACATTACATCTTGGTACATTTTCTCAGGAAAAAATTTTTTCAGTAACAACTTGAATCTACACAAAACCATTGCCTTTAGTACCTTGGTTATTGTTCGTTTTAATGTTCTCATTCTCATTCCTAAATTTTATAAGAAAAGTAAGAGCATTAAGTGAAAACATAAAGATATCTCTCACACTTGTGCTATCAGCATCTACTTTATTAAAAAAATGATTTTTAATGAAGAAGAGAGGTCTTCAACAATACTTCCTCTTTGTATTAAATACTAATCAAACATTCCTATGGAGGGGGACTAGAACAGATAAAATTGACACTAGGCCTTTAACTCACACATATATTGCTGTCCAGAAATACTAATTATTCAGGAATTTTTTTTTGTTATGAATCATCTTATACTTATTATCACATGAGAAATAAGATAAGAAAATTCTTTCTGAAGAATTTTAACAACGAAAAGACTCATTTTTTTCTTTTTTGAGATAAACACAAATCATGACAGAACTAGAAAAAAAGTAAACCCAACACCTTAGATTTTATTTTTTATTTGCTTGATTTAAATATTGGAACAAGATATTTTCATCATTAAACTGTGTCAAAGCTGGAGGTGTCCTACTATCTGACCTAAAACACTCTATAAGGCTATGGTAATGAAAATAATACAGTTGTGGCATAAAAATAGAAATATAGATCAGTGGAAAAGAAATAAAATGCAGAAATTTACAGCCAATTTATTTTCAGCAAAGTTGCCAAGAACATACAATGGAGGTTTCTTCAAGAAAAGGTGCTAAGGAAATTGAATATCCACATGAAGAACGATGAAACTAATCCCCATCTTTCACCCCTATACAAAATCCAATTCAAAATGGATTGAGGACTTATATGCAAGACCCAAAACAATAATATTGGAGAGAAAGATCTCATGACAGTCATCTGGGAAAGAATTTTTTAAAATAAGATCTCCCAAACATAGGGAACATAGACAAATAATGTTTGCACCACAATGGTACCACGTTGGATCCAGGTTTCCTTTTTAGGTTAGATAAACAAACTCTATGTGCCTTGGGCTATCTTTTATGGAAGAACTTTACCTAGCGTTCTAGGTAATTCCCAGGGCTGGGATGGGGCTGAGTGGTGGAGCTTTTCCTTGGGATTCGTGATGCCCAGGGTTGTATTCCCAGGACTATACTACAAATGAGTGAATGAATAAATGAATGGATGACAATAAAAGAAACACAATCAGGAAAAATGAAAACATTTACGAGATGCTAGTCTCTATAATTTTTTTTCTTTTTGGTAGCTGAAAGATTATTGGTGGTGTCAGGAAAAGAAAAAAAAAATCATTAAAATTTGTTCAAGATGACCCAAGTCCAATTTTTGAAGAGAAATATCATGCAGGATCAGGATGAACAAATTAGAAGATAATTCAGACCTTTCAAAAGTAGAAGCAGGTAGGTGCAATAGCCTGTGGTACCTGTGATTACAAAAGCCCAGGCTGGGGGATCATGGGAGCACAGGTGTTCCTGTTCAGCAAGGGGAAACAAAGAAGGGATCCCACAGTGGAAGAAGAAGGGCTGACAGTGATGGAAAATTATGGAAGAAATAGAGAATGAAAATTTTCTCTCCTTCATGATGTCTACCTTCCAGGAAGAAAGGTATCAAAGAAGAGAGAAATAAGGAAAAGAGGGAGTAGAAGACAGAAGGAAGGAAAACAAAACATTTTTTTCCAAATCTGAGGATTGAACCCAGGTGCATGCTTTCTTGTGGCCTCACCTTCCTTTTTTGCAGGGTACAGGGTCTCAAGAGCTTTCCCAGGATCACTTTGAACATGCTATTCTTGTCTCCTGCCTCAGCCTCTGTGGTCACCAGTCAGGGTTTCTTGGGAGTTACCCATGTAAATAGCACATGCAAGAGTATCAAAGGGGGAACTAGGCTCCTTCTTTAGGTTAGATAAACAATTTTGTGTGCCTCAGGCTGTCTTTCCTGCCCTTAGCATTGTTGGGGAAAATGCAGTCTTCTGTACCTTGAATACTAACATACTAGAATGTAATTTGGACCTTCTGAAATAAGAAACAGGAGTATGGTAAGCTTTGGTCCCAAGCATTCCAGATGCTGAAATTGGGGATCATTCCAGATACTGAGCCTAGGGCAATCTGACTTCCACCTACACAGGTAAATCTCTAAGCATCTTGAGATACTCTGAACCTGGCAAAACCTCCACCATGGTCAGAGTTCCATGTCAAATTCTGGTTTCATTTTTGTGTTCTGTGGAGCTTTAGGACCAGGTGGAAGGAGCCTGTAGAAAGAGTACTATGTGTGCGCAGTGTCTGAGTTGGGCCCTGGTAGCTCCAATGGACCAGCAGAGTCAACTTCTTTCTTCTCTCTTCCTAGGGAGGTTGATAAGCCTAAAAGATTTAACATCCTCCAAACACAACCTTCCTTAGCCCAGAAAGATGACTCCTGGTCAGGCCTGCATGGGACTGGTTACACTGGACAGTGGCCACTTTGAGCAGAGAAGGGGCTATGTTTGGAGCCCAGGTAATGCTAGGACATACCTGAAAGATCTGACTAAGGCTGCTTCTGACTCCCAGAGGGTTGGAATGTGTGTTTGAAATGAACAAATAGCCTTGGGTAAGTACCCAGACTCTCTTGTTTGTGGAGTTTGCAGCCAGACCTGAAGTCCATCCCAGGCTATAATGTTCTGTACTTGGGTCCCCCAGGGAGTGAGGTTGGTTTGGGGTCCAGGCTAAGGATAAGAATTAGATGCAGCCAGCTAGAAGCTGCCGCCTCATGGTTCATCACCCTTCAACCTGTCCTGCAGCACAGCATCCCACTGCCAGCAGCAACACCTGCCCCAGAGAACAACACTGTTTCCATCAATGGGACAGGGTCAAAGGAGGGACTGGAATCCCTCCTTTCTTGCCTTGGAGATGGTGCAGGGTGGTGGTGAAGTTTGGGTTGGTGTTGTACTTAGGACTCTGACTGTCCTGCTCACCAACATGTGACCCAGGCCAACCTTTTCACTGCTCAGAGCCAGTTTTCATATCAATTTTAAGCTATAAAAACATCCTGGTACAAGGGTTGATGTGACTTTCAGGTGCAATATTCAAATGCTTACTTGTTCAGGAAAATTTATGTTCTGACAAACATAAAAAGGTCTAAAAAGGTCTTAGATCTTTCCAGCCTTGTCCAGAATATGTACTCCAAGAACTGAGCATGTCCAGTGAGCTATCCCTAGAGGAGGAAAGAAGTCTGCCCTCCAAAGTCAGGCACAATGAGGTCAGCTGCTCCTCAAAATCAGGACCATGGAAATGAAATTGTACGGTGAGCCATTAGCATTAGTTTTGAGACTATGGTTGAAGTCAGGCCTGAGCAAATTTGTGGTCTGAATTTGTGGCCAGTTATTGGGTAAAGGTTAGGTCAGCAGGGTTTATGGGTTATGTTAAACAGAATTGCATTGTTTGTGGTCTTAGGAGATAAAGAATGGTGTTAGTGTTTTATGGTTATGGATAAGCAATAGAGGTCAGGATCAGGGTCAAACCAAGGCTTCCTCAGAGTTCAGTGACCCTGAGATACTGTTCTTTACACTGTGTTGTCCTTGACCACCTCCTCTTATGCCCTGTTCTGTAGCCCTCCACTACTTGTCTCATGGCCCCCTGTGTAGCCCTCTACCATGTCTCACAGGGTTGCTGGTGCACCCTCCACTGCCTCCTTTCACAGACCCTGTGTAGCCCTTGACGGCCTCCTCTCATCCCTTCTGTTCTGCCCTCCATCTCCTCTTCTCCTGTCTATCTAAATAGTCCACCACCACCTTCTCGTCTTCCCCTGTGAAGTCCTCCAGAGCCTCCTCTCGCAGCGTTCCATGAAGCCTCCATCATCTCTCCTCAGTGCTTCCTGTACATCCTCCCTTTCTCTCTTCTCAAAGGCCCATGGGTAGTGCTTGACCATCTTCTTTTTTTTTGTACAGTACTGGGGATTGAACCCAGGGCCTTGTGCTTGCAAGGCAAGCACTCTACTAACTGAACTATATCCCCAGCCTGACCATCTTCTTTAATGACCTCTTCAGAGCACTCCACCATCTTTTCTCATCCCCTCCTCTGTAGTGCACCACCAACTGCTCTCATTTTCTGCATATCCCTCCACATCTCCTCTCCTATACTCCAGGGTGGTCCTCCAACATACACTCCTGTTTAGCCCTCTACCACCTCCCCTCACAGTACCTATGTAGCTCTCTACCATTTCCTCTCATCTCCACTTTGTAGTCTTCCACCATCTCCTCTCATGGTCCCCTATACAGTCCTCCACCACCAACTGTCATCTTCTGTGTGGCCCCACACCATCTTTCATCTGTGCACCCCTCCACCATCTCCTTTCATGGTCCCTGTGTAGCCCTCCACCACCTGCGACCTCCTGTATAGCCTTCACTTCCTCCTTTTAGCTCCTCCTGCATATCTCCACTTCACCTGCTCTTATCTACTCTTACGTAGCCCTCTACTACCTCCCCATACTGCCACTTTTGTATACTTCCACAACTTTCTCTGCCCCAAATCTGTATAACTCTCTGCCAGTTCTTCTCATCCCTTATGAAGACCTCCACCACTTCCTCTCCTCTATGTAGTACCCCACCATCTCCTCTCATATCTTCCTGTGTAGCTCTTCACTTCCTCCTCTCTTGGCCTCTGTTTAGCCCTCCAGCACCTCTTTTCAAATCTTCCTTTGTGGCCCTGCACTATCTCCTCTACTTCTTCCTGATCATCCCTCCATCCTCTTCTCTCATGCCTTTCTTTGGAGCCCTCTGCCACCTCCTTTTGCAATCTCCTATGTAGTACTCTACCACCTCCTCTTATACCTGGTGTAGCCCTCTACTTCCTCCTCTGGTGATCTTTGTTTAGCCCTCCAATACCTCCTCTCACATCTTCCTGTGCATGACATCTTGTCATCGTCTCCTATACAGCCCTCCCCCACTTCCTCTGTCTCATTCTGGTTAGCCCTCCACTGTATCCTCTCACAGCCCCTGTGAATCCCTCCACTGAATCACTTCCTCTCAAATACTCCACTACCTGTTCATATGACCTTCAGGGTAGTTCAATATCACTTCCTTACATATTTTGTGCATCTCCACCTACTCATCTTTTCTATTACCTCCTCCCATATATGGTGTCACCCTCTAACACCTTCTCTCATGTACCCTGTGTAGCCTTCTACCTCCTCCTCTCATCTCCTACTGTGTTAACCTCCAGCACTGCATCTCACAACTCCCTGTGTATTCCCCTACCACCTCCTTTATGACCTCATATGTAGCCCTCCACCACCTCCTCTCACTCCAAACCTGTCCATCCTGTGGAAGCTCAGCTGGACTCAACCTGGCTGAGAGTTTCTGAGACTTTGACCTGTTCCATAAGTTAGAATTCCTGATACTTTCTAATAACTTGTTCACATAATTGGCTTTTTTAGTATGTCCTTTAAATTCTGTAAACCTAAGTTAACAAGATTCTTCAGTAACCTTTGATTTTGTTAATTTGTGTTCTTAGTATATTCAAAAGGTCAAGACACTTACTTTTTTTGGGAGGTGATTATTAGTTCTGTCCCCAGATAATGTAAAGTCTACATCTGCAGCTCTACATTTTTCTTCAAATATTAAAATTTCACCTATTTTCTACACTTCTCTGATATCTAACGGCTCAATGTCCACCTGTTTTTGGTTTTTGTGGATTCACTATATTAGTCAAATTTGCATTGCTGTGACAAAAATACCTGACAAGAACAACTTAGAGGAGGAAAGTTTACTTGTGTTCATGGTTTCAGAGGTACAGTTCATGGTAGGATGATTCCATAGCTCTGGGCCTGAGGTGAGGCAGAACATCATGGTGGAGGGGTGTGGCAAAAGAAAACTTTTCAGTTGATGACAGCTTTGAACCAGAGAAAGCAAGATGCCAGGGACGAAATATAAAACTTTTGGTCATGCCTCCATTGGCCTACTGTCTCCAGCCACAGTCTACCTGCCTATAGTTACCTCTGTTAATTCATTTGAGTAAATTATGCATGGATTAGGTTACAGTTCCCATAATTTATTTTGCTTCTGGACATTCTGGCATTGTCTCACACATGAGCTTTTGAGGGACACCATATATCCAAACCATAACATTCTATCCCTGGCCCCCAAAGTTCTCATGTCTATCTCACAATACAAATTACATTTAGTCCATATCCAAGAATGCCCATTTAACATTTCTGGTATTGTCCAAAATCTCATCTGAGATTCAAGGTAAACTCTTACCTATGAGCCCCTATAAAGATCAAAAGCAAGTTACAAATAACCAAAGTATAATTATATAGAGTAAGTATTTCCATCCCATAAAGGAGACATAGAGGCATAGAAAGAAGGAATGGGACCAAAGCAAAGCCAAAATCTAGCTAGGCAAGCAAGATGTATAGCTTCACATCCAACATCTGGGGCACTTAACATCATGATGTTCTCTCCAAAGAGCTTGCGTAGCTCTACCTGCATTGCCTTGCTGATTGGAGACCATGTGACCTCTCCCTCGGCTTATCTCTTCTCATTCCTGCAGATTACCTTGGCAGATGTTCCATGTTACTGGAATCTCTTCATATTGGAGAGCTACACTTCAGCTTTAACTTTCTCACATCTTTATGCAATGCTCTCTCAGGGCTGTCTTCAGGGGTTCCAAACCTGCTACACTTTTACTGGCCTCGCAGGTCTTCCTTTGCAATGTTGATGGAAGCTTTCATGACCCCCTAACTCCAGCATCCTCTATTCATGAAGAACCATACCACATAACTGATGCCAAGGTATGCTGCCATCTTGAGCAGTAACCAAGTCTCATGGGACCACAGATGTAGTAGCTTTGAGTGCCTGGGTGGCTGAGAACAGTGAAACAACTTTCTAGCCCACTGTACATGCAGGGTTCTCCTATGATCTCTTCTCAAAGGAATGTTTTTATTTGTTCTTTTAGATATACGTGACAGTAGAGTGTATTTTGACATATTATTCAAACATGGAATATAACACATTGAAATTTTTCCTTTACCAGTCATGGTGATACAAATGTATAATACTAATGACCAGGGTAGCTGAGGCAAGAGGATAATAAGTCTGGAGCCGGAATGGGCAATATATCAAGACTCTTATCAAAATACAACTGAAAAGTGATTGAGGATGTAGCTCACTGCTTACCTATCAGGTGTAAAAAATTGGGTTCGATTCTCAGCTCAAAAAAATAGAGATAATTATAGATTTTTGGAAGCTTGTATTTTGTTCAGGGAATAAGAAAAAACCCTACAATTAAAATACAGAGTAGGCATCCACGAAATGAAAGGGGAGAGAAAACTTGGAGAGGGTAAGGTGGGGAAGAAGGAGTCTTGCTAGGGGCTTGTGGTGGCATTGGGTCAGAAGGGGGAGCACAAAAGGAAGTCAGGGAGGCTAGAAGGAACAATGAAGAGAAGAAGCAAGAGCCCCAGTTCACTCAGTGGGGCAGATCCTATAGGACCTGGTATGTGCTAGAGAAGTCCCTGGGTTTAACTGAATACAAAAGGGACAGGAAAGGAGATACAGGAGGATGCTTCTTGACTAGGAAGTGGCAGAGGTGGGACTCACACCTGTTGCAACATAGGAGCTTCATCCTAAGTGCTCCTAAAATAGACACATTAGATGTTGCAATTAGAAATTCTGCCAATTACATGGTCTTGTGGGGCATGAAAAGGCTGGACCAGGGCCCACTCTTCTTCCTGAAGAAACTTCCTGGAACAGGAACTGTTACCATCTAAGATCATGAGAGGAAAGTATGAAGGTATAGGAGATAAGAGGGGAGATATTTCCATTGCTTTTATTTCTACCAGCAGGGAACAAGGGGTCATTTCCTGTTTACAATTGAAAGGGGACTCAGAAGAGATCAAGCCCATCACCATTAGAGGTTCCTAGGCTTCATTTGAGTGATCCATTCCAATTTGCCATTCTCCAGCACATTTCCAGAAAACACACAAAGACATGACAATGCTCTGTGCTGGAAACCATCCCATCATGGGAGATTTTTGCATTGAGTATTGATCTTTAAATCCTGCCTGGTCAGTGGTCTCTCATGTGCCCCTTACCTTTGGTAGAAATGTAGTAAGCATCCAATTGGTTCTCTGTGCACAAGTCTCATGGGAAGGGTAGTTTAATCTTGAAGTCCCCTAGGAGAAGGGAAAGACACTAGTGTATTGTATTCCATGAAACAGTGAGCACAGGCTGATACAGAATCATGCATGGGGTTAGTGGGAGCTGCTGCCAAGAATGGCCTACTATTCCCTTTCCATTCCTCCAAGATAACTAATCTTTTCATTCTTACAAACTAATTGAACTGCCTTTCTCTCTGCTCATTACCTTTAGCTAGTAAACCACTCTTGACGTTGAGATGCTTCTTTGTTCTAAGACTGGGGCCTTGTTTGCCTCCATTGGAAGAATGGGAGGAAAGTGTTCGCCTTGCAAGTGTGCAGAAACCCAGCAGAAGTGGCTTGCTGCCATCCTGAAAGATGCAAGGTGGCTTTTCCCTGAAGACATGGAATAAGCTTACCTCCCCTCATGGTCTTCTGACCGTGCTTCTGGCCACTTACACCATCCTTACTTCTTAATCTAGTTTGGGCATCAGCAACTGAGAGAAACCCACCCTGATTTCGCTAGGTGAGTCACTAAGGAATGGAAGCACAGAAGGCCAGCTCCTTGTTCTCTCATGGGGTCCCTGGGGCTCTCGCCTGCGGCTGCACCACCTCTTGCCACAAAGTCTCTCCGATCCCTCACAGTTGTCCACTGCCGTAGGGCATGGAACCAGACAGAAATGAGACTTCCAGGACTCCAAGTTGCAAGTGATGGCCCTGACCCTTGCTGATGACTGTTTCTTTGAAACCAGGTGAGCGTGTGGATCCCCTCCCAGGGCACAAGGCTGCTGTGGCCTTTGGGATCCTTTGTAGTGGACCCACATCGCACAATGGCAGGAGACACTGGGGTGATTCAGAAACTTGGGGGAAGCCATCGGCAAGCCCGGGGCACTGGGAGGCTCTCTCTCTGAAAATCAGTCCCTACGACCTGGCAGTGGTGTACAGTGGAACATCAGTGCCTGGAGGAGGAGTTGACTATTCCCTCCCTCGCTGTGGGACTCAGGTCACGGCAGGGTTGCATGTCATTCTCTTTCCCTCACCTCTCGTGTCGTGTCATCTCTGTATGTGCGCCACACGCCCATGGCTCCAGCATTAGGGTCCCTCAGGGGATCCACACTGTATGGGCCTACGTACAGCTAATGACAATCTGAAAAGCCCATGGTGGAAGGATCCCTGGGGGAACATTCTGGGAAGCTCTGGAGGCCCTGTGAGCCACCGTGACTCCTTGAGGGTCAGAAGGAGGAGATGGGACTGAAGCTGCTAGCCCTGTCTCCGCCAACTCAGGGAGCCGGCTGCACCAGGGTCTTTCTGGGAACCAGATCAGGCTGTGTTGATAGAACTATGTCCACCTGTGCACGTGTCATGGGAAGATGGAGAGCAGCCAGCACCCCAGAGGGGTCTCTGGCACCATCTTGTGTGAGAAAGGGACTCATGTAGGAGGCCCCCAGGAAGTGACCTCACTTCCTTGGACATGGAACATGGAACTTGGAACCCCCACCCTCTTTTACTGGTCCGTTTGAACACTCTGTGTGGAGACAGCCACGTCAGAGCCATGAGTTCTGTTTCTTGCCCATACGTGGACGCTCAGGACTCAGGAAAGGCCTGCGGAGGGGCCTTTCGAGAGTGTGGAGGTGCTGGGTCAGTCACGTTTCCCACGGAGACCAGAGGCAACCACAGGACAGACCACTGCCGGTGAGTATAGTTAAGGACCGTCTCTGGGGTTCCCACTGAGAGTCCCAGACCCTCCCAGGTGTGCGAGTGTGTGTGTGTATGCGCCTGACATCAGCTGGGAATACGGAGGGGGAAGTCTTCTTGTGTTCTCTTTGGACCTTGATTGTATGGCAGTGAGCCTCTTTTTCAGATTCCTACTGTATTCCTGCTGAAATGTCCCTCTTTGATCCCTGAAACTAGGGAGATGGCAAAAGTTCCTCCGTGGATGTCAAGTGTGTGGTGGACAATTTGACGGCACTTGTGCGACAGGAGGTCTTGGTTGACCTGGTGACTGTCCTGGCGAGGGGGAACACCTCCTGGGCCCAGGAATTCTGTGGATACACCAAAATGTGGCCAGTACCCAGAAGGTGCTGGAGATGCTGGCCCAGAGGTGTTGTAGCAGCTCAAGCCCCGGGACATGGTGAAGGTCCTGGCATGGTGTTGGGATGCGGGCATCACCCCCAAGCCCAGTCGTGTGTGTGGGAAAGTAGTGTTTTGCGAGGACAACCCTGCCTGGGGTGTTGAGAGTAGCAAGTAGGATGAGCCCCCGCAGTGTTTGCCTCCGTCCA
This sequence comes from Sciurus carolinensis, assembly GCF_902686445.1. Taxonomy (NCBI): domain Eukaryota; kingdom Metazoa; phylum Chordata; class Mammalia; order Rodentia; family Sciuridae; genus Sciurus; species Sciurus carolinensis. Next base: position 76,426,352 of record NC_062216.1, read on the forward strand.
GGTCCTGTGGAACAGGCTGCCTAGGGCTATGGGCTTCACTTGTGGGCCCATCCCCTGTGTTTCCGGGCAGTAAAGTTTCCGCCTCAGGCCACACTGGTGTGAGCCCTGAGGAAAAGCAGCTGGTGCATTTGGGAGGGAGTATGTGGACCTGCGTGAAGCAGGAGGGGGCCCTGACCCTGAGATGGCCAGGCGGCGGGTGGTTGGGTCGACTCATGGCTCCAGTGTGAGCAAAGCACCTCCCCTTGGTCGGCACACGGCCCCTCATGTTCCAAACAGTGCAGACACACATCCCAGCCCTCCCGAGAGCTTCCGTTATTGGCAGGAAGTTAGTCAACCCACCAGGCATCTAGGCAGAGGAAGGGCACAGGATGTTCTAGTGACCGCCCTCCTGGCCTTCTCTAGGTGAAAGAACCCTGGGGCAGATGTGGAGGAGGCGTATCTTCCAGGACACCAGTGAGGGTAGTGTCTTTGGGTCGAGAGGGTGGGGCTCCTGACTCCACATGGGTCACTTGGGGGACCTCAGAAGAGGAGGGGTAGGCAAAACCTGGGAGGTACTCACGCTTGTGTGCATTCCAGCAGAGGGCTGAGGTCTGGGGCTCTCCCTTGTAGAGTGCACACAGAGAGCTGTGCTGGGATCGTGGGGAGCCAAGGGTAATGGACGAGGGGCCCTGGAGCTCGGCCCTGTGTGGATCCCTCCCCAACACAGCACCCGTCCCAGCCAAGACTGCCTGCAGTTTTCTGTCTCCAGGCGAGACAGCAGGTGTGGGGAGCTCCCTACCGGCACCTGTCGCTGGCAGAATCGCCCACCTTGGCCCTCCTGCATGTCACCTGCTTGGCCACTCTTGGGGAAGCCCATCATGCACAGGGCCTTGGGAGATTCCAGCTAAAGGACAGCCCAGCCCCTCATGGCTCCCTGCCCCACTATAAACCCCACAGCACCTCCTGCTCCATCATCAAATCTGGATGTACCTGTATCCGAGGATTTTGTGGGCTCCACGGACAGCCTGGAGACTCTCAGTGACCTTCCTTCTCCCTACCACACCTCAGTTGGAGGTGACCGTCCATATGGTGAGCCTGCTGACACGCTGGAGAGCACAGATCCCAGTGAGCGTCTGAGGCCTCTAGGAGGGGTCCTGGGGTCGATGACTGCAGGTGTGTGCAGAGGACTCTGTGCTGCACCGCTGGGAACTGGCATGTGGTCTCAAGGCACACAAGCCCGGACAATTCCCGCAGCTGGCGCTGCCTAGTCTGGGAATAGTTCCTGTCGTGGGGACAGGGGCTGGGCTCTGCTCAGAGGAAGGCTTCTGCTGAGAATGAGAAAGGCCAGGGAAAGGGCGGTCACAGTGGGGTTCTCATCCTCTCGCAGCCATCTCTCCTGCGGAAAACCTCAATTCCTCGCAGCCAGACACTACAGTCAGCAGGTCAAGAAGCGCTGGGGCCAGCAGCCACTCCACCTCTGCTGCAGTGTCCACACGGCCCTAGAGCCCATATGGGCCATGGCACCTCTCCCACCGTGAGCTCCTCCACGTTGTCACACAGTGCCAGGAGCCCCAACTGCAGCTGTCCCTTTCCTTGCCTCTGCCGCTTTCTGGCACTTTGGGTTGGTTTTGGCTTTTGCCTTCCGCTTTTCTTTGGTTTGCTTCCTGCTTGCTCTTGTTGTTTGGTTGGCTACGGTTTTTCATGATTGAGAATGGGATGGCAAGTTTTGGGGCAATAAAGTGTTCCATTCTGTTTGATGAAGTTGCCTGCTGGGTCCATTCATTCACCAGGCTGTGCCACCAGCAGCCCTGTGTAGCTCTAGATGGAGTCCCCAGGAGAGCACATGGGTCCTGTGTTGGACACACGCAGGCCATCCTGGAGGTGGTGAGGTAGAGGCACCTGGGTATGAGGCAGAGGGGATTGCCTCGAGGGTGTGAGGATTCCAGGCCACCAGAGGATGCTGCCTACCCTGGGGCCATGCCCCTGATGACAGTGGACATGGAACTCAGAATCAGACACAACAGGGATCTCTGGACCTTCGGTCGCCTTTAGGTCTCCTGTTCTTATCTGTGCAGTGGGGCAGTGGCCCCCCTCTGGGCGGTATGCACCCTCATTGAATGCCATGGCGTGGGGAGCTCTCCTTCAGTACTGGGTCTAAGAAGAATGTGGGCACGTGCAACGGAAGCCATGCAAAGACCCAATACTGAATATGGAGAGCCCAGAGTTTAAGTTCAGGGGTGACATTTCCTTCTCTTCCAGGCCTTGAAAGCATCACCAGTACCAATTTGAAGATTCATTTTTCCAATTTTTTCCCCTTTGTTTTGCAATAGTGTGAAATGAAACCAGAATTCGTTACTCTTGAGGGTTTCCACCACACTTTTTCGGTTTATTATGCGAGGCTGTCCCTACTTAGCTAGGTTTGGCTCCGAGTTGGAGATCCTCCTGCCTCCATCCCTCCAGATGCTGAAATGACAGGCGTGTGCCTCCAGGCCCAGCCCTGTGCATCTACTCACAGGCCTGCTACAGGTGTTTAGAGAGGGAGGGTGGACTCTAAGTATGGAAGCCCTAGTCTCCAAAACTTATACCCATTTGATCTTGGTAATGTCCTGGACACAAACTCACTGATGTCACCGTGTACGAGGCACCCTCTTCAGGAACAGGCCATGGAGAGCACCAATTCAAAGGTCCCCTGGGACGCAGGAGACTCAGAGCTCTAGGTGTCGTCTAGCTGAATCAGGGGGAGAGGCTGTGGGTGGGGCGCCCTCTCCTGGTAGGTGCAGCTCTGTTTAGGTGCCTAGGAAGAGAGGGTATCCCACCACACATCACCCCGACACGTGGCCCGAAAGAAGGTAACATACTTCACAGCCACCCAGAGACAGGGGCCAGCCCTCAGGATGCTGGATGTCAGAGGAATGAGGGGAGGATTGGCAGCTGGTGTGCAGCCACACAGGCAGGGCTTCTGAATGTGGGATATCAGTGGAGGGACACCAAAACACCGCCACTCAACCTCAGAATAGCCACTGACACTTGCTCTCTGGCTAATGACTGACTTGAAAACCACCTTCATTCATTTCGATGACATTTGGGAGGGTCAGCAACATGGAGTCACCTGCACTGTGTCATTCTGCTTTGTGCTCCATGGACTGCAGCTCAGTAGGACTCACTCCTGCGTGTGCAGAGAGGTGGTGGGAGCACCTCTCCGGAACTTGCTGCCATGTAAGCTCCAGAATGTAAACAAGTGCCAGCCTGCCCCACTATAGCTTCCTTCCCCTTTCCCTGGAAATTTTTCCTTTTATTTTTTGTGACATTGATATTTTAAATGTTTAGTCTGGCAGTTCGGGTACTTGTAGTAATAACATTTCATTGCTCTTTCATATCAAGTTGCATGCTCAGTCCATTCGCTAGGCTGTGCCATGACCAACAGTGTCTAGCTCTGTTTGGCAACCTAGGGAAGGAGCATATCCCTGCCAAGATCCTGGGAGAGCTGACACATATCAGGGCCACTTACAGGCAGGTGACAGCATTCAGGACAGTGAATGCCAGAGATGGGAGGAGTGGAGCTACAGAGGTAGGATGTCTTGTTGATGCCAACGGAGCTGAAGGATACCCATTCTATGTGCCCTGGAAAATGACTTCCAGGAGGAATAGTGCAGTCAGAGAAAGGTGGGCCTGCCCAGCAGAGGAAACAGAGTGGGCAGAGGCCAGAGTCCATGGCAGATGTGGGTTGTTGGTGGTGGGAGCACAGCCTAGGCTGTTTCCTTGCAGGGACTCATCTATGTCACTTGTTGTGCTGCATGCTCTAAAAATACCAGATAAAAATGGAATGAGCATGCCTATTAAAGTGATGGGAAAAGTGAGTCTTTGGCACTGAGCCCCCTCTGCCTTAAAGAGTGACAGACCTGGGATCTGATCCCAAGGCTATGAGGCCCTGGGGGTCCCACAATAAGGGGGGTGGAAATACTGTGTGCCCTGGTATGAACCTCTTGGACGTACTCTTCCATGAACCATTGCTTCTGGTGCCTGGAGAGAAGCTTTGTACTGCCCACAGGTAGGAGGGTCCTGGTTCATGGAGAGTAGAGGGCCCAGAGCAGCTTTTCCCAACCAGTACCAATGGAGGTATTGGTGATGGTTCTGTCACATGAGTTCAGTGAGGGAAGAAGAAAAATCACCATTCATGTGTTCTTATGAAACAAACAAACAAACAAATGAACAAACATTACTGTTTGTAAATGCGCTCTTAAGGCATGGTGTTCACAGCAGGCAGCATCCTCTTTGAGGAGAGCAGGATTGGAGGAGAAATGCATGCACCATATACAGGTGAAAACATCCACTCACAACAGGAGACTCCTTCATACCAGGGAAATAATGACCTGTTTAAATGCCTGACCACAGGACCAAAGGTTCTGTATAAATGTGCTGTTCATGGCACCATGAACCATGGCAAATTCCATCATTAACACAGCTTGGTTTACCTTTTCCAGCTTGGTTTCTTTGATCCTGAGTCAAGAGCATCATGGAAGATTTAAAGGGTATAATGGTGATGTGAGGACTCATGTCGAACACTGTGTTCAAAATCAAGTGGTTTGATGCACTTCTCATCTTTACAAAAAGACAAGACTTCTTCACAAAGTGTATGTTGTCTTTTTAATAATTTATATCTTCAATATTCATTCTGTCCTGAGTTCTCCCACATCTGCAATCTGCCTCAGGATGGAACAAGTTTCTAGACATAAATAATGAACACTCAGACTTCCCTTCCTTACTTGAGAATATTTAACCCCCATCTGGCTGTGTTCCCCAGCCATCAGGGTCATGCATTCAACCCATCAGGGTATTCCCCACGTTTGTGTTTATACCACAAAAGCCCTCCCCAGACAGCTCAGGTGGGAATTGTTCTCAGGGATTTTGCAAGGCCTTTCCCCAGGAAAACGAAGTTGAAGCATGCCTTTCCTGTAAAGAATCTGCTGAAACCTCATTTGTCTTTGATGATTTCTTTCAAGAGCATGTTCCTAAATTCTCATGCACAAGAGCTACTATTATAGGCCAGCACCAAGGAAAAGAAAAAAAATTTTTTTTTTTGCTTTGCCATATATTTTTCCTGTGACTGTAGTCTTTTACTCCTTTCTTCCTATAATTTAACACACCTTATGCAAGCAGAGTTCAGTGGCTATATTCAGTAATGCCAGGCACTCAAGGAGTATGCTGAGGCAGGAGGATTGCCAGGTTGAGGCCAACCTCTCTTAGGGAGGCACTGTCTCAAATAAAAGGGTGTGGATGTAGCTCAGTGTCAGGGCACTTGCTTAGTGTGAGTGAGGTTCTGGGTTTGATTTCCAATGCTGAGTTATAATAATAATCATAACAATTCAAAAAATTTAGTGCATCATATGCCTAATTTATTACTCAATAAAGTGCAATTTATTACTGACTTTCACACTGTGATCCAACTCACTTGGGCCAGTGAGTTTTTCAGGCCCAGCTGTACCTGGAACCCTCTGCCTGCTCAGCTGCAGTGCCCAGGCCCCCAGGAATCTTCCTAATTCCCTTTTTATCTTAGGTCAGCAATGGTTCAGGCCCTGGGCATGAGTGTGTTTCATAAATTTGCTGGTGTGTTGCACTTACTCCAAAGCTTCTCTGGATTTAAGTTCCACCAAACCTGGGAATACGGGGACAGGAACTTCCTCTACAAGTTAGCCTGTAGTCAGTCACTTCTCCAAATGCAGAATAGAGGCAAGAAGACACCTGTACTAGTCCTTTCCCCAAAACTCAATTTTGCTGTCATCAGTAACATCTGGACCAAGGGCTGGAAGTGACCTTTGGGCTCAGTGTTCTCTCCTATAGCTATAGTAACTGTAAAAGTTTATGTCATGCTTGATTGCATGGCATAAAATTGAAAAGATGATTTTTAGAAAGATTCCCTTTGGTCTTGACTGTGCCAAAGGATTGAGATTTTGCTCTGTCTTAGTATTGCTTGTAGGTGCAGAGTTGACAAAGTCCTTCCTCTATTTTTTGGTGGGGGGCACTGTAGATTTAAGCCCCCAGTTTTCCTTCAAACCTAGGGGCCATGGGGTCAAGTAAGAACCATGTGTGGTTTTCTTTTTTCACTTTTTATTTCCTTCATTCTTTCCTTCTTTCCTATTCTTCCCTTCTTTCATTGTTTTGTGAACTTATTTTTACCGGGGTTTAGAGCATGGGATGTGAAATCACCTTGGGGGATGACCCTCTCCACAAGGAATGTCCATTCTAATCTTCCTGGAATGATTTTTGCAATGTTTTCTTTTTGTTTGTGCTTATTTTGCCACCAGCATGTTCTTCAGGTCACCTGCTGATATCTCCTCCTTGGAAGACAGTTTCCTTTTTCTTTGGGACACTCCTGTTGCCTGCTTCTTGAGGATCAGTAGCTGTTCCTACCTTGGCTAAAGACTTCTTCCTCTTGAAAGACTTGGGCTGCCACCAACTGCCTCTTCAAGAGCACACTAATCGATTCTTCCTTGGAAAAAGATTTTGAAGGAGAAAGAGACAAATGACTCTTCCATTCTATTCTCCTGAGGAACCTCCTGGGGCTTTTGTTTTTTCTTCTCTTTGGGTTTTTCATTCACCTCATCACACTCATCTGGATTGCTCCTGCCATTTCCTGAAGGTACCAGGGCAAGGACAGCCAGTTGCTTTGTTTCTTCTTTAAGCAATTCTTTTCCTGTTTCTCCAGTTTCTTGGTAATCTCAGCAGCCCCTTCCTCTGCATGAGCCTTTGCTTCCTTCATGAAATTCAGATTTTTTCATAAATCTCTTTACTCTCATAGAAGGACAGTCAATTCTTAACATGTTCTTTGGTTTGTATCTCTGTGCCTTCCTCAATCCTAATAATTCTTAAATTTGGTCTTTTCATGATGTCCCATAGTTCTTGGAGATTCTGTTCATGATTTCTTACCATCTTCTCTGTTTGTGCAACTTTACTTTCAAGATTAAATATTTTGTCTTCATTGTCTGAGGTTCTGTCTTCCAAGTGGTCTAGTCTTTTGGTGATGCTTTGCATTCAGTTTTTTATTTGGTTTATTGTTTCCTTCATTTCAAGGATTTCCATTTTTTTTTTTTTTGAGAATCTCTATCTCTTTGTTGAAATGATCTTTTGCTCTAATCTCATCCTTTGCTTTGCAAATCATCTTAATCATGTATAATCTGAAGTCCTTTTCTGACATTTCTTCTAACATACTGTCATTGGATTCTATTACTATAGAATTTAGATTTGTTTGGATCATTTTCTTCCCTTGTTTTTTCATGTTGTTCATGTATCTCCCCTTCTAGCAGTGCAGATCTGGGGTATTGCAGATTTCCCCCTATAGGCTTATAGTGGCCCTATAGGTTTCCAAAACCCTTTCTTTTAAGGCGAGATCAATATTAGCAGTGCCCAAATCAGACACTATGCAATCCTAGACCAAATAGCCCCTATGAGGACAATAACAAAATTGTCATAGTAAACAGAATGAGTTCAAATATTATCTTCAGTATAACAGATTTGCAGTAAGGTCTGCAGTTTCTAATGGAGGACAGAGAGGATGCAGAGGGATGTAGAATGTGGCTGTTAATGGGATAAGAAAAGAATATACAGAAGTTCTAGAAAATAGAAAGGGTGAGAGTGTAATCAAAATAAATTGAATATTAGCATGCAAAAAAGGGAGAAAGAGACTCTGAGGGAACAGGTAAACAAAAGGAAAAGAGAGCAAGAAAAGTAAAGAAATAAAAACTTAAATTTTTTAAAAAGGAGAAAAAAGAAAATCTACAGTATAACATTCATATACTAATGAAACCTCCCAGTGTTCAGTAGCCTGATGCATGAGAGGTACCTGACAGTGAGCTTCAAGCCTCCAGCAGGCGTCTCAGGATGGGATTTGCCCCACCCAAAGATCGGAGCTCGGCTTCCAGGATTATCCAAGATGGCTGCTCTGGCTTTGAAATGTGGTGGCAAATGGGGAGCTGCAGCTCAGGGGTGGACATGGTCAGCTGGAGGTCCTGGATGCGGGATGCGATTGGTCTGGCAGGGGTCCTGGAGGTCGGGTGTGTTTGGTGTGGTTGTGGGATCCTGGATGCCGGGTGCAATAAGTCAGTCTGGTGTCCCGGTGATAGGGAGCAGTCAGTTGGTCTGGAGGTCCTGGTGGCAGGGAGCAGTCAGTCGATGTGAAGGCCCCAGAGGCAGGGAGTGATCGGTCGGGCTGAGGGATCCTGGAGATGGTGCTCAGTCAGTCCGGCCAGGGGTCCTACAAGGCCTGACTATTGTCTCAAAATGGCGGCAGCCACATGTAATCAAACCTGCAGGTACTGTTACAGTGAACTTCCAGGCAACAGCAGGCAGCTGGTGCTCCACTGGCGGTCGACGATCAGTTTGCTAACTGTAGTCGGACGATCGGGGGAGGTGAACCTCGTGCGTTGGGTGATGGATAGGTGTAAGGCAGGCGATGGACTGGCCAGAGGCAGGCAAATGGCGGATGATAGACCTCTTAACTTGTTCTTGAAGCTTCTCCCAAAATACACTCTTGGTAACCTCAGAGAAGCAATCAATTCATGAGGCACTGCTGCATTTTTTAGCCAGGTATGGGAAGATTCCGCCTTTGTTCTCAGCAACTGCTCAGCCAATGAAGGCAGAGTAGAAAATGAGTTCATATTTTGGTGTGTTATTCCTTGTCTTCAGGGCTCTGGAAACTCTGTCCCTCTGGTCTTTATTAACTCTTCTTAACCCTAATTCCTGTGCTATATACCCAGTCTCTGTTTTGACTTCCATTTGCTACCAATGCTGCCTCTATAGGAGGATCCCTAGGCTCAAGGCTGAGGGTTCAATGCTGAGGGGCTTGTTGAGGTTCCACTACATCTGCATTCAGTCCAGGGCAGCAGTTCTCACTGGTGTGCAGGCTGGCATTCCATGAAGAACTTTTCAAATTGCACAGATCCTGGGTTCTATTAAAAACCGCTGAAGTCAGCATGTTTTGGGGTGGGAGACTTCCCAGGTGATTCTGGCCTTGGTTAGAATCTCTGCCCTGGGGTTGTGGATATAGTTCAGTGGAGGATCATTTGCCTAGTATGCACAAGTCCCTAGGTTCCATCAACAGCACAGCAAAAAAGAAAAGGAATAAAATCATGTAGTCCACGAAAACCTACAGTAGTGACTCTGAAGACCTGAACCCAGGCTGTCCAACCTCCCCAGCAAGACCTGCTATCTACACTGAAATTCCACAGTACTGAAGCTCTTGGCACAGACAATACACTGCCCTCTGGTGGCCATGGGTGAGATCAACAGTTGATGTCGTCTCTTGCCTCTCAGTCCTATTTTCAATCTGGTGAATGGAAATGTGTCAAGTTTTCACCACAAGTCAGTCAGTGCAACAAACTGTCTCTGCCTTTGGACCTGACCACCATATTATGAACTGAATAAAAGTACCTGGTTGATTTTGGAAAGTTCTAGGAAGTACTATGGGCAAGAGTAGGCAGGAATGACTTTGGTTGCAGAAACTGCTGCAGTAAGCACAACCAGAGTCTGTCCCCTGCATGATTCTTTTTCTGATCTCTACACTACCCCTTGCCTTTAGACTACAGATCCTGGATTGAACAAAATGGCATTTGCAAAATTGATTATAGGGTTGTACACTGAATTCACCATTGCTTTGGAAACAGTTGGCCTGTGGATTACATAACCTGGCAAGCCTTGGAAGGAAGGGACACAATACTCTCAACAACTTGATTTAGATAATCAGACATGATTGCTGATGTTGCTAATCTTGTGGCTGGAGGAAAGAGGGACAAGTACATGAGCAACTGAAATGAGGTAAAAAGCCTTGGCAAGAAATTGAGGCACACGTCAATACTGAGGGAGCTGTAAAGAGAAATGGGGACACTTTTTCCTGCAGAGAATAAGGAAAACTTAATGGCCATGAGGTGTAGCTGGGCCTGGGAGGATGGGTACAATGTAGTTTCTTGGACAGTGGAAAGCGGGAATGACCACAGCTTAAGCAAAAGCCTGAAGACAGGAAAGCCCAGGAGGTAAAAAGGGTGCAGTGAATAGTTGAGTTTGGTGAAACATTCAAAAGGAGTGGTTGAAGTTAAGTCAAAGGTAAATGGAGGCCAGGTGATGACTTGTCACTTAAGTAGAAGTGAGCACTGGGAAGGTCCTAGTAGAGAAACAATGCTATGTGGAATAACATGTATCAAGATGAAGACCATGTGAGGGCCTGCAGTGTGGCTCAGAGTTGGAGCCTTTGCCTAGGCTATGAAAGCCCGTCCCTGGCACCTCAAAGAAACAAAAGATTGCAGGGAGCGAATGAGATCCCTAGAGGCTCTAACTCCCAAAGCTGGGTAACGACTTCTCACTGCCCCCTTCAGTCCTGCCTGCCTCCTAAGGGAGCTGTCTGCTCTGGCCTCCTCCTGTTTTTGAGATGAGCTGTGGACAATGAACTGAAGTGCAGTGTTTTAGTCACCTTTTTTGTCATTGTGACTAAAAGACTCAACCAGCACAATTGTAGAGGATGAAAAGTTTATTTGGGAACTCACAGCTTCAAGGGTCTCAGTCCATAGACAGAAGTCTTCATTCTCAGGGCTCAAGGTGAGGCAGGACATCATAGTGGAAGAGTGTGGCAGAGGGAAGCAGCTCATGATGATCAAAGAGAGAGAGAGAGAGAGAGAGAGAGAGAGAGAGAGAGAGAGAGAGAGAGAGAGAAAGAGATCTCCACTTGCCAGATACATATACCCCAAAGCCATACATCCTCCAGCCACACCTCACCTGCCTTCAATTACCACTTGATTAATTCCATCAGGTAATTAATTAACTGATTGCGTTAAAGTTCTCATAACCCAATCATTTCTCCTCTAAACCTTCTGGCATTGTCTCACACATAAGCTTTTGGGGAACATCTCGAATTCAACCTATAACAGGCAGTGAGTGGGATTAGATTGTTGTCATCCAGCTGGAAGCTCAGAGTGAACCCCAACAAGGGTGGCAGCAGGGTGTAGAAGTTAGTCACATCTGTGCAGGAAAAGCAGGATTGACAAGTGACTGAGGGCCAGTGCAGTGAGAATAGTAAGGACTAAGCAAGGTATGAAGTTCCATTCTGCATAAATAAGAATTGAGACAGCAGTTACAAACACAGAAGAACTATAGGATTTCAATGGATAAAAACTAATAGCTGGCAATTGCTGAATATCTGCCAGGAATTAAGTTCAGGGTCCATTTATGCATAGGTGGAATTAGGTTTTGAGTTTATTTGGGGGCTTTTGCTTGTGTTTATTTTGCAGTGTTGGGTACTGAACCCAGGGTTTTGCTCCTGCTAAGCACACACTGTACCACTGAGTCCCAACCCAGCCCCATGCAATTGATTATTGAGCCCTGCTATATGCCTGCATTGTTTGATTTTTCTATTTGACAATAAAACAAACAGATCAAAAATTTTAAATATGATGGGTACACTGGTACACATCTGTAGTCCCAGTAACTAGGGGGTGTGGGGCAGGAGGATCAAGTTCAAGCCATGCTGGGCAACTTAGTGACACCCTGTTTCAAATTTTAAAAATTTTGAATTCTTTCTTCTGTGGGAGAGAGAATGCCATATCCCAAAGACGTCAAATAAATGCCTGTAGCTGCAGGAGATAAGAGAGAGAAGATTCTATTCCTTTGACTTCTACCATCTTAGAACACAAATACATGCTTAGAATTTCAAATACAGGGCTATACTTGAATGAATATACTTAAGACTAAGGGTGCATCAGGTCAAGCCCACCACCTTTCTTCTTAGCTTGTTTTTATGCTGGCCATCCTTCTTCATCTTCCTTCACCAATAGCTGTCACAGAATGTAGAAGCATCCAGTAATGTGCTGCCTTGGGTGCACCATTACCCGAAGGGGTGATGTTGCATGAGTATTGAGCTTTAGTCTTTCAAATTCAGTGGTCCATTATCTGCCTGTCACCTTTTGTAGGAAGGCAATGCACAGTCACTTAGCTAGGTGTGCACAGCAAGATGGTCCTAACTCACCTAAGATGGTTAGCTAATCCTTAAGTTCCTTAGAAGGGAAAAACTTCAGGTTCTTGAGTTTTATTGGGCACTAGGTAAACATGTATAGGTTAGTGAGTGTCCCCTGCAGGGGACACTAATAGAGTGGTCTCCTATTTCATTCTATTCCTCAAAACTGAATTTCTGAAACCATATTTTTACAGACATCTGATACTTGACAAAGGTGCCAAAAATATACATTGAATAGACAACCTTTTCAATAAAAGGTGTGAGGAAAAGTGGATTTTCATGTGTAGTAGAATTAACTTGGATCTCTGTTTTTCATCCTCCACAAAAATCAAGTCAAAAATAGATCAAAACTCAGAAATTAGACTGAACCCTTGCAACTGCTAGAAGAAAACATAGGGTTAATAATCCATCAGATTGGTGCAGGTATCAACTTCCTCACCAAGACACATACAACTCACAAAATCAAACCAAGAATCAATGAATTTAATGTCATCAAATCAAAAAACTTGTGAAAAGTGAAGAAAATGATTTAAGAAAAAGAAGAGAGAGCCTACAGAATGGGAAAAAAATCTGCCAGCTGTTCCTCTGACAGTGGACTAATACTCAGAACATATGAAGAACTCAAAACACTCAAGGATGAAAATAAAACACAATAAAAACAAAAACAAACAGCCAAATGAATAAATGGGCAAAAGAAGTAAACAGAAATATCTCAAAAGAAGAAATACAAATGACTATGAAATATATGAAAAATGTTCAGCAGCTCTAGCAATTAGGAAAATGCAAATCAAAACTGCACCAAGATTTCATCTCACTCTAGTCAGAATGACAGTTATCAAGAACACAAATGTAAATGCTGGCAAGGATGTGGGGAAATAGGTATTCTTACATTATTGGTGGGAATGCACAATTGTATAACCACTCTGGAAAGCAGTGTGGAAATTCCTAAAATACTAGGAATAGAACCACCATATGACCCATCTCTCCCACTCCTCAGCGTTTATCAAAAAGATATAAATTCAGCATACTATAGCAATATAGCCACTTCAACGTTTATTGCATTGCAATTCACAATTGCCAAATTATGCAATCAACCCAAATATCCATCAATAGATGAATGGATTAGGAAAAGAAGGTATATATACACTATGGAGTTTTACTCAGCCATAAGGAGGAATAAAATCATGGCATTTGCTGGTAAATAAATGCAAATGGAGAAAATTCTGCTAAGCGAAATAAACCAGACTCAGATAATCAAGGTTTGAATGTTTTCTCTCATATGTGGAAGTTAGAGAAAATAAGGAAAGGAGGCAGTTGGAAAGGAGATTGGATATCAGAGAAATACAAAAAAGATCAGTGGAGTAGAAGAAAGACAAGGAGAGTGAGGGAGGAAGGAAGAGAGCTGAAGCCAGAGTTTTAAGATAAAGATGTGTTCTCCTCTGCTGGCAGGTTGGGTCTGTGTAAGCTGCAGGCCTCTGCAGCCCAGAAACTGCAATTATTTTTAAAATATTTTTTTAGTTATCAGTGGGCCTTTATTTATTCATTTATATGTGCTGCTGAGAATCAAACCCAATGCCTCACACATGCTAGGCAAGTGCTCTACCTCTGAGCCACAACCCCAGCCCTAGAAACTGCAATTCTTAATGGTGGGCTCTGCCTTGCTATGTTGCAGCGACCCCAGCAGCTCACTACTGATTTATTCTTCTGGGTTCTTGTCTCATGAATTCTAAAAACAAAATCCAGACACCAGGATGAGTAAGTGTGAGAGTAGGATTCATTCAAGTGTGCATAGAAACACAACTCCCACAGGGTGAAAAGTGACCTCATATGGGTTGCTTTCTGAGTGTGCTATGGGTGGAGGTGTATGTATCACCCAAGTTGATGCTATTGGTCTCAACTTGTGGAACTCAGGGTTTGCAAAAGTACTAACACTACTGGCTAACCCTGTCATCCCTTTTGGGTCTGCCTTACTTCCATTTTCTCCCCACTTGGTGGGAAGTAGGAGGTTGAGGTCAGGAATTGTGCATGCTCAATGGGGAGGGGCCCTGTCTGGAGCTGCAGCACTGAATGGAAATGGTGGCCTCTCTGTGGCCAGGCCTAGTCATAGTGGAATGACAGGTGTGTGACCTGGTTCACCTGGGCACTGGATTGTCCTGCCTCAAGCTCTCTCTCTGCCTGTGCTCCACCCACCAGGGTCACCATTCTGCCTCTGCTTCACTCTGCCTCTCGGCAGGGACCAGTGGGTTGACTGCATGACTTGATGGCCAAATCATGCCAGAAATGGGAAGAAAAAGGAAATGAATTTAACCAAGTATTGTTATATTCACATGTAAAGAGAACAAACAAGAATTTCACCTTTTTTGTGTATGTAGAAGAAAGGAAGTTCAGTAGAGTAGAGGAGGGTGAATAGGGGGAGACAGGAAGGAAGGAAAAGGGTGGGGGATTGAAATCAAATTCCTTGTATGTTTGATTTTGTCAAAATGAACCCCAATACTATGTATAGTTATGATGCTCTAACAAAAGAAAACAACAAACTGAATTGTTTGTCCTTTCTTTCTACTCAGTAACATTTACTATTGAATCAATATCACCCTCTGACATGCTTCTTTGTTTTTTCTACTGTAGACTTTTTTCTGTTTAGCTGGAAGACAATTAATTAGTAAACTGTCTTTACCCCTGTGCAAGACAAGAGAAAGTGGCCTGCTGCCCTCCTGAAAGAAGCAAAGACATCCAGAATGAAATGTCCACACAAAATTATGACCAAGCTCTTGGACAAATTGGTGGCCCATTTACTCCATCCTTGTTCCTTGATGTATATTGTGCATCAGTGAATTTTATAACCCAACTTTTTTCATCTATGTGAAGCACTTAGAAATGGAAGCCCAGGAATGCCAGCTCCTTGACATTTCCTGGGTTTCCAGGTTTCTGCTTGCTACCACACTAACTTCTCCCCCAAAGATCAAGAATCCCATAAGTATCCTCTGCTGTGATGCCCCTTTCGGCCCTCCTTTTCCTGGTCTCCCTGAAGATGAATGCACAAAAAGACTGTGACAAGACATGCTGCTGTCACCTTGTCACAAACATAAGTATAGATTTTCAAAATACTGTTACCAAAGGTGAGTGGAAGGATACCAAAAGAAAAGATCAGAAAATCGGCAGAAGGTGATGTGCCATTTTCCATAACTAGGGAGCACATCTATCACACAACCAGTATATTAAAGGTCATGGTGTTGATGATACTGCCCAGGAAGGGTAAGATAACCTTCAAATTTGATGCTTCACTTTCATAAACCCCAGTGTAAAATAAAGGGGATGTATCAGACTGCAAATTCTAAAATATTAGTGAATGTGTGGGTTTTTGTGACATGGCAGAAGAATCGCTCAGGCTTCCCTAATTTTTAAGTAATACAACATCATGCCTTTTTAAAAGTCCTTAAATGCATACCCTGTGTGCCATGGTCTTCAGTTATACAGGTATCAACAGAAAGGAGGGTGATTATGAATCTCAAATCAGGGGCTCATGCTGAACTGTTGAAAAGAAGGAAGACTGAGTTTTAGAACATCTTTTACCAAGAACCATTTCAAAAAGGAACAAGAGGGGAAAGAGCCTGGGGTAACTAGTGGCAGGTGTGAGAGTGTCAGAGAGGTGACACTTCTATTGAAACTAGAATGACAAGAGGAGCAGCCATGATCAATTGGGGAAGACATGCCATGGGGAAGAATGAGCCCTGCAGAGACTGGGAGGGAAAGTGCCTTTGGAAGGGTGGGATATTGGAAAGGAGGTAAGTGTGGCTTTGGAGAGACTGGGCCAAGATGGAACCCAGGACCTAGAGGCCACACTAGTTGTCCACTGCTGTGGGCAGCATCACACTGCTGATAACCACAGACAGTAATGATGTCACAGTTTTTGAGCAGTGGGATCTAAGTCAGCTCAGCTTGTGCCTATGTCTCTAGGTCTATCAGGATCCTGGGGCTGTGGTCTTCAGGAGGCACATCCTAGAGAAACTGCCTCTAAGCTCATTCCTGTCTTATTGGCAGAATCCATCGTGACTGCAAAACTTTTTGGGAAGCTATGGAGACCATGCAAAGTGCAATGACTTATCCAGTGTCACACACATAGCCAAAAGGAGGGAATGGGTCTGAATTCATCCCTGTCTTCCCATGCCTGGGAAGCTGGCTTTACCTAGGACTTTATTGAAACTTGAGCTAGGCTGTGCTGGTATAAATGTGTCCACTTGTGCATGTGCCACAGGGAGAGGGAAGAGACCAGGCTCCTAGATGGCTCATATTTTGTGAGGAAGTGCTTCAGGTAAGAGCATCTCAAAGAAGTGACCTCACTTCCTCTGCAGTGAATCCAGCAGAACTTGGAACCCTGGTAGCCAGACACCCACAGTTCAGATTCAGCCCCAGTCTGCTCACTTGTGTTGAGATAGCAAGTCCAGAGCCATGAGTTCTTGCTGTCTATCAATTGGAAGTTGCCCAGGCCTCAGGAAAGCCCTGTGTAGGGGTGTTTCCTGAGTGTGGAGGTGCTGGGTCAGTGCTCAGCCTGTTGCCTCCTGTAATTCTTTTCAAGAAATCCAGGAATGAGATAGAGCAGCCTACCACGGGTGAGAATAGGCTAGCCCATCACTCTGATTCCCCCTTGGATAGCCTCCGACATGTGCGTGTGTGTGTGTGTGTATGTACATTGTCTCATGTTCCCTGAGAATAAGAAGGAAAATTCTTTGTTTTCACTTGATTGTATGGCAATGAGTCATTTTGTAGTTTGCTATTATTTTCAGGTTTAAATGTACCTTTTTTGTCCACCATATGGGGGAGAAGTTAACAAAGTTCCACCAGTGGATATATCCAGCCTAGTGGAAACCTTCCTTAGGAAAAGGGAAAGACATCGGCTCTTTGTGTTTCTTAGACAGTGAGCACAGGGCGCTCAGTAAACATGCATTAGGCTAGAGAGTTCCCCTGCAAAAATTAGCCTCCTATTCCCTTTCCATTTCTTAAAACTGAATTGTTTGTCATTCTCTCTGCTCAGCAGACTTAGTAACACCAACCCATTGCTCAGCAGCAGCCATTAATTCAGAAAAACTAGTCAGGGGAAATGGGGGATTGCAAAAAGACAAGCAGGCACACACAGAAATCTCAAGATATCGATGGGACACTGACTTCAGATGGAGGCGCAGTGATTCAGAACTGGTACAGAACATTTATTATACATATTTTATCATCAAAAGTTATTTGTGGAAAAGTTTCAGGAAAGCAGCCAATCTGAAGGACACAGGACTGGTCCTGGGACGTTAACATTATCTTGTTATGCTCAGAATTCTCTATCCCTGGGAGTTGGTGCCAGACCTCAAGGTCCAGGTTGATACAGTTCTGTGCCATTGCATGGAGCCTCCTCTGGCCAGGCTTCACCATAGCAACTGGGTCATCCTGACCTGCACCTTTGCATAGGAAGTTCCTGACCATAAGGCAGTCAGAGAGACCACGATTCAAGTCACTAATTTCCACATATACCCTTTTTGTTTTTCACTTTTATTTATTTTTTTCTTTTTTGTGGTGCTGGGGATTGAACCCAGGGCCTTGTGCATGTAAGGCAAGCACTTTACCAACTGAGTCATATCCCCAGCCCTTGTTTTTAAAATGTAATAAATTTATGTTCATTCTGAAGTGCTAGAACTGGGATCAGATGAACTTGCAGACTGTCCTTTTTGTTTTTCCCTCTGAGTAAGGGAAACCTGACTGCTGTAAGGAGAAATAGGCAATGACTGCTCTGGTTGCTTCAGGCTGAGAGGGGGCGATGTAGGATAAGCAGTTCGGGTTCCCCTTTTAGGAATGTTTTGGTCTGTTGAGGCATCTGTGGCAAAATTTGGGTTTGGAAAGAACAGGTTGTAAAGTCATGTGGGTGCTTCTATAAGAGAAACAAGAAAACATCAGTACTGGAGTGAGATTAATAAGAAATAAATGAATATGATGATGATGACAGAGACAAACAATTTTTTCTTTTACCAGGAGGTGCAAGAGCTAAGAAATTACTTGATAGATAAGGGTAAATTAATGTTTTAAGAAAACCTTATTACTTAAACACATGGAAGACTAAACTTTGGTTTATATTAATACATTAATATTTGGCTTTAGGAAATGCCTTGAATAACTTTAACTGATTGTTACACACAAACTTTTTGAAATTTACCATCCACAAAACTTCTGCAACTTACTTAGACATTTTACAACTTTTTGCTTCACCAAAGACTTTTCAAATCCAGAAACATTTGCTTTTTGTCCTTATATTTTTAAATTTCTATACCTAGAACCTTGTTATATCTCTTACCCTTCACAAACCTTGTATTTCTTACCCTCCTTTTAAATTTACATTTTGAATCAACTTTATGAAATTTTTGAATTTAGACAAATTAATCCACTTCAATAAGATGAAATACTTTTCTTTATGATACTTTAATTGGAATCTAACTAAAACCTTTGTACTCTTTGTATATAAAATTACACCCAATAGAATCTTAGCTCTTAGTAAACTTGTTTTAGTAAAAACATGGAAACAAAGAAATCTCAAACTTTTTTCATTTACCAATTTATGACAACACATTTACTATTTAAATCTATTACCTTATGGAATTCAAGAAATGTAGTTGATTATATATTTAGCAGTTGACATTTAGCACTGCAATTTGCAAATTAATCAGATGTCTCATTTAACAAACACATTTATGAAGACTGATCCCACTTATGTTAAATCCAGTTTACTCATTCTTAACTGTGAAAACCAAGATATTAGACAAATGTAGTTCACAGTCTTTATCAGATCAGCATTTACTTTTGGGTCAGATTAGGGAGAAAATAGTTAAGAAAGCAGGGTGGTAGAGTGTGAGAGCAGACAAGATAGTCAGCCACAATGGCTTGAATTTAAAAGTGATTTATTTCTTTGATCTCAAACCAGTTTTGAGTAAATCCCTTTGCAAATTACATTTTAAATTCAAGCCTAGGAGATATAAAGATCTGACATAAGCTAAGAAGTATAATCTTAATCATTGCAACATAGAAATCCCTTTCTTTGGATCCTAGCTGTCCCCTGTTTAACACTTAGTTATAAACTTGCACTCCTCAACTTTCTTGTTTTTATTTTATTTTTATATTTTACATTTTTTTTCTCAATTTTCTTTGTCCTCAGGAACATCCCCTCATCTAATCAATGAAGTTTCCCTGTGTCTGGCCCCTGTTTGTGTGCCATCTGCCATGACTAGCATGGCAGTTAATTCAGAAACCAGTGAGGGGCAATGGGAAATTGAGAAAAGAAAAACAGGCACCCATAGAAAACTCAAGATAGGTGCAACACTGACCTCTGATGGAGGGGCCGTGACTCAGAGCTAATACAGAATATTTATTATATATGTTTTATCATCAAAAGGTTATTTGTGGGAAAGTTTCAGGAAAGCAACAAATCTGAAGGATACAGGACTGGCAGGACATTAGGATTATCTTGTTACGCACAGAAATCTCAATCCCTGGAAGTTGGTGCCAGAGCTCAAATTTGGACTGATACAGTTCTGCACCTTTGCGTGGAGCCTCCTCAGGTCAGGCATCGCCATAACAACCGAGCCATCTTGACCTGCATCTTTGCACAGGAAGTTCCCAGGGCAACGCAGGCACAAGGCAGAGAGACCATGATTCCAGTCACTGCTCTCCACATATTAGCTATTGAATAAAAATTGCCTTCTGAGATGCTTCTTTGTTCTTCCTATGGGGATCTTGTTTCATTTTGGTTGGAAGAATAGGAGGAAACTGTTTTAAACTGCACACAAAACAAATGAAGGGACTTGCTGCCACCCTGAAAGAAGCAATGTAGTTTTTCCCTAAAGACAGGGAGAAAGAGAAGTCCATGCATATGGTTATGACCATGCTATTGGACAAATTCTTGGCCAGTGCACAGCATCCTTGTGCCTACATGTATTTTTTACATCAGTGTATTTTATAACCCAAATATCTTCACCTATGTGAGGAACTTAGAAATGGAGGCACAGCAATACCAGCTCCTTGATATTTCATGGGTTCCCCAGGGCCACACCAACTTTCCCCACAAAACTCTAGAATCCCAGAAGTGCCCTCTGCTGTGGGGCTATGAAGCCAAATAGAAATGAGACTTCTTATGACTCAAATTTGGAATTGATACCCCATGTCCTTTGCTGATTTCTGTTTCTTAGAAACCAGATGCTTATGTTGATCCACTTGTGGGGGGTAGCTACGGACCCTGGGCACAAGGATGTTGTGCTGTTTGGAATCCCTTGTAGTGTATCCACATCATACAATGGGAAGAGAAATGGGGATAATTGGAAATCTCGCAGGAAACCATTGGCAGATCTAAGGCAAATGAAGGCTATCTCTGAAAATCAGTCATTAAAACCTTTAGTGGTGCACAAGGGGACACATGGCCAAGAGAGGATTTGTCTCTCACTGTGGGACTCAGGTCATGGTAGAGTTGCATGGCATCCTTTTTGCCTCACAATCGTATGTTGTATTATCTCTAGGTTTGTACAGTACAAGTACTTGACTGTAGCATTAGGGTTTCTCAGGGAGTTCATGTATGTATGGCACTACACCTGATGACAACCTCAAAAGAAGATGCTAGAAAGATCACTGGGGAAAATGTTGGGAAGATAGGGAGTACCTGTGAGGCACTGTGATTTTTTCAGGGTCACGCACATGGTCAGGAGGAGGTGATGGGTCTAAACCAAGCTCTGTTTCCAAAAACCAGGGGAGGTGGCTATAGCTGGACCTGTCTGGAGACTTGATCCAGGGTGTGTTGTAACTGTGTCCACTTGTGCATATGTCATGGGAAGATGGGAGCAGCCAGCATCCCAGGGGGCCTTTAGAAGCATCATGTGTGAGAAAGGGACTTAGGTAAGGAATCCCCAAGGAAATGACATCACTAGCTAGACTGGGAAATATAGTCCCAGTCTGCTCACTTGTGTTAAGAGAGCCATGAGATCTTGTTGTCTACTGACCTGTGGATGCTCAGGCCTCAGGAAATTTCTGAGTAGGGGCCTTTCAAGAGTGTGGAGACACTGGGTGTGTGCTGGATGACAACTCTGGTGATTTTCCCAAGGAGATTAGAAGTGTGATAGGACAGGCTATTGCGGGGGAGTATAGTCTCGGCCACCACTGTAATTCCCCTTTGGATAGCCCCAGACTCTTACCAGATGTGTATGGTGTGTGTGTGTGTGTGTGTGTGTGTGTGTGTGTGTGTCTCATATTGACTAAGAATATGGAGGGAAAGTCTTTTGTTTTAATTGATTGTATGGCAATGAGTCAATTTGCAGATTGCTACCGTTTTCATGTTGAAATGTCCCTCTTTGATCCCTGAAACTAGGGAGATGGCAGAAGTTTCTCCATGGATGTGAAGTGTCTAGTGGACAGCTTAACGGCACTTGTGGGACAGGTCTTGGCTGACCTGGTGAACTGTCCTGGACAGGGGAACACCTCCTATGTTCATGAAGTTTTGTATACATGTGGAAATTTGGCCAAAAACCAGAAGGTGCTGGAGCTGCTAGGTCAAAGGTGTATACCACCCATAAACCTTAGGATATGGTCATATCCTGGCTTGGTGTTGGGAATGCTAAGCATCACTGTAAACCTCAGTCAGCTCTGTGGAAAGTAGGATTTTCAGAGGAGAACCCTGCCTGTGTTTATAGGACCAGGTATAGGAACTCTCTAGTGGACAGCTTCACAGCACTTGTCCAATAGGCGCTCATGAATGACTGGTGACTGTCCTGGAGAGGAGGAACACCTTCTGGGTTTATGGATTTTTGTGGATACATCAAAATATGGCCAATACCCAGAAGGTGCTGGAGATGCTGACTCAAAGGTGTGTACCACCTCCAGCCCTGGGTAATGTCTTGGCCTGGTGTTGGGAATGCAGGGCATCACTCTGAACCTCAGTCATCTGTGTGGAAAGTAGGATTTTCTGAGGAGAACCCTGCCTGAGTGTTGACAGTACCAAGTAGGATGAACCCCAGGAGTGTTTGCCTCAGGCTTTGTGCTGTGGAACAGTCTGCCAAGGGCTCTGGACTTCCCCTCTGGGCCTGTCCTCTCCCCTGTGAGGGAGTTCTCTGCCTCAGGCCAAAATGGTCTTAGCCCTCAGGAAAAGCAGTTGGCACATTTGGGAAAGAGTCTGTGGATTATTTTTGGGAGGACCCCTGACCTGCATGTAGCCAGAGCAGATACCTGTGGGTAGTTCAGATAAACCCCCTTATACTCCTGAGTTTTGATTATTATCAGGAATTTAGTCAAGCCCCCTAAGCATATAAGCAGATAAAGGGCACAGGATGATAGAGTTGACAACTTCTTGGCCTTTTCTAGGTATGGAAACCTCCAGACAGATGTTGAAGAGGAGTACCTTCAAGGACAGAAGTTAGTGGTATTTGGGCAAAGAGGGAGGACTCCTGATTATGGAGGGTTCACTTGGGGGCCTTTGTGGAGGATGACTGGACCAACCCCAAGTCCCAACCTTGTGTGATTCCCAGCAGAGGGCCAAGGTCTGGCATTTTCCCTGCAGAAGGAACACAGAGAGATGTGGCGGGATTCTGGGTACCCAAGGAACAGAGGCAATCATCGGTGCCTCAGAACTGGGTTGTGAGGATCCCTCACCAACACAGAAAATCCCAGCCATGCTTGCCCACACTTTTCTGTATAGAAGCTAGACAGCAGGTGTGGGGAGCTCCCTGCCCACGCATGTGCCTCACCAGGATTGCCCAAACTTCCCTGCTCCATGTGATCTGCTTGGTCACTCTTTGGGAAGCCCATCATGCAGGAGGCCTTGGGAGATTTTAGCTAAAGGAGAGGCCCAGCCCCTCAAGACTCCCTCACTCCAAACTCCACATCCCTCTCTTCTCCATAATTGAAATATGGCTATACTTCTATTCAGAATATTTTTTTTGAGGTCCTGGAACCTGGACAACCTGAAGCTCCTCAGGATCATCCTGTTGCTCAACATGCCTGAATCAGAGGTGGTTTTCCAAGTCTGGAGCATCCTTATACAACGGGAGAATACAGATCCCAGTGAGTCTGAGCCCTCTGATGAGGGGCCCTGGGGTGAATGAATGAAGTTGTGTGCAGAGAAATCTGTGCTGGTCCCACTGTGAACTGGCACGTGGTCCCAAGCCAGACAAGTCTGACATCAGGCGACTCATTGACCCTAGTCTTGGAAGATGTTTTATTGTGGGGAGAGGGGCTGTGCTGTTATCAGAAGGAAAGTTCTTCTGTGATTTGGGAAAAGGCCAGGGATAGGCAATCATGTTGGGGGTGTTTTCTCCTGCAACCACCTCTCCTGGCAACAACATTAATTTCAGGCACCAAAAAGCCAGAAGCACCAGGATGAGAAGCTCTTAGGTCAGCACCCACAACATTTCTGCTAGAACATTTTCTCACAGCCCTAGTGCTAATGTCCTCTATGGCACCTCCCACACTGGGAGCTCCTGAGCATGACCCAGTGTCAGATCCCCTATTGTGATTATCCTTCCCCACACTTTTGAAATTGTCAAATTTGTTTTTTGTAATGCCAAGTTTGTTCACTATTTAGGATGCCATTTCAGATTTTGAGTAATAAAATTTTATGTTGTGTGATAGGAAGTTGCATGCTCAATTCATTCACCAGGCTACACCACTAGGTAGCTGCAGATGGAGCCCCCAGTAGAGGGGCAGGCAGTAGGGGTCCTGTAGGAGAAGACACACTCAAGTCATCCTGGAGGAGGTGAGAAACAGGTCCCTGTGTGTGGGGCAGAGGTGACTGCCTAAAAGGTGGGAGGATTCCAGGCCACCAGAGGGTGCTAACTTCCCTGGGGCAATGCCCCTGATGATGATGGACATGGGACACAGAATCAGACAAAACAGGTATCTTTGGAAGTTTAGTCTCATTTGGGCCTCCTGTTTTCATGTGTGGAGTGGGACAGCAACTCCCTCCCTGGTTGATATGAATCCAAATGAAATGTGATGGCATGTGGAGATCCCCTGCCAACACTGGCTCTCAGGATATGTGCACATGCCACTGAAACCATGCAAAGACACAATACAGAAGTAGAAGTGCACAGAAGTTATGTTCAGGGGATGTTTTCTACTGTTCAAGGCATTTAAACCATCATGGTTACGTTTTAAAAATAAAATTTCCTTTTTTTGCAGTAGTGTAGAATGTACTCAGGGTGTTTACCACTGGGCTTCTTCCATAACAATTTCTGCTTATTCATTTTGAGGGGAATCTCACTAGTTTGCCAATATTGGCTTTGACCTTGAGATCTTCCTGCCTCTATCTCTTGGAATGCTGAAATGACAGGTGTGTGCTCCCAAGTCCAGCTATGTGGATCTACTTAAAAGATTGCTATAGTTTTCCACAGATTTGAGGGTGAATTGTATTTGAAAAAGCCCTAGTCTAAGGAATTTACACACATTTGATCTTGGTAATGTCCTAGAAACAAACCCACTGAAGTCACCATGTACAAGGGACTTTCTTCAGGACCAGGCCTTGGATAACCACCATTAAAGAAGTCCTGGAACTTGACAGACTCAGAACCCTAGGTGCTGTCTACCTGACACAGGAAGAACTTCTGTGGATGGGGCCTGCTTCTGGTATAGTGCACTCTGGGTACCTGGAATTGAGAGTGCCTCACCAGATGTCACCAGACATGTGACCTATAAAAAGATAACATACTACATAATGCCCTAGGTACAGGTGCCAGCACTCAGAGGAGTGGATGTCACAGGAATAAGGAGGTGATTTGCAGATTATATGCAGTCACATTGTAGGGGTCTGAATGTGGAGTCTCAGTTGAGGGACAAACTGAAACAGAAGGTAGGGACAGGCAGCCAGGAGGAGAGTGGAGTTAGACTAAGCTGGGACTGCCAAGCCGAGTGAACAGAGTGGGCAGAGGCCAGAGTCTATTGCAGACATTTCTCTGTGGTCTGTTGATATTGGCAGGAACCACCTTGGCTTAGTGTTTCATTGATTCAGTTCCCATGTGAGTTACTGTACTCAAAACTTTGACATCTTCAAAATGGGGATGAAATGAGCATCCTCATTACATTTATGGTGAAAGATGCTTTGTGAATGCTCCCACTCTGTCAAACAGAACGACAAAGTTAGGATATGAACCCAAGCCTGTGAGATGCCATGGGACCCAACTAGTGAGGGGATGCACTGAATGCCATGGCATGGACCCGTTGCTCAGCACCATTGTGACCTTTGCTTTCAGTGCCCACAAAGAGGCTATGTTCTGCCCAAACATAGGCTGGCTCTCATCAGGGAAGAGCTGAGGACCCAGGGTCAGTCTCTCCCAACAAAATTCACAGCTATGGCTACTGGGTACATCCTCAAGTTTGGTGGATTTAGCTCTGACAACATACTCCTGATGTGACTTTAATTTTGAGGATGATTTCCCATTGTTTTCAAAATTTGGGTGTAGGAGACAAACTCCTATGCCAAAGATGAAAATTTTCCTCCTCTAAAAGATGCATCTCCATCATGTGGAATATTTGGTGCATTCAGTAGGCCAAATTCTTCTGACCTCAACTCTCAGGGTCCAGCATTCTAGCTGAGGTGCTCCAGGCTGCTTTAGAGTACCCACCACCCATTGTCTAGCAAATTCATTAAATGAGCTGATCAGGAAGTAGAATATAGTGTCCCTTCAATTTATCAGAAGGTTTATAGAAGCTGTAATCCATGAAGTATGTTTTTCCAAAGATGACAAGACAGATGACTTGAAATGATCCCTCTTAAGAGCACGTTTGCCAAATGAATAGGACAGAGTCATTGTCTTTCTTCAAATCCCATTATTACACCCCCTCCAATGTGTTCTGCCCAGGATATTGCTTCTGATGGAAAGCATAAACCATAGAGTTCGATTAAAGTCCTTTCCCCTGATGAGGAGTGGATTGACTTCTTTCACAGTAAAAACAGAATTTTCTATTTAGGTTATAACTTAACTATTTTTAAAATACATATGAACAAGTTCAAAAGCAAAGAATAAATTGTCATCCACTTCTACCAACCCCTAGGTTTATGTTTGTTTGTTCATTCATTTGTTGGTGATTTTTTTTTTTTTTTTTTTTTTTTTTGTAGTAATAGGAATTGAATTCAGGAACATTTTCCCACTGAACTAAATGCTCCGCCCTTTTTATTTTCATTTGGCGATGAGGTCTTGCTCACTTACTGGAGCTCGCCTCAACCTTGATGATCTCCTGCCTCAGTTCCCAGAGTCTCTGGAATGACAGGCATAAGCCACAATGCTGGGCATTCTCTTTCCCCATTTTTTTTTTTTTTTTTTTTTTTTTTTTTTTTGCCATTGCCTAACTCTGTCTCCTCTTTTGTGGTAGAATTGCAGAAGAAACTTTTGGAGTTGTTTTCCACAGGATTCCCTCAGGGGTGGAAAGTGAATTATATCTAGTTTTTTAATTTCATTTTTCTTCCTGGCAGTGCTGGCGATGGAACTTAGGGTCCTGGGAGCGCCAGTCAAGTTGCTCTACCACTGAACTACATCCCCACCATCATCTTCCATCCTTCAGGTTGGAGTGTCTTTCCTGGGAGGATGAGGCCATTGAGGTGTTTCTCAGGTACAGCTGCCTTATCTTTGACTTCTGCATCAGGATGAGGCAGGCCCTGATCCTGGACTGGTTGATCAAACATGTCCCTAGGGGATGACAGGTCCAGACTAAGGAGCAACATTTCATCCTTTCTCTCAGTTGTATTTCACAATTCAGATTGACCATCAATAAAACTGCTAACTTCCCTTTTGATTCCTTTTCTTTTTTCTTTTTGTTTGTTTAGAAGGCAGGGTCTCCCTCTGTTGTCTAAGCCAGTCTTAAAATCCTGGACTCAAGCATTTTTCCTGTTTTGGCCTCCTGAGGTGCTGGAACTACAGTGGGGCCACTATATCTAGTAATCATTTTATTTTCCCTGAGTCCTGTGTATATTTAATTCTCAGTTAATTAAAAATTCTGTAGGGAGAGAGGTGTTATATATTGTGATACTTGTTGATAAATTGGATGAGAGGAGAGGAGCAGTAAAGAGCAACTGTGAAGACTGATTCTCAAATTTTGGCTTTAGCGATGATAGGGTAGGGCAAAAGTTAAAAGTTTGCACCATCACACCTACCAACACTATAATTTTGAAATGAGTATTCAAGATATTCAAAGAGGTACATACTGTTAATCCTAGTTTCTCAGGAGTCTGAGGCAAGAGAATGGCAAATATCAGGCCAGCCTGGGCAACTGAGAGAGAACTTTACTCACAATGCAAAAGAATAAAAGGCCTGTGGTGTAACTCAGTGGTAGAGCACCCATGGGTTCAATATCTAATGTGTGTGTGTGTGTGTGTGTGTGTGTGTGTGTGTGTATTGAAGTAATTGATTGAGATTTTTAGGATAAATAATGCCTGAGGCATGAGTATTTCAGTGCCAAAGTTATAAAAATTATGAGCAGGAATTCAGGCATTGGATTAATAGCAAAGGAAGTCTCATTGTTTTGCAATTTTGTCTTCTACCTCCTTTCTGCAGGCCAGTCTTGGATCTTGGTGATACTCTTGTAATATAGACAGATTCTTGCCATTTTTTCTGTAAACACATTTACTAAAGTTCAGAAAGAAAAAGAAGAATGAGTTCTTACTTTTTTAAGTGCTGGAAGTAGATCCCATAGCTTCTCACTTGCTAGGTAAGCTCACTACCACTGATACACCCAAACCTCAAGATACCATTCATGGACTTGGTTTCTCCTTTTGATTGGCATGCCCATGGAGCAAGATCTGTCCTTTTGCATCCCTTCAGTTCTTTACACATCTTTATTTTCATTCTGATTTTGAAGCTGAACTGAGTCAAACTCCTGTATCTTGGGTGTGGCATGATTCTAAGTGGTAGAGCACTTGCCTACCTCTTAAGAGACCCTGGGTTTGATCCCCACTACCACAAATGAAAAAAGTGAGAGAAGCAGAAAACTGACAACTCCTCTCCTCCATCACCTTTCTCTCTGTCCACCATGTGAGGACACAGTGACTCAGTTCTGTCTGCAAGTGAGAGAGAGCGCCCCTCACTGGACCAACCCACTGGCATCCTCACTGGAAATTTCCAGTCTCCAGATAATACATTTCTGTTCTGAAGTTACTCAATTGGTGTTTTCTTAAGGGAACCCGAGCTGACTGAGACAGTTATGATCATAATATGGAAAATTTAACTAGAGAGGGAAAAATGAACCTAGAAGAATAGACAAAATTTTGTAAAATAATGAATTGTGTGGGGCATGGTGGTGCACACCTATAATCCCAGTCACTCGAAAGACCTAGGCAGGGGAACTGCATATTGCAGGACAGCCTGGGACACATAACAAGTCTCTGTCTCACAATAACATTTTAAAAAGGACACAGGGTAAACAAGTGGTAGGGCATTTGACTAGCATGCCCAAGGCCTGGGTTCAATACCCAGTTCTGCCAGAAAAATAAAATAACAATGAATAAAATGAAAGCATAGCATTCCATTTAGTAGTGCCTCTTTTTGTCAACAGAAGATGAGCTTAATTTTCAGGCATTTGATAAAATGTAACCATGTAGAGGATGCAGGCATCTCTGTACTTCTGCCAAAAACTTACCCAAAGAACTCAGGAAGAAGCAGGCACTGAGGAATGAGATGGAGGCCACAGCAGTGGATCAGTGCTTTATCTGGAGCCAAAAGAGTCCCTTCTCTGTCACACCTGTAAGAACAATGTACAATGACAATCTGCAGTGCCAGAGGGCTGGGGAAACCAGAGTCCCTAGGGCCTTAGGACAGTAAAGTCAAGTTATGAACAAAACTAGCTTCAAATGGGAAAAAAATGTGAGAACCAGCCCAGACTTTAGAATTCTCTCAAAACAAAGGACCAGAGAGTAACCTGTAGCACAAGAGGAATTCAGACCAAAGTCAGCCTGAGTCCACTGTACTATGTCCTTACTCTCTCCCCTGGAGTCTCACTTCTTCCTATGATTCCCTGCTCTCCAAAATCATCTTTTTCCAATTTCTTACCTCTTGAATGTTCACATCTCTATTGTTTCAATGTTTTCAGGATGGAGTTGGTATTCTTTTTGCTTTCTCCTTTCATCTTTCCCTGATTCTAGTCTTGTGGATCCATCATTTTTTAATTAAATCTGTTTAAGATTTTGCCATTCTTTGATAACAAGTCTTCTCCTTCTCCCCAAGTCATCCTTACCACTGCAATGCCTCACTGAGAAAGAAATAGGTATCCAGGAGTCCCTCCCAGAGTTCAAGTGAGATTTAATGAGCATACAGGGAAGGATAGAGAAAACTAGTTTTGAGTTGGAAGCCATCTATTGAGATGCTTTAGGAGCCAGAGCAATGAGAAAGGACCTCTTTCTAACTTGTATATCTGTTTGGTTTCCTGGCTCATTCCATCAACAGCTCCCCTAACATTTCTGTCATCCTGCCCATGGGACTTCTCCCCTTTGGTTGCTGTGATTTGTTTTAAGATGAACACTATGAGCACAGGTTATCAGGGTTTTTTTTGGAAATTATTTTATTTGTTCTAATTAGTTATACATTACAGTAGAATGCATTTTGACATATCATACATAAATGAAGTATAGCCTCATTCTTCTGGTTGTAAATGATGTAGAGTTATACCAGTTGTGTAATCACATATGCACATAGGGTAATAATGTCCAATTCATTCTACTATCCTTCTTACCCCCATACCACCTTCCTTCCCTTCACCTCCCCTCTGATTCAAAGTACCTCTATTCTTCCCTTACCCACTGCCCCTCCCTCATTGTGAATTAGTATCTACATGTCCATGTCAGAAAAAACATTTGGCCTTTGGTTCTTTAATACACTTCTCTCACTACTGGATAGATCTTCCAAACAAAAACTAAACAAACAAACTCTAAATCTAAATAATAAGTCAATAATTTACACTTAACCAACATATATAGAATATTTCCTCCATCACTGAGTGAATACACTTTCTTTTCAGCAACACATGGATCCTTTTCTAAAATAGACCATATCTTATGCCATAAAGCAACTCTTAGCAAATACAAAAAAATAGAGATAATACCCTGCATCTTATTGGATCATAATGTAATAAAATTAGAAATCAATGCTAGAATAAAAAGTGGAAGCCACTATAATACCTAAAATGCTATTGAATGATGAATGGATAACAGAAGAAATCAGAGGCAGGGTATTTTTTTTTCTTTTACATCACAATAGTGGGAACAAAGGAACAGAGGGAAAAAATTAGAAAAATACTCTGTAATAAAAAAATATCTGCAGAGAGAACGACTATTTTCAAAATAAAAGCTGAATTGTGTGTTGACCCCAGTCAAGTCTGGAGATCCTAGCAGAATAGTTTGAATATGATCAGTGAGTACTTCAAAATCTGCAGAAGAACTTTAGAGGACAAATCCAGATAAGAGTCAGTTCGTGTTTTTCTCACTTTCTCTCTACCTCATGGGTGAATGATGGAGTCCTGCCCTTGGGTTATGGGTATAGCCAAGACTCACAATCCAGATACTGGAGAGATGAGACTGACAGCACTTCAGGCACACATGCTCACAGCCTGAGAGAGGAACCACACACAATGCAGGGTCCCATAGAAATTGCACTTGGGAGCAGAGAGAAGAGTCTGAGACTATGGGTGGGTGGTGGGCCGGACCTTTCCTCACAAGATGGAGGGTTGGTCCCCTGGTTCCCAAGTGGAATGTATAATTGGCCTGTTTGAATAATTGAATGGACTATCAGAAACATGAAACTGTTAGTTTGAGGACCAGATGAGATGCAGCTGGCCCAGGTGAGAAGGGAAACATCTGTGTGGGAATCACATGGGACATGAATAAGGAAACTCTTGATTACATATGGGGGTCAAAGATATTAAGGCAATCCAAGAAAGTTTAGAGCTCTGAATAAAATAGAATTAGGAAATATGGAGTATACACTGTTAGAATGAATGCAGAGATACTATGTCAGAAACAGGTATATGAATCAATCATTTGAAGTTCCCTCAATATCCTTAGGAGCGGGGAGAGTATGGAGGATATCCTTTTCACAGGACTGTCTAGTGTTTGGGGTAACAACAGGGTACCAGATGCTAGGGCTATAGCTCAGTGGTAGAGCACTTGCCTAGTATACAGAAACCTTGGGTTCGATCCCCAGTTCATTGAAAACAATGACAACAACAACACATCACCACTAATAACTGATTTTTTTTTTTTTTAGTTGTAGATGGACACAATGTCTTTATTTTATTTATGTGGTGCTGAGTACTGAATCAAGTGCCACATGCATATGAGGTAAGCACTCTGCCACTGAGCCACAACCCCAGCCCTAATGACTGACTTTAAACTGACCATCATTGACTTAGTTGACATTATGGAGGGTCAGCAATATGTTGTCAACTGCACTGGATAATTCTGCTTTGTGCTAGATTGGCTCCAGCTCAGTAGAACTCACATGTGAGCAGTGAGTTGGTGGGATGTCTGGGGTCCACCTGCCTCAAGGGCCTATTAGAGGGTGACTCTCTTGATGAGGTTGTCTCACCACAGATGTTCACAGCCATCCTCTATTGAGTTAGCCTGGACTCATTTACATGGTGGCAGAAGAGTTTCAGTAGGAGTAAGTGTACAACACCATACATAGTTCACATCCTTTCCAACAATATGGGCCAGGATCCAAGTCTGACATTGCACACCTGGAATCACAGGCACTGGAGAGACTGGGAGGGCAGGATTGCAAATTGAAGGCCACACGCTGTAACTTAGTGAGACACTGTCTCAAAATTAAACATCAAATGCACTGTGGATGTAGCTCAGTAGTAGAGCATCCTGGGTTCAATCATCAATACTGGAAAAACAGGAAAAATCCCAAGCTTCAGAACCCAGGCACAGTGGTGCACTCTTCTAAATCCAAACTACTTGGGAATCTAAGGTTTCTTGGAGGATCATGAGTTCCAAGTCATCCTTGGCAACTTTCCTGATACTGTCTCAAAATGAAAAGAAAAAGGATAGAAGATGTACCTCACAGGTAGAGTACGCTTGTGTCAGAATATTTCCAATTCTTTCAAATTATAACATTAAAATACAATTCCTCTCTTACAGCAAATGCTTAAAATTTATTCCATATGTATGATGTTGAGCTGTAAACAGTTGCCTTCTATAATTTACAGCCTAATATATTACTTCAGAAAATCAAATGTTGGAAAAGATTGTCTCATCATATAATGGCATTTCCCCCCAAGGTCCCACTCATCAAGAAAAATAATTTTCAGAAAGAAACTATGTAAGACTAACATGGGGTCTTCTCCCTTATCTAGGGCCTGCCCTTAGGTTCACACTCAGGTCTTGAGCCTGCTGATTTTCAAGTAAAGGCAAAGAAAGAAAATTAAAATAGATTTCCTTTACCTTCAGTGACCCCCAGGGGCAAAAATGTAGGCTTCCAACTGCGTGGAGCTTTTCTTCCAGGTGACTCTGGTGCCTCCTTTTCCCAATGGCTACACCCAGGGCTGGCCTTGCCCACCACCACCTAGAAAAGGAAAAAGTCTACACCATGCAGAAGGTATCGACGAGGAAGTGAGGAAGTCATAGAATGGCTAATCCTTTGCATATGAATTCATTTGCATATGAAATCTCTTTACACCTCCAGCCTAATGTATTTCTTGGAAGCTGTACCCTATTACCCTATTGGTGTGTCTTGAGGATTATTATCATTATTTTTTAATACTTCATATACAAATGCCTCCCATATGTGAAATCTAGAGAAATGGCTGCCTGCCGCCGGGTTGGAGGAGGGAGAACTTGCAGGGGCGGCAGCAACTGCAGGGTTCCCCAGGCAGTCCTGGGGAGTCCTAGCCACAGAAGGATTCCCTGCCTGTCTGGGAATGGGGTACTAACCTCAGGGTCAAGGTCGCTGAGCATCTGGGCCGCACAGCTAGGTCCATAAGCCACAGCCGTCAGGGGCTCTGGCCTGTAGCTCTGAGCAGACCACCTGGAGGCGGGGCCGGCATTGGCAGATGAGAAGCAGATGAGAGCTTAGAGGGTCTCCGCCTTCTGGAAGAGCTCGACTTTCACCTTCACCAGCTCCGCTTCCTGCAGCCCCTGTCTCAAAGGCTCACAGGAGACACCTTTGCCGCTTGAAGTCCTGGCTGTCAAGCCGCCTCCGGTCAACCGTCAACCGGTCAACTGGTCAACGGTCTCTGGGCTCCGAGCACTGGCTACGTCATTTGTGGACACAAGCTTGATATCACTACTCTTGGAGGGAAGCTCTTCTAGGATCCCCGAAGGACGTGCAAATCATGGCTCTCGGTTGTGTTTCCTGCAACAGCATGCAAGGATGCTGTTTCACCTGTTGGAAATGGATCATTAGAATATTTTGTTTTAATTCCTTATTTTCCTATGAAGACACAAATTATTTTATTTATGGGAAACAAAAGCGATTTAAATTCATATTGAAATATTACATTTTTGGAAGAAGATGTGAACCTTTCCAGTGGCTATGTAAGTTGTTCTGTCTTGAATTAATAATCTTTTTGCCATACTGGCGATTTAAGTTGGGGCCTCATGCTCACAAGCTAAGTAAGGTTTCTTCCAGTGAGCTGTACACCTTTCATTTCTCTCTCTCTCTCTTAATTATTATTATTACTTATTATTATTATTATTTTTTATTTGGCAGTAGCTATTGAACACAGGATGCTGTGCCACTCAGCTACATTCTTTTTCTCCTTTGTGTTTAAATATGTATGTACTTTTTAAATTTGAGGCAAGTTTTACCCAGGCTGGACTTGAACTTGCCATTCTCTTGCCTCAGCTCCTCTGAGTCATATTACAGGTGGTTGCCACCTCGACCTAAGCACAAACTCTAAAGCTGAGCCCAGGTACATGAAGTTGTCTATTGTGTACTTACTAAATGCCTGCATTGTTTCACATGCAGGACATCTGAAATTAAACAAAAAGATTAGAAAGTGTTCCTTTGCCAGGCAGGGTGATACACATCTCTAATGCTAATGACTGGGTTAGCTGTGGTAGGAGGACCATAAGTCCAAGGCCAGCGTGGGTGACTTAGCAGACTCTTTATCAAAATAAAATGAAGAACCATAACCCTATGTAAATGTATGATTACACAAATGGTATGCCTCTACTGCATGTACAACCAGAGAAACAAGTTGTACCCCATTTGTTTACAATTAAAAAATAAATAAATAAATAAAATGAAGAAATGATTGGTAATATAGCTCATTGCTTACCTGTCATATGTGACAACGTGGGTTCAATCCTCACTACCATGAAAGAAAGAAGGAAGAAAGAAGTAGAAAAGACACAGAATTGGAGAGATTTATAGATGTTTGGAATTTGTATTCTGGTGGTTGCAAAGCATAGACATAGGTAAAGCTATGTGTAAGTGTCTAGGAAGAAAAGGAAGGGGGAGAGAAGACTGGGATACAGAAAAGGAGGTGAGTAAGGAGCCTTTTTGTTGGGGATGAGTGTCATTGGAACTGAGGGGCACCAAACAGTCAGTTCAGGGAGGATGGAAGGGGAGGACCAAGGGCGAGAAGCAAAAGTCCTAGTTAGCAGGGTGGGGAATATCATACAGGGCCTGCTATGTGATAGAGAAGGTCTGAGGTTTTACTGAATGAAAAAGGACTGAAGAGGAGGTAGGGGAGGATGCTTCATGGCTAGGAAGTGGCAGAGGGGGGGACTCACACTGTTGTGACTGCATAGCCACTTCCTAACAACTCCTCAGGTAGACAGTGTTAGATGTTGCATTGGCATAAAAACCCGGTAGCCATCAAGGCTGCTGTGTGGTTCATTCCTTGGTGGACCACAGTGAGGCATGCCACAGCATGGCTGACCCTTTTGGGGGAAGCTGTGGCATCTGTGTGAAGGAGAAAGCTGCTTCTGGAGCCAATCTGCTGCGCCATTCCATGGACCCAAGGCCAGAGCTGGTCCCAAAGTCTTCATATCATGGCTTCAACTGAGTGGACCCCTTGCTCAGGGCCATGGCAGGGCATGTTGCAGTGAGAGTAGGAGGCCTTGTTCCAAAGAAAAATCCTTTCTATTTTCTGGGCAGGACTAGAGGGGGATGAGGGTGTTTGCTGCCATCTGCAAGGCCAAACCCTAAAACCTGCAAGGGGCGATGGGGGATTAAGAAAAGCTCACAAACATACATAGAGAAAAAGCTGGGACGAGGAGGAAAACTGACCTCTGATGGAAAAACAGTGACCGAGAGCTAGCATACCATGTTAATTATGTGGGGTCTCATGATCAGGAAGTTAAAACTATAGGAGCGTTATGAATTTTTCAATGCTTGTGAGTTATCAAGAGGCTTCTTTGTGTACTACAAAGTTATACAGCTAAAATATTTTTGCAGTTATCCTATTGTTGCTGTGCTAGGAATATTCTGTTATTATCTTGCTGCAGTCAGGAAGCCCCCTGTCCAGAATTTCAGCAAAGCAGGCAGGTTTGAAGGTAGCAGTTCTTGCAAGATATTGTGGTTGCCTTGTTATGCTCTGAATTCTCTAACCCAGGCAGCTGGATGTCTGAGATCAAGGTCAAGATTCATATGGTTCTGTGCCTTTGCACAGAAATTCTTTAGGTAGAGCATTACTGTGATTCCTGGGCAATATTGTCCCGCAGTTTTCACAGAAAATTCCCAGGGCCAAGCACAATCACAGATTCAAGGTAGTCAAAGACCATGATCCAAGTATCTCCACCGGTATTCAACAGTGGCATTGTTGGAATCCACTTTGTGAATTCATTGCTGGTTTCTGCTACACATTCAGATTCTGAAATTGAAGACAAAGTCACACAAATCCTACCAGGCATCTTGCCCAAGTCTGGGATGGGATGGATTTCAATATCTGGCCAGGACTAGTGAAACAGCTGTGGGCACATTTTGTGAGCATTAGTCTGTCTGACATTACAAAACAGGTTGGTAAAACTCAGGTGCCCCTTCTGGGTGAGCTGAGATATGTGCGGTCTTTTCAATTTATCAGTTGAACCTAGGCCAGCCCTCAGTCTCTCATCAGACAGAAAAATGTCCCATGAATTACTTCTGTTCCTGCCTGTCCAACTGCAGCTTTGACAAGAGAATTGGCAATGGAATCTGGGGATCGTTGTGTCTCAGAGGAACTTGGTTGAGATTTAGGAATCCTGAACCTGAACTTGAGGTCCAAGTCCACAGCTTAGGGATAAAAGTCTTCAGATCATAATTTCTTCAAAGAATTATAAATTCTTCCTTATGCATTGGGGAGTTAAGATCAGAGCAGAACAATTCTGAGTCACTTCCCCAGAATTAGCCCCAAAAGACAAAATATCATCAGCTGCACTTGTTAGCTTTAGAGTTGTGTTAAGTGACATGGAATCTGATTGAACTTCTGCCTTTTGCATGGTCCTATGGGGCATGCAAAGGCTGGACAAGGCTCTTTCTCCTTTCTGAAGAAACTTAGTGGGATGGGGAATGGTATCATCCAAGGGCATGAAATGAATACCTGTAGGTGCAGGAGATAAAAGGGAAAAAAATTTCTATTTCTTTGACTTCTACCAGCTTAGAACACGGGCTGTTTTCTGTTTCCAATTGAATGGAGCCTCTGGGTGCATCAAGTCCATCACCATTCAGAGTTGCTGGTCTTGAATCTGTGGATCCCTTCCCATGTGCCATTCTCCAGTACATTTCAAAGAACACAGAAACAGCTAGCAATGCCCTGTGCTGGGAGCCCTCCCCTGGGTTATTTTGCATGTGAGTATTGATCTTCAAGTCTTTGCAGGCCAGTGGTCTCTCATCTGCCTCTCACCTTGGTGGGTAGGTAATGAACAGCCACTTAACTCTGTGTGCATGAAGAAGATGGTTCTAATTCTCCTGGGATGGTTACTTAATTTTTGAAGTTTCTTAAATGGAGGCAAAAACATTAGCTCCTTGTGTTTCATTAAATAGTGAGCACAGGGCACTCAGTAAACATGCATAGGTTAGTGAGTGCTCCTGCTAAGAGTGGCCTCCTATTTTATTCCCATTCCTCAAAGCAGAATTGTCTGTCCTTTGCTCAGTAGCCTTAGCTGTTGAATCAATATTACTTTCTGAGATGCTTCTTTGTTCTTCTAATGGGGCCTTTTTTCCTTTTAGTTGGAAGAATGGGAGTAAACTGTCTTGTCTTAAACTGTGCACAAAAGAAGAGGAAGTGGCTTGCTACCACCCTGAAAGAAGCAATATAGCCTTTCCCTAAAGACATGGAGGAAGAGACGTCCATTCACTTGGTTCTGACTATGCTATTGGATAAACTCTTGGCCAGTTCATAGCATCCTTGCTTCCTGATATATTTTTTGTGTTGGTGAATTTTGTAATAAAATCCTTTCCTTCTAGGAGAGGCACCAAGAAATGGAAGCACAGGAATACTAGCTTCTTTCCATTTCATGGGATCCCCTGGTCTCTTCCTGCAGTCACACCAGCTTTTTCTTCAAATGTCTAGAATCCCAGCAACACCCCCTGCTGCTGGGCCTCTGTCAGCCCTCCTCTCCCTATTCTCTCTGAAGACCCATGAACAAGGAAAACTGACAAGACGTGCTGCTGTCACTTTGTCACAGATTTAATACCTATTTTCAATGTATGATGACCAGTGATGATGGGGAGAGATGAAAAGGTGGAGTGTGAAAAGCAGGGGAAGATGATGTGCAATCTCCCATAACGAGTGTTTTGTCAGCTTTTTCCCTGTTATGGCCAAATACCTGAAAAGAACAAGTTTTGAGGAGACAAAGTTTTCTGGGGGCTCATGGTCTCAGAGATCTCAGTCAATGGATAGCCAGCTACATTGCTATATGCACAAGGTGAGGCAGAACATCATGATGGAAGGGTGTGGCAGAGGGAAGCACACATCCTGTTGTGTGAATAGGGGCTGGTCTATTCTCAGGGGTAGGAATCTTACATGAATGGAGAATGGCCCAGGGAAAGGCAGTTGTGTTGTGGTCTTTTCCCCTGTATCTCCAGTGCCACCTCAACTCACAGAACTGCCTCTAGCAGCAGAGCCCAATTTATACTCTTATTTTTGGGGCAGCTCATGAGCATAACCCCTTAACTGGAGGAAGAGCAGACATAAATACCAGAGAATGGATCAAGTCTGGCACCATTCCCACAGGGAGAGATTGACTTCCAGAGGCCTCTGTACACCTTGAGGACCAGGAGACAGTTTAGCTGCCAACAACCAAGCCAGAAGACATTCCACTGTGTTTTTCAGTTGCTGTAGATGCTGAGCTAATTGTGTCCTTAGCATGAAAGAGAGCCACATTCTTCTGTGGCAGTAGAAATTCAAGCACTAAAAAGTCAGAAGCACGAATTTGAGAAGCAGTCTGGCCAGAACTCACTGTACTTTTTGTGAAATATTTTCCTTCTGCCCTGGTTCTAGAGCACTCTCTGGAACTTCCCTCCATGTCAGCCCCAGCATGCGACCCAGTGCCAGTCCCACACCAGTTTCCTTCCTCTCCCCTTTGAAATTGTTTCTTTTATTTATTTTGTGTGACACTGAGTTTTCCAATGTTTAGCAAGTTATTTTAGTATTTGTAGGAATAAAATTTTATTGTCAACTCAAAGTTGAATGCTCAATCCACTAAGCAGGCTGCACCATGACCAGCACTATTTCACTCTGTTTGGCACCCAGGGAAGGAGGGAGTCTTCACCACAGTTAAACCTTCCAAGTTTCCTGAGAGAGTTGACAGATATCAGGGCCACCTACAGTCAGGTGCCAATACTCAGGACAGTGAATGTCTTAGGCATGAGGAGTGGAGCTGCAGATGCTTCACAGTCTCAGAGATAGAAGGTTTGATGATTCCAGTGAGGCTGAGGGACACCCCATTCAATCTGGGTTGGAGAATGACTTCCAGGAGGAACAGTGCAATCAGAGCAAGGTGGGCCTACCCAGCAGAGGGAAGAGAGTGGGTAGAGCCAGAGTCAATGGCAGCAGTGAGTTGGAGGGGGTGGGAGGTGACATCAGCAGAAATAGCCTAGGCTTTCTGTTTCCCTGTGGGACCCATGACTATCTATGTCATTTATTGCACTGTGTGCTTTGAAGACACCAGATAAAAATGGAACAGTCGGGCTGGGGATATAGCTCAGTTGGTAAAGTACTTGCCTCACAAGCACAAGGCCCTGGGTTCAATCCCCAGCACCGACAAAAAAAAAAAGGAACAGTCATCCTTATTACACTGATGGGAAAACTGAGTCTTTGCTAATTAGCTCCTTCTACCCTACAGAGTGACAGAGCTGGGGTCTGATCCCAAGGTTATGAGGACCTATGTGTTCCACATGATGAGGAAGAAGCACTGTGTGCCTTGGTATAGACCTGTTGGGTCTGCACTTCCAAGAGTCTGATCCTGATATCTTGAGAGAAGCCTTGCCCTATCCACAGGTAGGGTGACCTGGTGGATGGAGAGCAGAGGGCCCCAGGTGGCCTTTCCTCACCCAGTACCAATGCAGGCAGTGGTGATGACTCTGTCACATGATTCAGAGTGAGAGAAAAAGGAAAAATAAAAATTCATGTTTGTTTGTCTCAAATTACTGTTTGTGTAAACATGCTCTTGAGACATGGTGTTCACAGAAGACAGTATTCTGTTTGAGGAGAGAGCCAGGACTGAGGGGAAAATGCACACACCCTGTATAGGTGAACACTTCCACTCACAACAGGAGACTTCTTTATTCCAAGGAAGCAATGACCTGTGTAAACACCTGGACACCTGGCCTAGAGCTTCTGCACAAAGGGGTTTGCCAAGGTCTCATGCCTGAGCTGTTAATTCAGCAAGTGGTTGAGAGGCAATAGGGGATGAAGAAAAGACAGACAGGGACCAGGTGGTTGGGCCAACACCTGGTCGGGGAAGACTGACTCAGAGCTA
Organism: Sciurus carolinensis; assembly: GCF_902686445.1. Lineage (NCBI taxonomy): Eukaryota > Metazoa > Chordata > Mammalia > Rodentia > Sciuridae > Sciurus > Sciurus carolinensis. The sequence continues at coordinate 76,466,212 of NC_062216.1, forward strand.
ACTCAGCATGTTTATTATATAAGTTTCATCATTACAAAGTTAATTGTAGGAAAGATTCAGCAAAGCAGGCAATCCGAAGGATGCAGGATATTGGAGACATTAGGGTCATCTTGTTTTGCTTAGAATTAATTCACTATCCCTGGGAGTTGGTGCTGAATTCAAGGCCAAAACTGATAACTGTTGCATGCCTTTGCATGCAGTTTCCCCTGGTCAGTGTTGCCATAGCAACCAGGTCAACTTGATGTGCACTTTTTCATAGGCAGTTCCCAGCACAAATGCAGCCATGACAGTGAGACAGGTGCTGTTCTCATCCATGGCAAATTCCATCCCTGATAAGAGGTCTTTACCTTTTTTAGCTTTGTTCTTTTGAGCCTGAGTCAAGAGCATTAATGGGAGATTAAAGGGTGTGATGGTGTTGTGAAGGACTGTGACAAAAATCAAGTAGCTCAATTTATTTCTCATCTTTTCAAAAATCAAGGCTTCCTTGAAAACTGGTATTCTTTTTGAATGATTCAGAGTAGCCTTCCTTTTTAAACAGAAGTCCATATCTTACTGGAAACAAGTTGAATCCCACTCATACCTATGTCCTCATTTACTCATGCAACAGACTCTCACCAGAGGAGATTTCTTCAGCCAAAGAAGCCATTCAATGCAATAGTCAAATCTAACCAGAGGGGAAATAGATCTCAAACAACAAGGCTATTTTAATATACACCATCATGCACCAGGTCTTCAACTACCAGTATTTCTTCTGAATTGATACAGCCATCCACCATTTTCATACAGTTCATAACAGGTCTTGGTGTTAATGTTTTTCAGATCCGGTCTGATACACTCTCTTGGGTACAAAGCAGAGTTATCAGCCCTTTTCCAAACTAAAATTAAAACATTCCACCGTAATAAGAACAAATGTTCCCTTCTTCACACATCAGTCATGACAACTTGAGTGTACCCTGTGAGTTGGTGGATTTTGCTCCAAAAGTATAATCTTAGGGTGGAAATAACTGGGATTTGACTTTGATTTTAAGAATGTTTTCCTGATGTTTCCAGTTTTTTAAGTTTTTAAGGAAAACCTTCCTCCTCTGCTAGACACCTAGCACATCTAAATCATGTGGACTATTTCTTGCATTCAGCAGGTCAAATCCTTCCTGACATCAATTCTCGGGGTCCAGCATAATCTGCTGAGGTGCTTCAGACTGCCTTAGCATGAAAGCCTGTGTTCATTTAGTAGCAAGTTTGTTAGTGTGCTAAGAGGTAACTAGAATATGGAGTGTCCTCTCAGTGTGATGAGCAGGTTTGCACATCCTAGAGTCAAACCAAATAAGTACGTGCTGAAGAAGACAGTACTGATTGTCTGATCACACTTAAGTCAACAGCATTATATTGCCACATGAAGAAAAATGAGTCACTGGTTATCTTCAAACCACATTTTCTTCTATCTCCGGTATGTTTTCCATGACACACTGCTTGTAATGGAAAGCAGAATTTCTAGACTTGAATTTTGGTCTTTTCCTCCAATGAAGAGGAGAATGGACAAAAGGTAGAAGACAGGAGGAAAAAGGAGGAGCCAGACCAATTCTCAATGCTAAATTGAGCAAACCAGAGCTGTAACAAACAGAGTTCATGGAATGTCAAGTCTTTTTTTTTTTTTTTTTTTTTTTTTTTTTGCGGTACTGGGGATCGAACTCAGGGCCTTGTGCTTGCGAGGCAAGCACTCTACCAGCCGAGCTATCTCCTGAGCCCAGAGTTCATGGAATGTGATGCAGGAAAAACAAAACAAAACAAAATAAAACCTGTTGTTTAAGTAAAATGTTTAAAGGAACTTAATTTCTAAAATTACCAATTAATTCCAGTATTTGTGGGGAGAAGAGACAGAGTCAGTAATGAATTGAACTTAATTACATAAAAACGTAAGTAGATGAGACACTTAACTTTTTGAATTGTAATGATTATCATTATAACACAGTACTGGGAATGAAACCCAGGGCCTCACTCACACTAGGCAAGGGTTCTTCCACTTAGCTAAATCCACACATCCCCCCTTTTATTTTATGTGAGACAGTTTCTCCCTGTGTTAGGGAGGCAGGCTTCAATCCTCCTGTCTCAGCCTTCTGAATTGATGGGATTACCAGCTAGAGTCATTGAACTCCATTTGCATAAGAGAATTTAATCTGTAGGAAAAAAAAAAAAAAAAAAAAGACTACAACCACAGTAAAAAGATAGGACCAAGTAAAAATAATTCCTTCTTTCCTTTTGGAGTGGCCAATAACTCATGTGCCTAAGAATTTAGCACCATTCTCTTGATAGAAATCACCAGGAACAAATGGACTTATAGAACACTCTTCACAGGGTAGGAGATGTGCTTTGACTTCCTTTTCCTGGGGAAAGAGAGAGGAAACCAGTCATCTTAAAATGTCAAAACTTGCATTGAAATTGCACATTCTCCTTTTTGTTAGGCAAAATATGTCCAATGACATGGCAATATCACTCTAAAGTGTCCCCTTAGCAGAGGTGGGAACAGGGTGAGTGTCCTCTGGGCCAGCAGCTCCTTGGAATGTATGACAAGGCCTTGCAAATATCCCTGAGAACAATTCCCACCTGAGCTGTCTGGAGAGGGTTTTTCTATTGTAAACACAGACCTGATAATTTGAAAGCAGGAAATACAGTAAGCCAGGTGGGGGTTAAATAAACTCATGTGAACAAGGGAAGATGGATGTGTTAACATTTTAATCACATGATAGTTTCAAACTCTCCATGGAGCCCTCCTGATAAATGAGGGAACTACAACACAGTGGGTGAATTTCACTCTTTTCTGCTATAGCTCTGGGCACTGTTACCAAGGCCAGAGTTGGCAAAGGAAGGGTAGACACTGGAAGTCATCTGTTAGCTGAGCGAGATAGGCCTAGTCAAGACTACTGAGCTGAGATCTTTCAGTGTAGAGAAGACAAGCAATGCCTAGGGTATTCTCCCCTCATTCCACATCCCCACCCCAGGCCAATGGCCTCAGCAAGGGTGAAAGGGAAGAAAGGTCAATGGTAGGAGAAGGGAAGAGAGAAAAATGCGTCATAGTGCTGCATGAACCTGGTTCACCCAACTCTGGTGGTGATTCCTCTGTGAGGTTGCTTAGCCTTGCTTCCCTGCATAGACACTCAGCACATTAACCAGGAAAGCTAATGGAGGATCATCAGCACTGACAGCTATACTGTATGTGTACACACACACACGTATACACACGCACACACATTTAGCATGTAAAGGGAAGAAATCAGCTGCAATTAGAAGCTCTGGACCCTGAATTAACTTTCCTGTGGAAGACGCTCAGTACTTAGATGGAGCCTATACAGTACATTTATAGAAATCAGAAGTTCTAAGTTTGTGGTGAGCACAACACAGGCCAAACACTGACAGTTGAAAGCCCTCCCCAGCCTGTCCTCTTGAAGTAAAAAAATGGTAAAGCTATGCGCAAAGACCATTTTGCAGGGTCACAAAAGTGGAAGAACTTGGAAAAATCAGAATAACTCAAATTACAGCCTTGCTTCTCATGTGGTAGGAGACATTAACTGGTCAGATTCCCTCAATCTGTAACATGGGAAGCGTAAAGAAATCAATGGCAACTAGATCTGTGAGGTACATGAAAGTAGAGCTATGGCAGAAGCTAGGGAATGTTGCAAAGGCTTGTCAATGAATGTTTGCATCAATTACTGTTACCCAGTTAACTTTTTCTTTTTCATAAAGAAAGCATTCTAATATAGATAATATACCTTTGAAATTCATGGATTGCACAGTTGTGAAGTTATGGATAATGGCAGGTATAAGTTCTGGTTTCAAGTCTGCTGCTGAGATTTTAAATGAGATAATGCTGTGGAGGGGATACATTCATAGGTTAAATAAAGTAGATCCTGGTAGTGATCAGAGAGTCTCTGGCCCTGATTTTAAGAGGACCATCACTTCAAATTCTGTGAAAGAGAAGTAGATGTGAAAAGACAGAAAGAAAAAAGAAGGAAAAAAATTCTTGCCCATAAAGTTTTTTATTTCTATAAAACAGTTTTTAAAAGGAGAAAAGTGAAATATGCACATGTCACACCTTTAGGGAAAAAGACAAGGGACCACATTATTTTCACATTATCAGAGGGAGACTGAGAATTAATAAGTAACCAGGTTCCAAATGCATCCTTGGCATCACTGTTTACATCCCCATGACACAGCCAAGTAGTGGGTGCGTCTGAGATGAGATGGGAGAGGCACACAGGAGGAGGAGCAATCCAGTCTGCATTAGGTGGGGAGAGCAGGATCCAGGACAGCAGAGGCATGTCTTTTTCCAGAATATTCTCTAGAGGGCACTAATATCATGAGTCCTCCCAAAGCACCAGGTAGGTACTGGTTTCTGTGGGCCCAGAATCAGCAGGTTAGTACAGAGAAGAAAAGTTGGCATCCTGTAATTCTGGTATTTGCTCCCAAAACCTTCACGAACATTTTGCAGTGTGATCAGAAGTCATTACATGCAACAGTGTAGATAGGAAAAATTCCCAGGGAGACTGTGCAAGGCCCTGGGTTCAAAGTCCAGTACTATAAAAAATAGATAAATAAATAAATAAACAAATAAATAATGAAATAGTTATACAATGGACTAGGGGCATAGCTTACTGTAGAACTCTGGTTTAGCATGTGTTATGGTTTAGATGTGAGGTGTCCTCAAAATCTCCCATGTGAGATAATGCAGGAAGTTTCAGAGGAGAAATGATTGGGTTGTAAGAGTCTTAATCCAATCAGTGTATTAATCCCTGATAAGATTGAATGAAGTGGTAGGGTGTGGCTGGAGGAGATTGGAATTGGGATGTGTCTTTGGGGTATATATTTTGTATCTGGAGAGTGGAGTCTTTCTCTTTGCTTCCTGATCACTGTGATATAAGCTGTTTTCCTCCAGCACCCTCACCCACCATGATGATCAGCCTCACGTTGAGTCCTGAAATAATGGAGCCAGCCTTCTATGGACTAAGACCTCTGAAACTGTGGGCCCTCGAATAAACCTTTCCTCCTTACAGTTGTGTGGTTGGGTCATTTAGTCACAGCAGCAAAATAGCTGATTAAACAGCATGGTTCTGGGTTCAATTCCTAGCACTGGGGTAACTAGAAAGGTTCTATAGAACTATCAAAATTTTTCTTCTTCAGTTATTGAAGAACTAATAATGACATACTAGGTGATTTTTTTTTTTTGTCTTTTTAAATTGTGGCATTGGGGAATAAACCCATGGACACTTTACTAATGAGCTAGACTTCAAGTTCCTTTTTATATTTATTTTGAGGCAGGGTCTTGCTAAATTGCCTAGGCTGGCCTTGAACTTGCAACCATCCTGCCTCAGCCTCCTGGTTTTCTGGGATTGCAGGTGTGCACTACTGCACATGGTGTTCCCTTTTAATTCTGGCATTTATGTTCCCTTTAGAAATTGGATGTATTCTGAATCTTTCCTTTGCCTTAGACTTAGATGTCATGTAAATCAGGGAACAGGAAGGAAAAACATGTTACTTCAATGCCAGAAAAAGAGGAGGGAAGAGTTGAGAAATTTTTTAAAAGCATAATAGCAAAATCCTGAAGCTGTGGTAAGAGGAAGTCCTCATCATAGCTACTACCTCCCACCACAAGACACAGAAGATCAGGAAGTGAGGAAAGAAATAGGACATATCCAGTTATTCAGCAACTAGCAAAGATTCAGTCTAGAAAAAGCCAATGAAAGAGCATATTTGCCATTACCCAGAAGAATACACTTGGCCTAATTACTGCAGGTTAATGTTCCTTAGTTTGACAAATGAGGCATCCAGCAGCCAGTTCAGCATCTCACCTCTTCCTTATTCTTGCCTTTGTGGAGAACACAGACCCCAGTATCCTATGCTGCAGGTCACCTCTTAGCAGCTCAGAAGTGAAACTGGTTCCTCTTAATGCCCAATGTGTTCAACCAAAAGTTGTGAAGATGCAGAGTTTAAAAGCATTAATACCACAAAATTTTATTATGAAAAGAAACAAAATGAAGATAACTCGTTTCTCTGCTCTCAACTATGTGAGCTTGCATATAACAATTAGAGCCAGGCATCATCACACTGACCTGTCATCCCAGCTCCTCTGGAGGCTGAAGCAGGAGGATCATAATTTTGAGGCCTACATTGGTGCCTTAGAGAGAATTTGTTTCATAATAAAATAAAAAGCCTGGGATCCTGTTGAGTGGCAGAGTGCTTCCTAACTTGTATAATGCCCTGAAGTCAATCCTCACTACTGCAAATATAAAATATTATAAAGTAAAACAAATCCAAATAGTAATTAGAATACAGAATAAGCTTATGAAACTGAAATCTCAGCCAATCCCTTTTATTTTTATAGGAAAAATCAGGAAGACTTTTCACATAGTTCCCTTTGTATTTTGGTAGAAAAGTTAGGTGTAGCTATGACTTATAATTATAGTAGAATAGAAAAGGCTAAATAGATTGATAGTCTTATACAGAGGTAAATCTTCCTCACTTGAGAGGTTTCTGATGAGACTGACATGTAGAACAATCCTTTACATGTATTCTAGATAATAAAAGAAGAGAGTCGGTCATTCTGTGAGCCACTCAAAATTAATCAGAACACCTATCATCGCCAGTGACATTCGAATGGCAAACCAGAACATCTGTTGGATTGTCACTGCCATCCTAGAGTTCAACATTGGGATATTTCAGCTGGCTTCCCTCTGGATTCAGACACTGGATTTCCCACTGTTTTTCTTTACTTTAATGGGAATTCCTCCTCATTAAATTCCTTACTATTAGCATTATCTGCAAATATCCTCTATTACCAAGTCCCAACATATGGTTTTCTGGACTCTTGTAATAGAAGGCAATCAATGAGAATATGAATTTATATTGTTCAAAAGAAAAAAAAGTCTCTTCTTTTCTTGAATAAGGGGGAACTGACAAAGATCATCTGCTTGGCCAGTTTTCTGTATGGCTCCTGAGTTGTCTCCTAGACTCATTGGTGTACTTCCTTGTCAAATCCTGTGCTGGAAAAGAACCCTGCTATGTCAGTTTAACAAGAACACCCCATTCTCCAATATCTGATCATCCTTCATTTTTGGTCAGGGTCCTCATTCTCTATCATTCCTGAGTGATATCTGGTCTCCAACAAGAATCCTGTTAGGTTAGTTTAGTCAGAATCACCCTCAACCCTGACATGTCTTCTTAATCATTTTTTATCCACCAACAATGTCCCATGCTCCTTGATTATAAATTCCCACTTGCCCCTCATGGTATTTGGAGTTGAGCAAAATCTCTACCTGTTCCCCTCCCCAGTCCAAGATCCTATTGCAGTCATCTCTACCTATTATGATGGTCCTGAATAAAGTCTCTTCCATGATTTAATATGTATCATTAGAAAATTGTTTCTCTAATACTGCAAGCCAAGGAACACCAATGATTGCTAGCAAGTCACCAGAAGCTGAAAGAAGCAGCTTTTTCCCAACAACTTTCAGGGGGAAATGACCCCAATACACATTGATTTAAAAATTCTAGCTTCCAGAACTATGAGATAATACACTTCTGTTTAAAGTCACTCAAAATTTCAGTACTTCATTAAGGATGCTCTAGGAAATGCACATACTGGCTGTCTCTGTACTGAAGATGCCATTGGTTTCTCCCAATGTACCTTGCTAATCACATCAATATTGAGGAGGCTATTTAAAGAAGAATTTAAAGAAGAGGAGGAAACCTGGAGAAATTTGGACTTTGGTCATGGGGAGGGGACAAGAAAACTGGGCATAACATTTGGAGGGTTGAGTTAAAGACTCCAGGGAAAATGTGACTCAGATAAGGTCAGGATATGTGGTTGGGAGGGACCTGCTTGATTTTGAACAACCCAGTCCCCTTATTCTGAGTCTAGGCCCTTCACTGCAGTACCCTAGGGACATTTCATTCTGAGAACCCTGCTCTCTGGGTAAGAACCCAGAAACCACTCCTGACACGGGAACTCACATAAGAGAGTTTATTAAGCAAATAGGCAGAGTGTCTCCCTGCAGGGTAAGAGAGAAAATGAGAGAAAGAGGGAGAGAGAGAGAGAGCTTGCAAGAGAGAGTGAAAGCCAGGAGGAGAGAGCATGAAAGCGAGGAGGAGAGAGAGAGTAAATGGCGGGGGAGCCATTCTTTTTTTTTTTTTGCGGTGCTGGGGGAGCCATTCTTAAGCAGTGAAATTCCGCGAACTAACAAGGGACCAATAACTGAGAAGGATACTTGCAGGCTGACTGATGAACCAATAGGTAGCAAGGACGTTCACAGACCGAAAACTAGGTTGTAATTTGGGAGGCAGAGAAATGACTGCAGTGTAAAAGGTGTGGGAGCAGCTTTATATTATATTACTCTCACCTCCAGGATGCAAAAACAGAGGCTGAAATCTTCCTCCACAGGCATCAATAATCCCAGTATCTGGGGAATTGGCCCCCTACTCTACACCCCCCTCTGCTCAACTCATTCATCTGAGAGAATCCTCAGCACATATTAGTCCTTTTTTGTTTTTGGGGTGGGAAAGGGAGGCCTATGCAGCAGCACAGGAAGGAGAGAGTAATGGCAAGGGTCCTAAGACTGCTAACCAAGTTGTAGGGTTGACCTCTCTGCCCTCCCTGAGTGGGGCTGGGTCTTGATTGAAAGTGTGGATAATACAAATAAGTATATTACTTTATTTTCATAATTTTCTAAAGAGTGAAATTTAAAAAAAAATTTTTCCTTTTGCATAGAAGGATAGTGAGGATAAAATTCCCCTGGGAAAGAGGAGTGCATTCTGTCCTTGACTGACACCCCAAGTGGGCCACACCTACACATACATAATACAGGTGTACACAGGCATGCAGGCACACACACATACACACAGCTTTATAACCTTCCTCACCAACAGATATTCATGCCTATTATGCACCCATGCACCTGTGCATGCATGCATAACACACACACACACACACACAAACACACACACACACAAGCACACACACACAAATGCACACACAGCACACATGAACACATGTATCCCTATCTGGCTTTCACCTCTGGGGGCTATAGCATTAGAGGAAACCAGGAGAAGAGCCAGGAAAAGCCAAAGGAGGGATCTAGCAGAAGAAGGGAGGGAGAAGTTTCACCTCCTAAGAGTTTAGGGAGTTCCCTTTCTCTAACCCAGCTCTGTCTCAAATCCTTGATTTCTCTCCTGGGCCCAGAAATCGATTTTCCCTTAATATAACTGGAGTGACTCCCAGCTTATCCTTTTTCAGGGATTGATTTCCAACAGAGACCTGAGCTGAGAATATGAGTTCCCTGAGGTGGTCCTAGGCTCTTCTCCTTTTCAGTCATCTGAGGGGAATGAGGTTCAGAGCTTGGACTTTGGATTTATTTGAGGATAAAATTTCTTAGGAGACTGACCAAGTGACCATCCAACAAAATGAGGGGATCTGTGTGGGAAAAAAACACAGGTGAATATCCCCTGAACACTTAGGGAACCTTGCCCCATTTTTCTTCCTTATCTCTAGAGATGCAAGTGGAGGATTTGTTTGATCAGCTATTTCTGGTTTCTTTACACACTGGGGAATGTGAGGGTTCAGTAGACTTCCTCTGAAGAGATGGAAGAGATGGAAGGTGTGGCTCTATCACTAATGACTTCCCCTTATTGCAAACATAAAGGCCAAGCTGTACCCTAATCCAGTTCAGGTGGAGCTCTGAAGTTTCACTCTCTATGTAAAGCCTCACCCAAACTCCCTGCAAACACAGGGAATTTGCATGTGTCAAGGTCCATTGTGTATGTGTGTGGGGGTATGTGGGGGTACTGGAGATTGAATCCAGGTCCTTGCACATGCTAAACAAGCACTTACTCACTAAGCTACATCCCCAGCCCATCCATTTGCATTGTTGATGGAAAAACTTATAAACTCCCCTGACTCATCTGTCTCTTCTGCTCTGCCAGTGAGGGGATTGGTCAGTTCGAGGTATAAAAGTAGGACTGTTATACCTACCACATCTCATTACTTCTCAATTCCTTCCCCAAAGGTGTCTGTGTCTTGTGGCTGTGAGTAAGGGTCTCTGGGACTTTTGCAACTGTGGTAGCCCTGACAAAGCCCCTGGCTCCTTCTCTGGTGGCCCCTGGGGAGTACCTAGCCTCTCCTGGTTCCCTGAGTAGCTTTTTGGCACCATGGCCAATGAACAGACCCTACATTCCCCCTGTGGACCTTTTGGGCAACCACAGACCATAAGGAGGTGAGAACAAGCTGGAGGGTCACTTCAGGTCGTCTGTGTAGACCTTCCACTACACTAGTCTCCCTGGGAGAGGAGATGCACCCATGAGTAGTTTCTGGTTTTCTTCCCTCTGTGTTCCTCCCCAGGGTCCGGGCCAAGCTGACTGTGCTTTTCCTGAAGATCTCCCCTCTTGGTTTCTCAGGGCCTCCCTACACCCTGTGGGGGCAGGGCACTTCTCGCAGGCTGAGTATACAGCTTATTATGCAGACAAAAAAACCTTTTCCCTTTTAACAGGAAGCTTAACTCAACACTGTTATCCAAAAATAAAATTTGTAGCTCGAACTGGGCACTTTGTCTTGAGCAATTTCAAATCCTCCCCAATGCTTCCTTAGAGAAGGAGGAAGAAAGTTGGGCCTGCAGAGAATAAGGCTGCCCTCCCCAGAGTGAGGAGTGAGTTCTAAACCTATTGCCTGAGAATTTTCATCTTCCTTGTGCTGGTTCCAGACCTGGTCATGGGCCCACAGAACCAGTCCAGAGCAGACCCAGGACTGGGTCAACATCCATTAAGGACCTCAGAATTCAGCATCTGGGAAAGTGACCCACTGTTCACCTATGGTACTGATGGCAATCATTAAGCCTTGAGGAGGAGGAAGGGACGGGTCCTTGCTCTTGAGTTCCCTGTTCTGATCCCCGGTGGGGGCATTCTGACAATCAGCCTGTCCTTTCCCTTTTTCCCTTTCTAGTTTTATCCCAGGCCTACCTAAGAAGACATGTGCATACCACTTAACCACCATACTCTTACTTCCTTAGAGGGCCAGCCTAGGTCCAGCAGACACAGAGTACCTTGACCAGGTGGAACATTCTGTTTTGTGCCTGCATGAGGTACCTTCCAATCTGAGATGAAAAGGGTCATCTTGGTTGTTCTAAACTGTGAATGCTGGGGAGAGGTTACCGGAGGAGATGTGGGAGTGTGGTTTGTCCAGTCTTGAGCTTTTTGTGTACTGGAACTTTGGTGATTAGTTTTCTAACATATGAAATTTAGTTGACAAACATTCAAACCATAGCACCATCTTTGCAGGTCAAGACTCCATTTCAGCTTGAATGTCTGAAATTATTAGGTAGAATAATCAGAGGGATGAAAGGTCAGAAAAGATAGAATTGTCCTGATGGTTCAAACTGCATGTGCATAGCTTCCAATGATTATATCATCCTCATTGTACCCTATAAAACCAAAATCCCCTCTGTAACTGAGAGCCTGTTTCACATTTGGAACATGAGCCTCAACAGCACCCGAGTCTGTGAATGAATAAAGGCTTCTCTGAATCTGTTGAGGTCTGCAACCCATACTTTTGCATTTACAGGTATCCTTAAATACAAGTTAGAACAAAGAAATTTCCACTCTAACAACCTGCTTTACCTAGTGATTCCCTCAAGGACACATCATCTCCCCAAGGACTGGCTAGATTTCCAAGGCAGGGAATGACAGCCTTGAGATTATTGAATGATTAAGTTCTCCTGAGTGAACCAAACCCACCCAGAAGGCAGCATTCTTTAGATGTTCCATCAAGGGCATGCCAAGGTCATAGCAGGCACATGGACAGGTAAGTTCTTAATATTTTCCTTAGCCCTTTAGAAATGCTAAAGATTTTACATTTTCTCAAGAACAATGACTAACTCCTCCCTTTTTTTAATCTTCTGATGCTATTGATTTAAGAAAAACAAAATCAAAACCGAATTACAAACTTCTTTGTTTACCTCTATTAAATCTCTTCTTGTCAAAAAAAAAAAAAAAAAAAAAGAGAAAAGGAGAAAAGAAATGTTAAAGACTTTATCCAAAGACAACAGAAAAGATGGCTTATGTAAGAAATCCCACAAAAACCACGCCAGACATGGGAAATCACATAAGGGAGTTTATTAAGCAAACAGAGTGTCTCCCTACAGAGTAAGAGAGAAAATGAGAGGAAAAGAGAAAGAGAAAGGGCGCACGTTAGAGAGTGGAAAAGAGAGGAGGAGAAAGTAAGTGAGTTGGGGGGAGAGAAAGCAAGAGAAAAGATGGCAGGGTAGCTACCCTTAAGCAGTTGAATTCCGCCGGGATAACAGGGGACAAATAATGGAGAAGAATACTTGCAAGCTGACTGATGAACCAATAGCTAGCTAGGATGTTCACAGACTGACAAGTGATTGGGAGGTGGGGAAAATGGCTGCACCAGAAAGGGTGGGGAGAGCAGCTTTCAGACTGACAAGCTAGGTTGTGATGCAATGGAGAGGACGGTGGGGAGCAGCTTTGTATTACATTCCCCCGTTTCTGTTTTTATAAGAAAATCTTTTGTTCTCCAGTTCTTTCCGAAGCTTTCTCTCTCTTTCCTGCCTAAGTGACTAGTTCACTTAGTTCAAGTAAACATTTGCAGGTGAGTTATAAAAAGTCCATTCTCCCAGGAGCAGTCTTCAACTTCCAGACTTCCAGAGGCAGATGGTTTTCATGGACTTCATTTCCTCAATTTGACTGATCCCCTATTTCTACACTAACTGTCTGTCCCCAATTCTGGCTTCATTCACTCCTCTAATTTTAGGAACTCCTTTACTGCTGTAGGGAAAGGGGGGCGATGACCGATCTGGCTTCTTCGATCAGAAGTGGGCAGCGTGGGGCAAGCAGTTTGGAGTTTCCTTTTTAGAAATTGGGTCAATTGAGGGGTCCATGGAGAAGTCCGGTTGGGGAAGAGCAGCTTATAAAGGCATCTGGGGGTGGGCGCTTCTATGAGAGAAGAATAGAAAGACATGAGTACTGAAATGAGATTAATACAAAATAAATGTTGCAGAATATGGAACATGCCAATGAATCCCTTACCAGGGGGTGGAAGAACTGAGAAGTTGTTCCCATAACAAGGCCTAACAAAGGCTGGAGAGGACAAGGCCTTTATTTGGGAATTTTAACATTGTCTGGGTTATCAGGAATGTAAACACAACATTTAATAGAGATACTAGCAAACACAGATTAAGCCTACCTGTGTCTGTGGGCCTTAAACTGACTAAAAACTTCTGACTCTGGCAGTTTCTCTTGATAGTTATCAGGCACATTTGCCTAAGAATCTCTCTTTTGTAGCTTTTAGTCTTTATTCTAGTGGCTAACACAAGTGTACCTCTTAAGTTACATTTAACTATTATTTCTTTTTAAATGCCCAAGAATGACTATATTTTGGTTTTAACTGTTTTGCTAGGTGTTTAAGATCAAGCTGGTCAAAGTGACCTGTTCCTGTCTGTTAAAGAGTCAGCTGAGTTCCCACAGAGGTCACTCATAGAGAACTTGAGAGCCTTAGCTTTAGTGCTTTCTGTTAGGCAGGTTCTCCTCAATGAGGTGGCTTCCCTTGAAAGCACCAGGGATGTCTCCCTTTTTCTATGACCCTTCTCCATAGCAGGTGCACTGAGTGACTTTTCATCCTCTAGTGGCCTCATCAATCTCCCTGTTTAGGAGGTCGTGTGACCCAGAGTTGCAAACCTCCTTAGAGAAGTCCTCTTGTTCCCTGGATTCAGGCTGACTTTGAGGGCAAGACCCAAATATGGACTTCTCTTGATCTCTGTATTTAATCTCAATCTCTAAGTTTGATCTTAACCATCAAGCAAGCCAGTCTCACCAGTCATAAAGTAAGAGTACTGGGCTTTAACTTCAATGCCTACAACTTTACAGTTATTTACTCCCTTTTATCTAATTGGGGTCTACATTATCTGTCCTGTAGGTGATGGCTTACTATTTATTTCAAGTTAATCTATGGTGTACTTCTGCAAAATATTAATCAGGCAATAGTTAGAGTTTACTAGGAAAATACAAAATGGAATCACCAACAGTAAAACATTCAGTTTGTGCAATAGCTATCTTGAATTTTGGCTGAGTTATTCATTATATCCCCTGCTTGAGATCACAGTAATCTTTATAACAAACATCAAACTTTTGAATACAACTTTAACTCATTTTTGTTTTTTGACATGATTTGGTTTCTCCTTTATTTGGCTATTCCTTTAGGCTAGTTCCTCCTGTTGCTGATTTGCATCATTGTTTTTCATCTCTTCCTCATGGAATATTTTGCTGAGAATGTTCTGTAATGCCGGCTTTTTTTTTTTTTTGTAAATTCCTTTAGCTTTTGTTTATCATGGAAGGATTTATTTTGTTGTCAAATATGAAAGTAAGTTTTGCTGGGTATAAGATTCTTGGTTGGCACCCATTTTCTTTCAGGACTTGGTAAATGTTGTTCCAGGCCCTTCTAGCTTTTAGGGTCTGGATTGAAAAATCTGCTGATATTCTTATTGGTTTCCACCTGAGTGTAATTTGATTCTTTTCTCTCGCGGCCTTTAAAATTCTGTCTTTATTTTGTATGTTAGGTATTTTCATAATAATGTGCCTTGGTGTGGGTCTGTTGTAATTTTGTATATTTGGAGTCCTATAAGCCTCTTGTACCTGGTTTTCTATTTCATTCTTCAGATTTGGAAAATTTTCTGATATTATTTCATTGAATAGATTGTTCATTCCTTTGGTTTGTTTCTCTAAGCCTTCCTCAATCCCAATAATTCTTAAATTTGGCCTTTTCATGATATCCCATAATTCTTGTAGATTCTGTTCATGATTTCTTACCATCTTCTCTGTTTGGTCAAGTTTATTTTCAAGATTAAATATTTTGTCTTCAATGTCTGAGGTTCTGTCTTCCAGGTGTTCTATCCTATTGGTTATGCTTTCTATGGAGTTTTTAACTTTGTTCATTGTTTCCTTCATTTCAAGGATTTCTGTTTTTTTTTTTTTTTTTTTTTTTTTTTTTAGTATCTCTCTTTATTGAAATGATCTTTTGCTTCCCGTATTTGCTCTTTTAACTATTGATCGGTGCGATCATTTAATGCCTGCATTTGCTCTTTCATCTCCTCGTTTGCTTCTCTGATTGTTTTAATTATGTACATTCTGAACTCCCTTTCTGACATTTCTTCTGCTATGCTGTCATTGGATTTTATTGATATAGTATCTAGGTTTGTTTGGGACATTTTCTTCCCTTGTTTTTTCATATTGCTCAGATATTAGTGGGACTCTGAGATATTGCAGATTTCCTCTTTGGCTTATAGTGACCCTGTAGATTTCCAGTATATCACCTCCCAGCCTTCAGTAGCCTGAAGTCTTGGAGGAACTTGATAATGCAGTGCTTCTGAAGAAAGCTGCCCCTAGCCCGCTACTGGGTCCAGGACTGGGGACTGGCTCTGTGCGGAAGAGCTCTCACTGGGCGGCCTGCTCCAAGAAGCTGGCTGTGGATTGAATCTGCCACTGGAGGGAGCAGGGCTGCTTGGGGAAATCTCTGGCTGCCCTGCCCTGGTCCCAGAAGCTGCCTGCGGGCCAGGGTCTGCCGCTGGGTCTGGGGCTTGGAGCTGGCTCTGTGTGGAAAGACTCTCACTGGGCAGCCTGCTCCAAGAAACTGGCTGTGGAACGAGAAGGGCACCTGCTCCGAGAAGGTGCCCCTGTCCAGCCCTGCCACACAGGCCGAGCTTCACCCGGTGGGAGAGACTCACCCCGCGGCTCTATGTTAGTCCAAGTCTCAAGTCTCTCAATGCCTCCCCTTCTTGAATCCTGGGTTCTGGAGTGATGGTAGATGCAGTCACCCTCTAGTCTGCCATCTTGGATCTCCTGAACTCAACTTTAAATGGGTTAAAGTCTGGCTTACTTTGGAGCCATTCTAACATGCAGCAGGGTTTTGAGGCAGAGCCTTATCTCAGGTAAGGAGGGACTTTTCCTGAAGCTAATTTTTTCCTCTTTTGCCATGACCAGCATGACCAAATTCTCAAGTTCAGGGATGGGCAAAGGAGTATTAGAAAATTAAAGTTTATAAATACAGATTTTGAAGATTAAGCTGAGATCAGATGGAGCTCTGTTCTCTGATGGAAATGCAGATCTAAAGAGTTATGCCAGCAATCTTTATTTATGTATGTAAGCATTATTCTTTGTTTTCAGGAAAGTTACAGAGACTAGGACATTAACGTAACTTTTTTCAGAGCTGCAAAGTGCAATGTTAGAAACTCTGTGTAGCTCTCAAGGAAGTTCAATGTCCAAAGTCATGAGGTCAGAGACCCTAATCTCAATCACTGTTGTCCCATTTTTGCTACTGTGCATTACACCCTCTTAAGCAGTTTGCATATATTGACTCCTGAGTCTATATGAACATTAGTTAACACAATTTAACATTATATCTAAAACATGAATCAAAGAAAGGCTGAGAGAGCTTTTAACTTTCCTTTTGTGTGGCAAAGTGGCAAAATGCTTTCATGTTTCATAATATTAACCTTTAAACAAATCAGGCTCTCACTAATTTTTAGAAATACATTTAAATTTCTTTTATCTCAGTGTAACAAATTTTACATATACCCTATTGATGACAAGTCCTATAATAGAACATTAAATGATGAATTTAAAATTACCATTACAGACAAGTTTAATTTGGAGAATAGCAACTTGATAAATTTTCTGCTTTAAAGGCTTGTATACCTGGAAAATATGAACACATTTAATATACAAAGAATAATGTTTTTAAGTATGTTACTCCATGGAATAACTTTATAAATTAATCAGATGTCTCTAACAAACACATTTGAATAATCCCATACATGTCGACTCTAATTCACTCATCTTATTGTAAAAAAAACCAAGATATCAGACAAGTGTACCAACAGTATTTGCTGTCTCTTTCCTGTGGAAGAAAAGTCCTAGAAAAATTGATGTTAAACATTTTATAAACATCAACATTTAATGAGTTTGACCACCTAGAGACTTGTGAGTTAATTTTAAAGACAATTTGCTTCTATTAGTTTACCCAATTTAAATTGAACCTTTTTAAATCATGTGAATTAAAAGTATTTGGATTCATTTTTAAAATTTTAATTTTTATGCATGCTTATATTTAACACAAAAGCAAAGGCCTTGTAATGTTTATCTCCATTGCAATGTAACAGATGTTCAAAAATAACTCTAGAGTTGGATAAAAAGAACTGATCAAAAATCATTAACCTAGGTATGTAGGATCAAAATCATGAGCTCAAAAATATAGCATTTAAGAAAAACAAAAGTCCTAGAAGAAAAATGATAGTGGCCATTAATTATAGCATGAGAAAATGAGAAAGAGAAGGGCGAGAAGAAGGGCAGAGAGAAGAGATAAAAGGGAGAGATAAAGTGTTCTGTGTGGCAGCCCAGGAGAAATTTAAAATGGACACTTTTTTCTTTGGGTTTGAGACTGGTCTCCCACTGAGCATTCTGGCTTCCCCCATTTGCATTTCAATGTAAGCCTTGACTAAGATCTGAAAGGGGCTAACAGGTTCTAGCAGAAACTTGATGCCTAAGGCATTTTAGCCCTTTTTCCTGGTTAGTAATCAATTCAGGTATGGATGCAGAAAATTGTGAAACATTATCTCCCACTACTTGTGGGGAATGGGGCTGCTATATCATACTCCTTACTGGGACATGCTACTGATGGTTGGGCTTGTTACTCCCTCCACACCGGCATATGCAGGACCTTGTGGCAGGAGGACTAGGTGGGCTGGGCCGGGGAATGGAAGCAGAAACTGTACAGGGTAAAGGAGATGGAGAAGCAGGGGGAGATGGAGAAGCAGGGGCCGGAGGTGCCCGAGCCTGCAGAAAGAGCCAAGAAGCAAGAAAGAAGAGACTTGAAGATAAGGAATCCCTTTCCATCTGCCGGCTTACTACACAAATTAATTTTGACAGCTTTAAGTCGGGGGTCAGGCGAAGGGTTCCCAGGGTTGAATCTGCCGGAATGGAGGACCCAGAGCCCATGGTGGAAACTGATACAGCCGAGTCTGTGGTCAGGGTGTCCTGAGGCCAGAGTAGTCGACTGGAGATGAGGAGGCAGCACATTGATTGTGTCGTCACACAAGCACCAATGTGTGCCAGGCAAAAGCTGAGGAGATTTGAGGACCTGACGTCAGGGTTTTTGAGCACGAGCACGAGCGCAAGTGTGAGATAAGCCTTAAACCTGAGAGAGAATCTCCACCATAATATCAGGAATCCACCCGGCAGATAAGACCGACTAAGGGGCCAGCTGTAACTATAAAAGTTGTGGCTGGGGTTCCCCCACCTCTCAGCCACCTCAAGGGTCAATGGTTGCTTCTCAGGTCAGCAGAGGAGTGTTTAAATTGGCCTAGGGGAACTCGCCTAGGGGACTCACCAATCTGAAGTCCGGTGATGGATGCAGAGCAGAGGGTCCAGGCAAAATGGAAGGTGAGGCTGTGTCTGGGGGGCACTGGGGCGTCAGATGGGTTTCCACTTGCTTAAAAGACAGTGGAAGAGCCCATCCGAGTCACAGCAGCAATGTAAGAAATCCCACAAAAACCACGCTGGACACGGAAAATCACATAAGGGAGTTTATTAAGCAAACAAAGTGTCTTCCTGCAGGGTAAGAGAGAAAATGAGAGGAAAAGAGAAAGGAAAGAGAAAGGGCACATGCTAGAGAGTGAAAAAGAGAGGAGGAGAAAGCAAGTGAGTTGGGGGGAGAGAAAGCAAGAGAAAAGATGGCAGGGTAGCTACACTTAAGCAGTTGAATTCTGCCAGGCTAACAGGGGACCAATAACGGAGAAGGATACTTGCAAGCTGACTGATGAACCAATAGCTAGCTAGGATGTTCACAGACTGACAAGTGGTTGGGAGGTGGGGAAAATGGCTGCGCCAGAAAGGGCAGGGAGAGCAGCTTTCAGACTGAAAAGCTAGGTTGTGGATGCAACAGAAAGGGCAGGGAGCAGCTTTGTATTACAGCTTGAGACCATCTCAGGAATTGACAAGACCACACCCATCTCAGACTCAATGATGTAAAACTTCCTTTGAGAAGAGACCAGTGGGGCACCTCGTTTGCACAGGAGAACTTAGGAAGCTGTTTCACTGTGCTCAGTTACCCAGGCACTCAGAGTCTCCTGCAGCCATGGTCCCAGGAAGCTTGACTGCTGCTCAAGATGGTGGAGATCTTGGTGTCAACTTCGTGGTGCTGGTTCTTCAGAGTGCAGGATGCTGGAGTTACAGGGTCATGGAGGCTTCACTAAGATTTCAAAGGAAGGTCTGGGAGACCAGGAAAATTGCAGCAGGGTGGGAGTCCCTATAGACTGCCCCTGAGACCATGAAGCCTGAAGATGTAGGAAGGAAGCCAAAGTTGTACTGGGGAACCCTGAGTTTAAGAGATGCCATTAACATGGGATTTCTCCTGAGGAAATATGGGAGCCCAGGGGACCAAAAAGACAGCCAATGTAGATAATTAGGTTCAATTGTGGAGATGGGGGCTGGTCTGGTCGGAAAGGAAAGGAAATCAAATGCTAATGTCTCCAGAGTCCTTCCCCCTCCTCCCCTATCTGTTGTCAAAGTGACCTGCCTCTAGGGAATTGCCTTGCCTACAGGGGCTGCTAATGAACGCACTTTTCCTGCCTGGACCCCTGGGTCACTTCATTCCTGCCCTTGGGTCACTCCACCTTTGACCCACCTTTTGGTCATGAGTCACTTTGGTCTTGAGTCACTTATGCAGGATCAGGGGAGAAAAGGCCATGAGAATAAGAAAATTTTAAAATGTATAAAAGGGGCAGGACACCCCCTCTTCCTCTGATTCCCAGCTCTGGGACTCCTTCTCTATGAAGTCTGTCTCTGTTCTATCCCTAAATAAAACTTGTTTTCTATACATGCCTTGGCGTTTCTCAGTTGTTCAGTCCTCACATATGGGGAAATGGAACTCAGCCCCGATTGATTTTCATCTCTGGTGGTATCAGCTTAGGAACTGAGTAGAAACAAGCTGAGAGAGGGCGTGTGGGCTGCAGCCAGCAAGGACATTGGGGCTGAGGTACACAAAGCCTTTGGAGAAAACGTCACCATGTCGTGTGCCCCAGATGCTGAACTCAGAACTACAGGACTTGTTTGCAGCCGGATTTCAGTCTGCTTTGGTTCCATTCACTCTTTATATGCCCCTATTTCTCCCTTATGGAATGGAAATATTTACTATGTACCATAATATATTGGATATATGCAACTTGCTTTTGATTTTTACTGGGGCTTGCACTGAGAGTTTACCTTGAGTCTCAGCAGACTTTGGACTTGAATGTTTGAGTAATGCTGGAACTGTTAAGACTATGGGAACTCTTGGAAATGGTTTAAATATATGTAAATTGTGAGATGGGCATGAGCTTTTGGGGACCAGGGGCCAAGTGCTATGGTTCAGATATGTGGTGTCTGTAAGCTCGGGGTCACAGTTAGTGGCCAAATAAAATCGGACAGAAAGTAGCCAAAGCAAGCTTTATTGGAATTTGGCTCTCAGGCAAAATTCTAGACCCCCCCGCTATGCCCCCGTACACCTCAGGTGGGGAGCCAGAGAAAATCGCATGTGGCCCTGGCTGCCCAGGGTCTTTATAGGCTGGAATGGGCGGGGATCCTGCTGAGTGACAGGTGGATGTTAAGGGTCAGTGGAGTTTTCCTGTCCGCTTGATTGGTCAGCGTTTGGCGCCCCACCCTTTGTCTCAGTTGCTTGATTTTCCTCCTGCAGTCGCCTAAATTCCGACTAAACATCTCAACCTTTTTGGTGATATAGGGCGCCAGAGTCCATCTGGCTACTTCCTGCATGTTAGGGGGTGTCGTGGGGAGAAAAAGGTTTGGGTTTTAGGTTGGTGGTGGGGTGGCTATAAGAGTGTAGGAACATCTGGTTGTATGTCACCCTGGCAACCTCACTTATGTGGTTCTGGGAAAACCTGAGAACTCAGGGAGCAATCGTTAGCAGAAATCTTATCACAAATAGGGGAGTAAGGGTAGGGGTCAGCCAGGTAACAAGAGTGGAGTTCAACCATCCTGGCCAGGGGTCATTTGATTTTTCTTGCTTCAGTCTTTTATTTAGAAGTCTGAGAGTTTTGATGTCGCTTTCCCATTAGAGCGGATTCATTCACGCAGCAACAACATTCTCTTAGGAAGAGGCGTGTTCCCCCTTTGTCTACTGTCAGAAGGTAGACAATAATAATCGAAGGTTCTGCAAGGAAACTTGAGCAATAAGTGTTATTCATCTTTGCAGGGATGTCAAGGGGGCAGCAGATGCCTCTACCGCCTTCTGGAGTTACTGTTCTAACTTTTGGGTGGCCGTGACTGCATAACCAAGTCCTCTTGTTGGTATAACCTGTGTTTAGTAGAGATCTCTATATTTCTGTGACTTAGGGCTAGATAATCATACTAGTAAGCATAGATTAAGTCTACCTATGTAGTTTAGGGGGATCTGTAGGTCTTACACTGACTAAAAACTCCTGATTCTGGCAGTTTCTCTTGATAGTTATCAAGTACATCTGCCTAAGAATCTCTCTCTTGTAGCTTCCAGTCTTTATTTATTCTAGGGTGGCTAACACAAGGGTACATCTTAGGTTGCATTTAGCTATTGCTTCTTTTAAATGTCCAAGAATGGCTATATTTTGGTTTTAACTATTTTGCTAGGTGTCTAAGATCAAGCTGGTCAAATTGACCTGTTCCTGTCTGTTAAGAATTGACTGAGTTCCCACAGGGGTTACTCGTAGAGAACTTAAGAGAAGCTTCTTATCTCCATTAGTGCTGGGCTTTAGCTTCAATATCTATGACTTTACAGTTATTAACCTTCTTTTATCTAATTGGGGTCTACATTTTCTGTACTATAGATGATAGCTTACTATTTCAAATTAGTTTACAGTGTTTGGTCTTGAAGCAGTACTTCTGCAAAAAAATTAATCGGGCAACAGTTAATAGAGTTTACAAGGAAAATACAAAATTGAATCACCAACAGTAAAACATTCAGTTTGTGCAAGAGCTATCTTGAATTTTGGCTGAGTTATTCATTATATCCCCTGTTTGAGATCACAGTAATCTTTACAACAAACATCAAACTTTTGAACACAACTTTAAATGAATTAAAGTCTGGCTTACTTTGGAGCCATTGTAACATGCAGTAGGATGAGGCAGAGCCTTATTTCAGGTAAGGTGGGGCTCTTCATGAACACAGATTTTGAAGATTAAGCTGAGATCAGATGGAGCTATTCTCTGATGGAAATGCAGTTCTAAAAAGTTACGTCAGCAATCTTCATATATGTCTTATTATCAGGTTAAAGATTATGTAAGCATTATTCTTTGTTTTCAGGAAAGTTTCAGAGACTAGGACATCTACATAACTTTTCACAGATGCAAAGTGCAATGTTAGGAGCTCTCAAGAAAGCCCACTGTCCAAAGTTACTGTAAGGAGGGAAAGAACCAGAGAAGGGAACTGAGGAAACACCGGTTATCTGGTAAAAGAACTCCTTCCTGCCCGAGAGCTGTGTGCCTGAAATCAATGTCAGAGCTGATAGGACTCTTGCACAGAGCCTCCCCAGCAAGGGTACTGGCATAGCAGTTAGGAATCTTGTGCCTCTGCACAGGAACACTCCCAGGTACCAGGCATGCTACAGTCATGTGGTCATCAAAGACTCCAATTTCAGTCACTGTTGTCCCATTTTTTGCTATCATGCATTACACTCTTTCTTAAATGTCAATTTAAGAAGCTTATAAAGAAGAAAACCTAACAGACACAATGTCATTTTAACATATAGATTATCAGGACTTTAGTATTTGACCTTAGGAAAAACCTTAAATAGCTTTAACTGATTGTCTCATGTACATATAACCAACTTAGTTGTATGCAAACTTGTTGAAATTTGCCCTTTACTTACACAGATTTTCTTAGCACTTACTTTGACCCTCATATATTCCATCACACAAGAGTTTTCTTACCAAGAAACATTCTTTTTCCTTCTGCTGTATACATTCCCATACTTAGAACCTTCTGTTTTTCTTTCCTATCTGGTGAGCACTTTGTGATGAAAAATCCACACTCCTTCCAAATAGCCCAATGTGAGTTAGCAATCCAGAAGGCATATTTGAAATCTCTGTAGATGTTGACCTGTTTACCTTTGGATAAAATTAGAGCCCTGATCAGAGCAAAGAGTTCTGCCTTTCAGGAAGTGGTCCCTTCTGGAAGACAATTGGCTTCTAGAAACGAGGCAGTGGTGATTACTGGGTAAGCGGCTCTACAGCGTCTGTTAGGACCCAGCACAGAACTGCCTTCTACAAAAATGGTTAGGTCAGGTGAGGGGAGAGGGTAATTGAAGAGGTCTTCACGAGGTGGACGTATCGCCTTTAGCACCTGTGGGACCTGAGGTCCTGCAGTTGATGGGTGGAAAACACAGTTATTGATTGGAGTAAGATGAGTTTTAGAGCTTCCTTAGTTAATTCAGCTGCTGCCACCAGTGCCAGAGACATGGTAGCCACCCACGAACTGTGGAATCAAGCTGCTTAGAGAGATATGCCACCAGTCTGTAAGAAGGTCCAGTTGGTTGTGCAAGGAGACCAGTGGTAACACCCTGTTTTTCATCCATAAAGAGGTGGAAAGGACGGTTAGGGTTGGGGAGAGGGAGAGCAGGGGAGGACGTGAGAGCATCCCTGAGCTTGTAAAAAGAGTTAGCTATCATCTTGGGGGAGGTAAGGGACCCATGTGAAGTCTCCTCTGCTGCCTGATATAGGGATTTGGCAAGAAGTGCAAAATTAGGGACCCAGTATCTGAAAAAACCAGCCAAACCCAGGAAGGAGAGAATGTAATCTGCCATTTTTGGTGGTTTACATACTGGCAGTTTGGGGGTGTTACCGGGGAATCAGTAGGGATAGGGAGTCTCTGAGTAAGTAACTGGTCTATAATGGGTTTAAGTGCATCCCTGTGAGTATGGGGACATGAAGGAAACTTAGCTTGAGGTTTCAGTTGGATAAGGACTGACTTGTGGTGGGAGGCTATGATGACTTGGAAGTGTCCCAGACTTGGGGGTCAACCAGGTCTGGGGGTAATGGTATGGTAGGTGGTGTGGGGGTGCTAGAGAATGTAGGAAACAGAGGTAGAAGAAGGTGAGCACTAGCAGTGTGCCTGCGAAGGAGCTGTAGGGTGGATCCTAGGGGTTGGAGAACATCTCTTCCTAGGAGGGGGACTGGACAGGAGGGAATGACCAGGAACGAGTGTGTAAAAGGATGTCCCTCCAGGGCACAGGCTAGCTTAGCTGTTCTGCTTGGGAAGGAGGGTTTTCCATCAATTTCCATAACCGAAACCTGGGAAGGAAATAAAGGCCCAGAGTGGACAGGCAAGACAGAATAGGTAGCCCCCGTGTCCACAAGGAAAGTTATGGACTTACCCGCTACCTGGAGCTTTACCCTGGGCGCGGCGAAGGGTGATGGGAGTCCTTGGGTCCGGGTTCCTTCACTGGGCTCCTTCAGTCTTCCGAGAATCCCAAAAGCTCATGGGAAGGGACCACCTGGCTGGCCACACCCCTGCATAGAGGCTCCAGGGAGGGACTGGCCATAGGGCAGTCACTTTTCCAGTGTCCTGCTTATTTGCAGGTGGGACATGGCCTGGTGGAGGGCCGTGGGTTTGGACATTGACGAGCCCAGTGACCTTCGTGTCCACACTTGAAGCAAGCCCCTGGTTGAGAGGATTGCTTGCCCTCCTTTGAAGTTCTCGCTGGAGCCACAGGCTGCAGGGCAGCTACCAAGGCTTGGGATTGGAGTGTCGCCTTTTTCTGTAAACAAACTTGCCTGCCAATTCAACTAATTCCTCTTGAGCATTATAGACTTTAAAGGCCATTTTCACCAGATCTCGAATAGGGGTTTGAGGGCCCTCCTCATCTCGTTTGAGCTTTTTTCTTGTAACAGGGGCTGATTGAAAAATGAAGTGGATTGCCAGCACTGTAGCCCCAGGGGGAGATTCAGGGTTCAGTTTAGTATATCTAGTAAGGGCCTCTGTAAGGTGGTTAAGAAACAGAGCTGGATTCTCATCTGGATTCTGGATAATTTCCCTCAGTTTATCAAAGTTTAGTACCTTATTGGAAACTGCTTGCATGCCTGCTATGGGATATTGGACCATGCAAGCATAATAACAGCGGCCTTGCTGGCCTTCCTGATAGCTCCAGTTTGGTTCGGTTATTGGAACTGCTACTGCTCCTGTGGGTAAAGTTATGTCCATTAAATGGGCTTGGTCAGCATGGTCCTGTGCTGCCTGTTGGATACGGGCTCGCTCATCTGGAGTGAGAGTGGAAGAAAGAATAACATGAACATCATGCCAGGTGAGACTATAAGTTTGGGAAAGATATTTAAATTTCTTAATATAAGTAGAGGAATCAGCAGAGAAAGACCCTAAATGAGAATGGAACTTGGATTTGCGCACAAAGCCCTCTGCGCCAGCTACCTCCCGGAGAGGACAAAGAAGCTTTGGGTTAGGCAGTGGGAGGGTCTGATGAGATCGCGTGTATGTGCTAACAGGGGAGGAGGAAATAGACTGGGTGGAGGGACGTTTTGAAGGAGGAGGTGAGAGGGTTCTGAGGAGGCAGAGGAGGAGGAGGTGCATCTGCAGGAGGAGGGGCAGGTGTGCAGGAGAAGGACTGGAAAAGAAGGCAGAATTCTGGCCAGAGCATGGAGGGGTGGGGTTTGGGACCAGCCCAGCAAGGAGAACTTGGGTGGAGGAATAGATAGAAGAAGGGGTGGGCAAATGCCAAATTCCAAAAAGAAAAGCTTGCAAATGGTCATGAGTGCCCTTTGGTGGCCATCTTGAGATCTAAAACACACTAAGGCTTGGCCACGTGGTATAAAAAACTAGCTGTTTACGGGCTTAAGTCTTGGGGGAGTCCCAGTTAGTAAAATTAAGGTGGAGACAGCCCAAAGGAGTTTTGGGATCCAATGAGCTCCCGGTATTTCCCATTAGCCATCCAACTTTACTCAGATAGGTATGCAGAAGCCGATTTCAGCTCACCGGAAAAACGGCGGACGGGCCAAAAGCCAAAACGTCTTTTGACTTTTGGGGGTCCGGAATGGAATAAAACGGGGGGCTAACTGGAGGCCTGGACATCTCCTGGTGACCAGAGCCCAAACGGAATGGTGGGGGGGTCTATGGTGCGAGTGAATGGATGGACCCCCTGCAAAACGAAAGGAAATTGGAACGGCAAATGGGAAAAAAAAAAAAAAAAAGTAGGGAACTTATCCTGATGCCGGATAAAGAGAAATGGGATGGAGCAGAATGGAGCAGAGCTGAGTGAAACGGAAAGGAATCTCCTGGTTCTTCTGAGGGAGCTGGTGGGTCTCAACCCTGAGAGGGGAGCCCAAAAACCCTCCTGGGTTTCAGCACCAAATGTAAGCTCAGAGGCACGGTTAGCGGCCAAATAAAATCGAACAGAAAGCAACTGAAGCAAGCTTTATTGGAATTTGGCTCTCGGGTGAAATCCCCCCCACCCTCCCAGTACATGTCAGGTGGGGAACCAGAGAAAATCACACGTGGCCCCAGCTGCCCAGGGTCTTTATAGGCTGGAATGGGAGTGGATCCTACTGAGTGACAGATGGATTGAAAGAATTCCACACGGAGACATGGGTCAAAGCTAAGCACCAGAGTAGTTCTGCTTTATTCGGAAAGGAGTGTGTTTATAAAGAGCCGGGTGTGGGCTGACTGGTTGGGGCATGAAATGGGGTGAGAGTTGATAGGACGAGTCCCGTTGCCGCAGGTTTCAGGTGGAGGTGTTTGTCGCGAGTGGCAGAGAGGCGAGTGACTAGAATTTGGTTCCAAACAAGTTGGCTTTATTTGATACACTCGGGATAACACAAACCTTAATATTCCTAATATCACACATCAATCAAATCGTATGGTAAATAAACACACCTCAATCAAATAGTCCAAAGTCCTCTCTGCCTTGTGGGTTCCTACAACCCCGAATGCGACGTATCTTAGAGAGAAGTCGTGGGCTGGTCTCGGAACTTCCTCCGGCTGATGCTGCGGGAATCGAGGACAGGCAGGCTCTGCTGGTCGTGAAGCCATCAGAGCAGCGGAGTCTCGGCAGTCTCGACAGATGATGGATGGGGCTCTCGAACCTGGCTGACGAGGATTCATCAGGAGATCTGGGCTGAGCCAAGGAGCTGTCTGAGAGGGGAGTTTATATACCCTTCTTCTTGGCTTGTATCCAGTTCTCAATTCTGGTCCAGATGGTGTCTTATCTCCTTGGTGCAGTGCTCTCATGACACTTATGTCTTTTTGGCTTGCCGTCCACTAGGGGCTTGTCATTTATTCGTCAGACAGCCAAGTCTGCTCCTTTCAGTGTTGAATACTGATTGGGTGTGGTGTGGCACCGGCGGGAACAGCGATGGGAGGTAGAATCCGGAAGAGAAGGCTGACCAGTGCCATGTTGGGAAAAGTAAGAGCGGTGACCTTATAGGATGTTAAGGGTCAGTGGAGTTTTCCTGTCCGCTTGATTGGTAACGGTTTGGCTCCCTGTCCTTTGTCTCAGTTGCTCTGCTCTGCCT
Organism: Sciurus carolinensis; assembly: GCF_902686445.1. Lineage (NCBI taxonomy): Eukaryota > Metazoa > Chordata > Mammalia > Rodentia > Sciuridae > Sciurus > Sciurus carolinensis. Next base: position 76,493,791 of record NC_062216.1, read on the forward strand.
CCTACAGTCGCCTAAATTGTGACCTAATAGTGTTCTCCCAAAAGCTCAGGTGTGAGATAATGCAAGAACATTTAGAGGTGAAATGATTGGGTTATGAGAGTTTAATCTAATCAGTGCATTAATCCACAGATATGGATTAACTGAGTTGTAACTGTAGGCACATGGGGTTTGGTTGGAGGAGGTAGGTCACTGGGGGCATCACTTTGGAGTTTATATTCTGTCCCTAGTGAGTGGAACACTCTTTCTCTCTCTCTCTCTCTCTCTCTCTCTCTCTCTCTCTCTCTCTCTGCTTCCTGGTTGCCATGTCCTGAGCAGCTTTCCTCCTCCACACCCTTCCACCATGATGTTCTGCCTCATCCCAGACCCACAGCAATGGAGATGGCCATCTATAAATGGAGACTGTAAGATCATGGCCCACAGATGATGGAAGCAGGAGATGGGGAAGTAAAACTCAGATCAGCAAGCTTTTCTTTATTCTGCAGCGAAGTCCATTGTTCATGCATGGGAGGGCCCATTTCTGAGTGTGGAGCTGGCCCCTGAGTTACAGAAGGAATCTGGGTTTTATAGTTCCATTGGAGTCTGTGGGTGTGCAATTTGGACAGTCTGGGGCTAGTTCTATAGGTTAGAACTTTAACTTAGGAATGTAGTTGTAAAAAGGTTGAAACTCATAATTATTTGGGGAGATAGAAGTCCATATCCTTAGGGATAAGAATTTAAATTTTGCCCATTGTTTTACTTTCTCTGGGATCCATTGTTTCCCAGAGTTTGAATATTTGCTGTGCTACCAATTAGGACTAATTTGCAAAGGGGGAAGGTCAAAGTTTAGGGCCCAGCATTATTTGCTCCTTTCCTGTAGGGACCATTGTTATTAGGAAAGGGTTTACTGGGAGATTAATTCTTGGCTAGTTTCCCCTCTCTCCTCCCAACTGCACTGTCCCTCCATTTTCCTTGGGGAGCTGTCTTGCACTAAAATTATCTTCCATAACCCTTCAGAGACCTCTGAAATCATGAATGCTAAATAGACTTTTCTTCCTCTAAAATTGTTCCGTTAGGTCCTTTGGTCACAGTGGTGAAAAATCTGACTAAAAAAAAGGGATAATGCAAAGCTGATATAGTTTTGGAATTGGGCAGAAGTCCATAAGGAAAAGTAATTGTTGTTTCTGGTTGACTAGATTTAGTGCAGAAAGTTTATACACAAACAGTAGGTGGTAGTACCAGGGGTTGGCCACTAGGGGGTCAAGGTTTTAACATATTTGGGAATGTGGAAGTTTTTTTTTTTTTACTTTGGTCCATAGCTGTTTATTGATTAACATCTTTATCTCATCCACCTTCTATCTTCCAGCCTTTATAATTAGATTTGGTATGCCTCAGATTTTTCTGTTATATCCATATGTAGAATTGCTGGATCAGATGGTTGTTCTATTTTTAACTTTTTTTTTTTTTTTAGGAAACTCCATACTGTTTTCATAAAGACTATATCAGTTTTCATTCCCACCAACAGTGTATAAAGCTTCCCTTGAATGCCATACTAAGTATTGTTTTTCATCATGACTTAGAGTTCCAATTAGGTCATATCAATAAACATTGACTCAAGTACTACAACCCCAAATTTTCTCCTTAGACTTAATATTTTTTTAAACCTGTCTAGAGATGGTTGGACATATATTCCATGTCTAACCTTTATAGTTTGACTGACTTTGAACATTTGAGATTCAGGGAATATCTCAGCAGTATCATATCTAATATTAAGTTTAGTTAATTATTTAATGCTGAAATAGAAATAACAGTGATAAATTACTTAGGGTTAGTTTCACTGGAAAACTTTCTTGTATATTTATATTTCTTGTATATTTTTCTTGTATTTTCTTGGGCTTTAGGGCCACTTGTTTTCAGATCTAACAAGAAGGAGGACAAGGTCAATGTGTGGAATAACTACTGAGCTAACTGGATGGAATTAGAGAGTCTTATCCTAAATCATTTTAGAAGGTTGTTATGAACACCATTCCAAGAGGTGTGACTGTACATTGTCAGTTATGGAAATATTTTCTTCAATTTCTATTTTATTAGTGTCATACAGGTCTTTGCCCAGAAAAGTGTCTCATGCATCAAAATATTACTTTTATTATGTATTGTTTCGTAAGGATGCTTTAATTTAAAATGTTTTCCTAAATAATTTATTTCCTATATAATTTTCATGAAATAAATATACTTATATTTTTTAAATACTTATGGTATATCAGAACTTATATTAATAAGTGGTGTAAATTTTCAATCCTGGGAAATAAAAATTAAGATATTTTGGTCATTATACTACTTGAATTTATATAATTCAATTTGGCATTGAATGTTCAGAATAAGTATGTGTCTACTTTTACAGAAATTTTATTATTATATAGTAAATTTTATATTAGCACTTATTTGTCTTACTAGGAAAATTTGGCATATTTTTAGAAAAGTGAACATTCAAGAGATCTATAAGTACTTATTTTTGTTTTTATTTTAATTTAACCAACTGAAGAACTGAAAAAAATTGTCATTGACTTTCTATTAGAATAATGAAAGGTTTAATTACACTTTGGGTATAGTTTGAGTGTGAACCAAAAAAAGAGAAGGAGATGTGGAAGAAAAGAAGTATTTAGAAAATTAAAATGGGAGCCTATGAAATGGTGAGAATAGACAAGAACCTGTCTTAGTCCATGTTTTATTGCTATAACAGAATACCTGAGAAGAAAAGAAATTTATTTCTCAGAGTTCTGAAGCCTGGGAATTCCAATACCAAGTTTCCAGTGCCTGGTGAAGACTTCTTGCTACATTGTGACATGGTAGGGCATCAACATGCTGAGCTCACTTTTATAATGACCACTCCCATGGTAATGGTATTAATCTAACTTGTGATGGTGGAGCCTTCAGGGGCTAATCTCTCAAGGGTCTTACCTTTCAATACTGTTGCAGTGGCAATTAAATTTCAGCATGAGTTTTGGAGGGAACATTCAGACTATAGCAGACTTTCCCAAATTCCTTTAATTATGGGTCTCTGGTGTCAGAGACAAAGGACTTTTATCATATTCTCCCACAACTCGGTTGTGTGATGGTACAGAATAAGAGAGACTATGAGAGTTGCACAGAACTTTAGGAATCATTTACTACAACTCATGTGGAGGTGAGCTGAGGCTCAGGAATTAGTGAAGGCCACACTTGTACTTCAGGATTAAAATCTACTTCCTCTCAGTTGTCCTGGGCTACTTTCTGTAGAATATCACTGTCTCCTAAAATGATAAGCCTGTGCCTTTTTCGTCACCTACAGAATAAATGGATTGGACATGAACTTCTGTAAGATTCCTAACAGTTTAGAATTCTCTGCAGTTGTTCACTTTGTGCCACTAAACGTACAGTTCACACTATATATACAGTTAAAATTGCAGAAATCTGTAATGGAAAGTAAAGAAATTGAGATTCATAGTCAAGAGTTGGGACATATTTTATTTCTGACAGGTTTTAGTTTCTTCTCACAGATCCATTTGTTTTCTGAATCACAGTTTGAAGAAAACACTTTTGTCTTTGAGATGGCAGCACAGCTGTTTTCTTTATTTTCACCAAAAATTTGTAATCTGATGAGAAAAAGAAAAACCTCTCTTATTGTTTAGAATTTTCTCAAACATGATGATATAACCTTTTAAGATAAAGTTAAAACAAATCTCTGGAACTTTCAGGTTCATTTTCACTTGGAAAGAATCCTTCTAACAAGAACCTTCAGAACGAACACACATATATCTAGAAGCTTTGAAAACTGGGAGTTAAACCTCCTGATTCTTTAGTAATATAGTATGTGAGTTTCTTCACTTCACTGAGCTTCAGTTTTCTTAAATATATGGGGTCTAACAACAATGTGTGGATGAGGCATTGAGATGAAACACAAATGTGTGACGATGCTTAAACGAAGTCTGTGTTGGTAGATGTGCCTGGGCTGTGAGGTCTACAAAAGTGGACGCAGGGGAATGGAGTCTCAGCTCATGTGCACGTCATCAGGGCTGAATTCATTCTCATTCCAAACAGAGGTTGGTGGGTATCTGCTTCAATCTAATATCAGTTCCAACAACAGTGGGTATTGTGGCTCATTGTAGGTAGGGATGAGAATAAAATTTGAACAATGGGAAGGGCTAATATGGGGTCGGCTGTAAGGGAGGGGTGAGTTTAAGAAGACTCCCCTCTTTTTGTCTCAAACAGAAGGTGGTAGTGGCAGTGGGCAGGGCTCCATCATGGCTTTTATTTTCTCCTGTGTTCTACTTCTTCATGTTCCCATTGGGCCTAGAAGCTAATCTGATTGATTCTAGTGCCCAACATTCTAGTCAAACCATGAACTCCCCTTGATTGGGCTGTTGTAAACATCCCCTATATTTTATGTCTTCCATCCTTTGAATTATTTCTTTTTGGGGTAACTTCTTTAAGGCCAATCTGACCAAGTCAATGGCTTTCTTTCACAAGGCCCTCATTGACTTGCCAGGCCTTCACTAACCAGATGTCTGACAAATTCTCTGACATTATCCTATTTAATTCCCAAATAATTCTATAGTAAAATATTATCCTCTTCTTTCTTTCCTCTTATTTGAAAATGAGGTCCTAGAGAGTTGAAATAAATGCAGCGTTTGACTGAATCTCCTTCTACTGTACCATGACAACTTCCAAGGTGTACCTGATGACTACATCTTAATCAAAGCATCCCATTTTATCCTCAGGGTAAAGTAGGAGGCTCAAATGAATCTAATCCACCCACTGCATGTATTTCTTCACAGACACTTACATGATTTCAAATTTTATTTTTACTATGAACCACAATGAAATAAGCTTTTTATACATGGCCCTGTTCTCACACACACACACACACACACACACACACTCTTGCATACACACTATACTTAATAAACTCGAATTAATACTTCCTATGTATGAAAGACAAAAAAAAATTAAAATAAAATTTAATATCTTTTCTAAGGGATCTTAACCACTGAACTATATTCCCAGGCCCTTCAATTTATTTTGAGACAGGTTCTCCTAAATTGTTGAGGCTGGTCTTGAACTTCCTCAGCTTCCCAAGGAAAATGGATTATAGGTGTATGCCAGCATGCTTGACTCAAACTTAATTTCAAAATAAATAAATATAGAAAAAAATACCCAGAAAGCACTATGAAAAATCAGGATAGGTTCTATTAAACAGATTATACATTTCCTGTTTCATAAATTTATTCTAGTCCAAATTATTTTTAAATAATCTTCATTTTAAAGTCTCATATTTTAACAAATATCTTAGAAGATGGGCTCTATAATGTCAACATTTGATAGTCAAGCCAATATTCTTTTTAATGTTTAATATTTCCCATACTTAATACATTAGCACTATATTTTATGTAAACCTGAATATGTTCCAGTGTTTTAAATTTCAACCTCTTATTTTCTGAATGATTAAAAACATACACTTTAAGCCTTAATTTATGCTAATTTAATTAATTGTTCAAGATTCACTAAACTGACATTCAGTATCACCTCTTGTGAAAAACTCATTGGATGGTCTTTACAGAAACTTGGTTGGATCCCTATGTGCTTTTGCTTATCAAAGAAAAGGGCATTCTGCTCTTTGCTATACAACTATCCATAAATTCTGCTGAAATATGTAATTTAACATTTATGGTTCTCTTGACAATATTATTCAATAAAAAAATGAGAACTTAAGAGAAAATAGCAAGTGGTTTCTTTGTGATCTATGCATATATTGGTCACATTCCCCCGAATAACTGTCTCTCATAACACTGGTTAATACATATGATAATGTTTGCCACAATGTGGGTAGTCTCTGTCCTGCGTCTGAGTTCCATGCTGTGATATTTACTGTTTTTTCCTTTAGAGTCATTGTTTTTTCTATGCTGGTTGTGACCTACTCACTTGGTTCATGGTCCACTATGATGCTTTTCTACCACAATTTGAAAAATACTGCTTAGGAAATTCTACAGGCCAACAGTCTCCAGGTAGACATTTTAAAAAGAAATTTATGCATCCCTCCTAAAGAGTTAGTCCTTGTCCTTTAACAGTCCATTGCAGATAAAAACATATGTTCTTATGAAGGACTGGTGTCTTTTCACCAGTACTATCCAATCAACTTTGTAGTCATTCATCTTCCTAGCCTATTTTGAACCTCTGAAGAATTTCTAAAACAAATTAAAACCATAAAATTCAATCTTCAATTTTCATTAATGTTACTGTTTTGTAAAGTGAACCTGATGTGAACTAAATATTCAAAGGAGCTCACCTAATACTCACATGTCATGATCTAAAAAGGAGCCGTTTATCCACTTCCAGTTCTTCTCTGACAACGTAAAATTTAGTCCAAACCAATACAGAATTCCTTCAGTTTTTATGAGGTCATGTATGTGTCTCTATAATTGAAATGAAATACATTAGTTAATATTGAATCTGTTTAACTATGATTTGTATTTTTCTCATCCCCTAAAATCTATTCAAGCATCACCTCCTCTCTGAAGTCTTTCCTAATTCCCCATTCCCCAATGAATTTTCTTCCTTCTTTGTGATATCTCTCTTTACATATATTTCTATTTCTACTGAATGCATTATATTATATTAAATTGTTGTATGTCTGTTCAGTCTCCCAAGTTATGAGCTTTTTGAAGTCAAAGTTTCTACTTCCATTGCACAGAACCTTGATACAGTTTTTAAAAAGTGTTAAGTCCTATAAAGATTTTTATTTAACAATTTACCAGTTCTTCCTGATCTTGGATGAGCAGCAAACTGGATTCTCTTTGGGAACAGTCAGCTAGACTGTCCTTCCAAGTATTAGAAGAGCCAGAAAAAAATATGCATTTATCTTGGAGTTGAGACCAATGTATTGAGCACTGTAACGGACCTGGTGTCTCTACAGTAAGAAACAAAGGAGAAATAAATGTGTGTTTTATTTCTAATCTGTCCCTGCTGCACCTCAACCAACCACACATACACGATGTTACAAATACTCGGAAGTCATTGATTATAACTGTTACCATCTAAGGGTGCTGGGTTTGTTGTCTCCATTCAGCAACGAACTGAAGAACAGGACACAGAGATAGCAAAAGCGACAGAGATACAGAGACAGACTTCTCTGAAGAGAAGGGGCCCCAGGGCTGGGAATCTGGTGGGGGAGTTTTGGCCTGTTCTTTTTGTGGTCTCTGGAATTTTCCTCCTTTCCTTATCTCCACCCCTGTCCACATGCTCCTCACTATTATTGATTGTTGCCCCCTCTGTCTACTCATCTGTTTTAGTTTTTCTGTTGTATCCTCTACTTAAGAGCACAAGTATGGAAGTTTCTCTCTGATTGGGTCCCCTGCTTGTGTCCACAAGCACTGTGGTCAGGCAGGAAGTGGACCTCGTAAGAAGACCCTCTCCATGCTCCTGTGTTCCGGCCCTGCCCCCGACCTCCTCACTTGCCATCTTGCCCTGACGGCCTAAGCCCTTCTATAGCTACCTCATGACTGTGAGAACAATGAATTTATTATAATTTTGAGGTTTTTGAGACTTACCATTCATTCTAGAACCAAGAACTGGGAATCAGATACAAGTAATATAAGAGGATAAATGGAATTACAGAATATTAGAATAAGAAAACACCGCCAAAGTAAATAGCCACATCTTAAATTTTAAAACACTGAGGAACAGAAAATCTTGTTAAAATCCACCATCAGATAGTGGTAAAGTCGAAGCTGTTTCTCACTTTTCTTAAATTCATCACCATGGTCTATTGCACTAAATGGATGACAATATCGGATTCATCTAAAAAATGCTTAAACACAATACAAAATGCAAAGTCAGTAATAATTTCACTAAATTCATAACAGATATCAGACAGAGAAATTCTGAGTATGGAGCTCAGGCTGGGCCCTGCTCTGAGTTGCTTCATGATGTTTAAACCAGTGGTTCTCAGACTATGCCTGAGCCTGTGTTACTCCATTTTACAAGCTACCCCATTCGGAGTTTAAGTGCTGAGGTGGGATGACTCTATGTCTTGTGTGTACATGTAAGCAACCATCTGTCTAGCACAACCATAAAATTTATTTATCATAAAGTCATTAAATAAATTAATTGTGCTAATAAAAATGGCCACATGTGGACTTACTGAATGAATCAAAAGCGCATGGACGCATGGGCATGGCGAACTCATGGGAAAAAACAGGTCTGTGAACTTATCAAACACACCAAATGCAACCCTGTCACCCAAGACCCATAAAGGGAGGAACTCCCTAAGACTGGACACAGTGGCACGTTGACTCTGTCATCTAGTCACTCATCAAGAGCCACAGCCAGGAAAATCACCATAGAGAGAGCTTCTGAATCTTTGTCCTAGGACTTCAGCACAGCGCATTGTCTTCTGCCAGTGATTTCTCAAACACACACACACACACACACACACACACACACACACACACACGGCTCTCTCCAAGCTGACATCTGAAGATGACACTCCAAGATGACGCTCTAAATCTGCTGCCTATCTGGCCTTTGGCCTGGAATAATTCCTGCATTTTGACAACTCTGCAGCCTGCACAAGTTCTTCAGCAGGTCCATAAACTTATCTGATCCCCACCCTGACTCTGCATTCCTCTCTACGCTCTGCATTTGCTCTCAGTTCAGTCTCTGGAGCCCATGGGGCTGCCTTTACCCTTTCTTAGCCTTTCTGAAACCAAGTGCGATTGCGGCTTGAATGTTGTGGATATTAGAAAGTAAGTAGGGAAAAAAAGAGTTTGTATTTGCCCAGATTATGACTACCAGGTGACCCACAAGTATTCAGCGAACTGCCACAGATAAAAGTGGTGTTTGTGAATTTATTGTTATTCAGTAAATTCTGACATTGTGAAAGGATAAACGTGTTTGGTCTATGTTAATGGCACAGCATAATCATAGTAATAAGAAAATTTCTAATTGTCAAATGATTTATTTGTCTATTTAATGTGACATAATGGGTAGGACTTTTAAAAAGGATTTTCTAAGTTTCTCAAAATTTCTCTTGTGTGATGATGTGAATGCAAATCACATTATGCCACACTCAACAGTAGTTGCCGTTGTTAACACACTTTTATTAATATACTCTAAAATTTAATGCCACCGCACATCAAGGAAACAAAATAAATAGTAAAGAATTCATTCTCTCTCTCTCTTTTTTTTTTTTTTTTTAGTTTCTATTAATTTCAGGGCAAAGTTAACTGACATGATCATTAAAATGCTTAAATATTCTACTTAAATGCATATTTTGCTTTTTAACTTGATCTTTGATATTTAACTTTGTTTGTTTGTTTGTTTTTTGGTATTATGTATTGAAGCCAGCGGCACTTTACCACTGAGCTACACTCCTGTCCCATTTTATTCATTTATTTTTATTTCAAAACAGGGTCTTGCTATGTTTCTGAGGCTGGCCTTGAACCTGTAATCCTCCTGAGCTGCTGGGATTTCAAGCATGTACCACTGCACCCAGCTTAACTTGATATTTTTACTACTTAACTTGATCAAATATGCCAGTGACCTGGGGCAGCATGCCCGGGGGTAAAGATCATAGTCTTTGATATAAGACCACCAAAGGGGCCATTTCTATTATCATCACTTTCTACACCTGTGACTCTCAACAAGTTGCTAAGCCTTTTTATGCCTCAGTTTTTTCACACATAAAATCAACCTGGTGATAGTATTTTCCTGTGTGGGTTGTTATGAGACCTAATTCAGGTAACACATGCTATTTATCAAATATTAGCTGTTATTCTTGGGGAATTCAAGGCACAAAATTACCTGTTGTATAATTCCTGTTCTCTTGAACATCCACACTGTTCTTTTCTATTGGTGATGTTTGTGTTAAGGATATCACTAGTAAAGAAGGGGGAAAACATGAAGAGATGAAGAGGGTTAGATACAATAATGAGTGGTGGATTGGATGTCTTATCATTTCAAGGAAACTCAACAAGCTAATGGGGACAGATGGAATCAATTGTAATGTGGTAACCAAGGGTCCTAGTTTGGAGGCAGCATACTAAACAAACAAGAAAAAAAAAAAAAAAAAACAGAACAAGTGGACTCCACAGATATTAGGTTCCATATCATCTACTATCTAAGTCTGCTTAAGGGAATTATTTAAAACTGTTACATTGCTCATACTGTCGCCTAAACTCTCTCATCTTTAGAATGAGTGTAATTATGTTGTTTCCAAAGGAGGGTTTGTCTACTGCCATCTGGAATTTAGGTACAGAATAAAGTGTACATAATTAGAAATTTTAATTTTCTTTATCTTTTTTTTGTCTCACTTGTGACCTTTTCTTCTTTTAAGTCATTGGAGCACAGGTATAATGCCCCCATAATGATGCTCCGAATAATTAGAAAGGGAAATGTGAAAAAAGTGTGAAATTTCCAATGCAGTCATGGGTTAAATGTTAAAAGTGCTGTTTTGTAACTTTTCATTTCATTGATCTTCCACTAAACTTGGAATAGCCAAGTAATCTTAAGATACTCCTATATTGATAATGGAGATAGAGTAAATATTCTGAAGCAAATATCTTGCTTCACTTACCTAAAACACTCAACCCAATCACACTCAGGACAAGAAGAATTATCCCAGCACAGCCAAGTTTCAAAGCCAATTGGTGCCAACGTGGACCCTGACAGACATCTGAGAATTAAAACAAACAAGCAAACAAAAAACTTTTGGTGAATTCAGTTGACGACGTCTGGCACAAAAATCAAAGGTGGTGCTTTGTATAATCCAATGTGCAAACAACTAGGTACAGGTTGGGGGTTTAGGGTAGGAAAGACCTTTATCAACCATCTTAAAAGTAGCAATCCACAAGATTCTTAGACCCAATTGAGAGTTTGTTCATTGATAAAACAGGAATACTTATACACATTTTCTGTATAAAGGTTTAGCATCAGAATCAAATAGGATAGATGTGAAGACATTTTGAAAACTCCCAAGTACTATACAAAAAATAAACTGCATATGCTATTGTAGTCAGTAGGTCAAAGCATTCTGTCTAAAGAGAGTATCCATTTACTCAAAATGTATTTTTTGAGACTCCATTTTGTGCCAAGTACTATGTTAGGTGCTGGTGATATACAATAATTCTATTCTGCTTCACTGTTCTAGAACAGTCATCTCCAAATTGTGCCAAATGTATGGCATTCAAGGAAGAATGTTTTGTTAGTGAGTTAATTATTTTCAGTATTTTAGCTAGTGTAGTTCCCCCTTATCGGAGAGAATGTTTGAAGCTCCTTCAAGGATGTCCGAAACTATGAGCAGTAACAAGTTCTCTATTCACTGTTTTTTCCAACATAGACACACACACACACACACACACACACACACACACACACACACAGAGTTTTCCATGTTAACAAAGCACTTACCACACATTATGGCTGTAACTCTTGCTGTTTAAAATGAGACAGTAAAACCAGTTGAAAATTTTTTTCCTTCTTCACAACTTCATGGGTAGAAGGTTTGCTATCATATACATCAGCAACCTCAGCGTACGATTTTTGTTCTTGCCTTAACTAGAGGACTTTCACAATTCCATTCATATGAAGGTCTTTATAGCTTCTCCTTAGTACAACTGAATTTCCCACACCACTACTTTTGCATTTTGGGACCATTATTCAGTAAAACAAGGATAATTTGAACACCAACTCTAGGGACTAACAGGTGGGTAGCAAAGGGGTGATTCATGTCCGGGGGCAGGATGGTGGAAGATTTTATCCTACTACTGAGTACAGCATGCGGTTTAAAACTTATGAATTGTTTATGTCTGGAATTTTCTATTTAACATTTCAGACCAATGTTGACCACAGGAAACTGAAACTGCAGAAAGCAAATCTGCAGATAAGGAGAGACTACGGTAGTTTGACATGACATGTACTGATGTCTAAAACATTGCATGGTCTAAACAAAATGCCAGATGCCTTTGTTTTTCTCAGTAATGTCAATAACTATAATAGCTCATGTTTGTCAGGCATTGAGATTGTTAATTAATTTATGAAATGTGATGACAAATTAATCATAACATCAATTTATTTTACTTCAAGACAATGTTAAAAACATGGATTTTATAGGGAAAAACAATAAAGGAGGGCCTATTTAAAAAAATAATGCAAAGAAACACTGGGATACAGCTCCCTTAATTAATTCAGGTTAGCAGGGAATAATTCTGATAGTTTATCTCTTAGCTACGTTGCTCAAATTCAGGCTTAAATATCTCTTTCATGTGATTTAATTGTAAGATCTCTTTTCTTCCTTTTGATTTGTAATGTGTTACATGTGTTACTTTATATAATTTTTTAAAACTATTATTGGGACAAGGCCATTAGAAGTAAAATTTTTCTAATTTATCTATAGCAATCAACATATACATTTCCTATTTTAAAAATATTTTTCTAATATTTCTTAGTGTAAATGATTACCTACTTTGAGTTAGTTGTTAAAAAATTTTAACATTCAATGTGCTATAATACTTTCTTGTCTCATTACATTACATATTCCAGAAAGCCCTATATGGCAAGTTCTACTTTTTTTATACTACGACTGGGGGAAATTGAGTTGTATAACTCAGATCGCACACAAACACTAATGGTTACTTCTATTAAATTCTGACATTCATATACATGAGTTAGCTCTTTTTAAATGTTCCTGAAGAAATAGAATTTAGTACAATCATCTCCCTTATCCTTGGGTTTCATATCTGAAGGTTCAAATAACTGAAGATCAAAATATTCACAGGCAAAAAATATTGTACCCGTCCTGAAAATATATAGGTGTTTTTCCTTGTTATTATTCCCTAATCAAAGCACCATAGTCATGATTTAAATAGTGTTTAAGTCATCTTAGTTATTGTAAGTAATCTGGTTTACTTAAAGTATACAGGAATATGCACTTAAGGTATATGTAAATGCTACAATGTTTTAAATGTGATTTGAGTATCCACAGATTTTGGTATATACAGGGATTCTCAAACCAATCCTCTGTGGATACTGAGGAATAACCGTAGAGTAAAATATGACAAAGGAATACTACAGAAGGAAACAGTACGTTAGACTCAAGGAAGTGGAATGTAAATTATCACCTGGCACTCTGGCACCTGTTGTATCAGTGGAGGGGGCGATAGGAGTAGAAAACTGGAGGAGACCCCAAGACCCCAGGGATATATCTGCATACGAGGAAAGCAAGCATAGCAGTGTTGGTCTAGAATTTCTCATAAAAGTTATTGTGACACAGAGTGACAAAACCCAGTGAATAAGCCTAAAATAGCACTAGGATGTATTTCCTTCTGGTTTTTATATATGTATATTATTTTACATTTCTGTCTTTTTTCTTCCTTACTCATTTCTCCTTGGAATTCCAAACTCCAAGTTTGTTTGCTAAATGGAGAAAGTTTCATACAGCCATTACATTAATGCTCACTACTTTAGGCTATCATTGATTAAGAGCAGAATTTTTTTTTTTCAAAACTAGCAGACCTGAGATTTGAGGCAATATATTCAACCTTCATAAACTAAAGTTTTCCATGAAACTTTCCATGAAAGTTTCTGATACATAAATTTTTTCACTCTTAAAATGTGAATAATATCTACTTCATAAGGTTTTATAGAGAATTATATGAAATAATTCTTCTAAAATCCTGCGTAGTGTTTGGCACATGATAACTATTAACCAATAGTAGTTCTTTTTCCTAAAAAAAAAAAAAAAAAGACAATTTATGTGACTTTAAAAAAATGTTTTATTCATTCATGTTAAAATTTGAGGAACTGAGTGGAGTATCTTGTGCCTGCTCTCTGGTACTAAGCATTTCTGCAGAGAGTAAATTTAATGGAGTTGTAGTTGAGCACTGGAAGAGGCCAGGTGAACTTTAGTTACCTGGAGGTACCTGCTTAGGGCTATTTGGTATTTAGGTATAAGCAGTATATTAAATCATGTCCATTGTTCTAAATCTTTAAATAGCTTTCCATCAAGCAGATCTGAGTATATAAAATAGTTTGCAAATCCCTATTTGATCTGGCTCAGCATTACTTGATTTTCTCTCTATCCGATCATACATGCTGCATGCATGTTCTTCCTACTTTATGAACAGGCATGTGCTCATCCCAAGGGGTCTGCATTTGCTCATACAACTTCCTGGAGGCTTTTGTGCCAGAGCATGGCTTTGTCTTTCACTTCTCTCAGGTCTTGACTTCAATGTCATCTTCTAATGCAGGTTGTTAACAGTTTTTGTGTTTGCTGTGATACCATCTCCAACAGCTAAATCTTAATTCACATTTGAAACTTTTTTTCTCACTAGCACTTAACACCATCAAGTCTTCTACACATACATTGGGTTTTGTTTACTTTGTTGATTGCATACCTCCATGGTAATAGAAACTGTATGAAGGAAAAAAAAAATTCTCTATCCTGTTTACTTCTCTGTCCTTAGTGTTTAGGGCATGCTTGGCATGTGTAGATGCTTGTTTTTGAATGAATGAATAACCTCTGAGTCGCTTTCCATGAAAGTTTCTGATACATAAAGCCTTTGGCCACTTGGCCACAAATTAAAAAGGTCATCTCTCACCTCTCTCTTTCTGGTTTTGTTGGCTGCCTGAGATAGATCTAATCACTGTGTTACACATTTACCACAACACCAACAGTTTAGCCAAGAAGTCCAATGGTAGTTTAACCATCATCACACTATCACATCAGTGTTCTATAGTCACCCAATTTGCTCTGGCTTTATTCTACTATTTTTTTTTTTAAGATTTATATTCAGGGTGATTTTTTTTTGTATGATAATGATAGTAATCAGAGTAGACAAATTTTCTAAGATTATAAATGGTAGCATTTGGGGAAAGCCTCAAGATTTTTCTCTATATTCAGTTCATTTTTTGACCCTCCTTTCCAGTTTTATTTTGCCTGAACAGAGGAAAACAGACTTGTTTTGTCCCATCAGAAAAATAACTGGTTCACCCAAATTCTCCCTTAGTTATCAAAATCTTCTAATTTCCTTTCACCCCATGTGGATATTATGGTGAATCTTGTTTGATGACTGTAGGACTTTCTTCTTCGTGACTTAAAACTTTGATAATTTAATAGTTTCAAACTTATATAAGAATTCCTAAAAAGTTATGATTCATATGATTGTGACAATATGGAAGAAATATCAGCTTGGAAATCAACTGTAATGTTATTGATGTCAATAAATTCAACTAGACTGCAGAAGGTAATACTACATAAAGGCAATTTTATTTTCTGCTTCTGTTTCTAGTCTCTTCTCATCTGTCCCCAGGTCAGGCCATCATATATTATCTCTCATTAGCCTTTCTATTTCTTCACTAAGATTTCTAACTCCTCTGATATAGAGAAGTGTGCAAATTTCAACAAATTTTAAATAGGCTTCTTACTAATATGCTCCAGTATCTTGTGACCATTTAAGTTGTTATTTTTTCAAGTTAGGAATTATCAGGTTGTAACTATAATTCAAGTCTTTGATCTTAAATATAACTATCTCCCAGAATCTTTTCCCTTCCCTTTGGAAGGAAGAGGGTGTTAATTACTAAGTCTCTACTTTGTATCCTGATGGAAATATTATAGATGCAACTGCAGTGGAACTTAATCGTAGTATTATTATTTTGTAGAGGGATTTAGGATAATCTAAGTTGCTATTACAGTAAGCTTGCAATGTCTTTCTTAAAACATTCCTTTGTTCATATATGTAAAATATTATATTTTAGGGTCTTTCGTCTCAGACTCAATAAGTCACGTGATCACATTTCATGCTGAATACCTTGATAAAAGAAATTTACATGCTTTTTTTGGTCCAAAATTGTTATCTTTACAAGCAAACTATACTATACCTATCTAACACTTACATAGAACAACTGCTTTTCTTTCCAGAAATAATTTAAAACCATAAGTTTAAGAGAAAAATCTAACTCTGGTTATACAAATGCCAAAAGAAGACTGAAAGTCACTTACCTTGGGGAAGAGATGGAGGTGATGAACTTTCTGGGCCTCGGCCCCTGGATAAGCTTAAATCAGCATATACTACTGATCTGTCCATTGCAGATCGGGACTGTGGCACAAACTTTTGTATAAGGGCAGTTTTGAAGTTCTGTGAGGCCAGTTCAGGAAAAGGAAGTGCCCCATCTGAATGCTTTGGTGTCTGTAGTATGTCACCACTCACCACACTGCTCTTTGAGGGTTTTCTCCATAAAGTATTGAGATAATCCACTTACAGATGTCCATTTCACTTACACATGTGATATCTATCTTTTTGATTAATTGGTGTGTTCTATAACAAAATTCTGGGAAGGCTGGTTTGTTCTTGTTCCTCTATCTCTTTTTGAGTTACTATCTTGGGGTCAAGTCCAGGGTGAAGCAAATAAGGCACTTGTGTAATTTGAATTTAAGGTTATTCCCCAAAGACTAAGCCATTAAGATAATGCCTAACAGAAGGTTGTGAAAATAAAAAATTCATAACAAAAGTCCATGATGCTATTTGAACTGAAGTTCTATGATATTTCTGAAATAGTTGTACCCCAAAGAAAATTGTGACATACAAAAAGTGAGGCCATAAATTTGGGAGAGACATTAATAATATAAAAGAAAAAGCAACAAGAAGAACAGTAGAATACTCTTTGCTCTGAAGGCACACGTGGATACAACAAAATCTCCATGTGAGTATAAGAACTTGAAATCTCTCAGAATTAGAGAGAGTGGAGGATTTGAGTCTACAGCATTTCCCAACTCTATCAAGGATTTTCAGGTCTAGAGCCTTAAGTCTGGAACTTAAATGCCACCAAATCTGACTTTCTCACATTTACAAATGAAGAGGAAGAGGAAACTCAAGTATTTCCTCAAAGTCATTTTCTGTGATCAGAATAGAATTATATCAGTACTCAAAATTACTTGACAGTGGAAACAGTCTTCTGACCTTGAACCCCAGAAGATAGGAAGAATCTATTCATAGCCGAAATGTTTCTTATGTCAGTCATGCGGCACACACTTGTTCCAGAAAGATCATGCATAATTATGAAATGAGATGTGTGAGAGTCTCAACCCACTTTTTAATGATTTAATTAAAGTGCTTTTCAGCTATCTGATTACTTGATAATGAGCAGTCATTTTACTTATGATAGCATAATTGGTTCTGCTACTTACCTCATCCAAATTTTTAAGATTTTTAGGAATTATGGAAGAATGTACTAGGCTATGATTTGGGTATGAGGTGTCCCCCAAAAGTTCATATCTGAGACAATGCAAGAATATTCAGTGGTGAAATGATTAGTTCATAAGGTCTATAAGCTAATCAGTATATTAATCCATTTGAATGGATTAAGTGGGTAGCAGTTGGCAGGTAGTGTGTGGCTAGAGGAAGAAGGTCACAAGGACTGTGTCTTTTGTCCCTGATGAGTAGAACTCTCTCTGCTTTCTGGCTGTCATGAACTGAGTCGGTTTTCTCTGACACATTCTTCTGCCTCACTTTGGGCCCAGAAGTATGAAGTCAGCAAATCACAAACTGAAGCACTGAAACCATGAGACAAAATGGAACTTTTCTTTCTCCAAGTTGTTCCAGTCAGGTCTGTTGGTCAAAGTGACACAAAGCTGACTAAAACATGGGTCAAATATATAGAATAATTCTATGCATTTATAGAATTATTGCCAAGCATTAGTACACATATAAGAATATTAAGTTTTAGGATATATAAGAAACACCTGAAAACTTGAGTAATGCATATTCCTGCTGAATAAGTCCATTTCCTTTCCAATGTACTATTATACTGAGGTGGAGAATGTGCTCAAAATCACTCCCACTATTTCAGCTGGTTCATCGACCACACTCAAAAGCAAGTGAAAATGGGGTCTACATTAGAAGTCTGAAGATCTGATCAGGAGATTAAAACAATGCTTTTTGGGCACTGAAGTTAAACTTAAGTTTCTGAAGCATGACTGTGTCTTGTAGGAATTTACAATGGACATATTCAGAATAACTGATGTGAGGTAAAATGTTCTTAAACAGATGATTCAGACAGATGATTTCAAATGCCTCTAAGCTCCAAAAATGTGAGCTAACTAGGAATACTAACCAATTCATTTGTCCATATGCAGCATGGAGCATATTAGATCATTTTGCCTTTTGCAGAATATGGAGAGCAACTACAACCACCTGCACAATTATCTTCTATCACTAAAGATTCTTGTTATACAATCATTATTGTATACACATAAAAATAAACCCCTCCTGAGAATTCATATGTGGAGGATTTATCTAGCTGTATTAAATTCATTTGAGTATCTAATTGTATAAATGACTATTTTATTGCAAAATATATCAGAATTCAGGAATATTTTGATCTTATCACTATAAAACATAAGGACAGATCACAAACACAAACACATAATGTGATCAAAACTAAAGAATTCAAATAATAACTATCACAAGTAATCCTTAGTTTTCTAATGCAATGATAGTAAAGGTAATATCAAGTTTTTCAAGGAATAATAAAGATGACCAGGTAACCTCTTTTGATATTGAACTTAGCCAAGTTAATTACAGAAGTTGGGATATATGGAAAAGTAGAGCTTAAATATAAACAGTGTTATTCTTGATGTGAAAAAGTACAAAAGAGGCCAGCAAATGGCCACAAAAACAAGAGTAGTAAAGAAATAATTTTGTGCAAGAATGTAAAAATACAAAAAACAGAAAGTGGCAATTATGAGCCAAGAGAATGAGGTTCAAGCTGTAAAATACGAAAGAAAGAATGACATCAGTGAGATGGCAGACTAAGAAGTTAGAAGACCTTCTTCCCCCAGAAACATTGCTTTGACACTACATAGACAAGAAGAATTTTGTGAGAAGTCTAAAGACTAGTTGAGAAGTTGCAACACCAACCTATCAAAAAACAAGACAAGATTACAAAGAAACTAGTAGAGAGACTTGTGACATTCGGCATGCCCATTCATGCGCCTCTTCTATGTATCATACTTCAGAGAAACTAGGAGGAAGAACAGCAGACAGAGTCTCCTTCCTCTCATTGCAAACAAGAAAGGGCTTCAAATTCATTGTTCTGGTTTGTGTCACTCTCTCTTTCTCTCTTTCTACCAGAGATCAAATTAATGCGAGCACCTGAATTTTGACTTTCAGTCTCTGAAACTATGGGATTAGAAACCTTTTTGCTTATATTATCACTGACCTCAGATATTTCATTATAGTAACCTAAAATGAACCAATACAGGTGACATATACCAAGTGCTGAAAATATAAACTTAATGTCAAACAAGAACATTGTATTCAGCAAAACTATCCCTCAAAAGGATAGTTTTGCTGAATTCCTCAAAAAGTTTCAAGAAATTGAAACTTTTCCAAATACACAAATGAGAGGGAGTTTATTATTACTAGAACTGCTTTAAAAGTAATGATGAAGTATGCCTTTGCAGTCAAATCAAAACAATAGTAAAGAGCAAAACAAAACCATTAACATACAAATATGAGAAAATATTGTAACTGATGCTATTATAATTTTGGTACAGATGTTTTAAATGAGAAAACTATACAACAATCAAGTATAATTTTATGCTATACAATATATAAAGAATTTGTGATTTCAATGACATTAATGTTGAAGTGGTAGAACTTCAAAGTTGTACAGTGTTTATATGTGATTAAATTACTATTGGTTTAAAACAGTATATTATTTCTTTAGGTTGCTTTAAATAATTGCAACCATAATCACAAAGAAATCATCTGTAGAATAAACAACAGGAAATAAGAAAAAAATTCAAGAATATGATTACAAAAAAAAAATAAATGAAACAGAAAAGATGTCAGTAAAAGAGTAAATGAGTGAGAAAAAAGCCACAACCACACAAAAACCAAAATGGCAGAGTAGGTCCTTTTCCATGAGTAATTACTTTAAATACGAATTAATTAGACTTCCCAATCACAAGACATAGACTGACTGAATGGATAAAAAAGCAAGATCCAATTATATGCTAAATGATTTACTTTAGACTTAAAGTGGAAAATATTCTATGTATTATAACAAAAGAGGGCAAGAGTGGTATACTAATATCAGGCAAAATGACCTAATAAAACCATTACAAAAGACAAAGAAGGACATTTGATAAGGAAAAGGAGGCCAATTTCTTAAGAATTATGTCAATTATGAATAGTTAAGTACCAAAACTATGAGTTTCTGAATATGTGAGGCTAATTTTGAAAGAATTAAAGGAAGAAATTGATACAATAGAAGGAAATTCCAATACCCCATATTCAATACTTGATAGAAGAACCAGACAGAAGATTAAGAAGGAAAGAAAGGACTAGAAGAACACTAGGATCCAAATGGACCTACCAGAAATGTACAGAATATGCCAACCACCAACACCAGAATATCCATTCTTTTCTAGTGCACTTGGAACATTCTGCAGGATTCAGCACATATGAAGCCATGAAAGAACCTTAACAAATTTAAAAACATTGAAATGATACAGAGTGCCTTTTCCAGTCACAGTGAAGTAAACTGGCAATCAATAGCCTAAGAAACAGTGGAAATTCCACAAATTTGCAGAATTTATTCATTCTTAAGAATTCACAGGATCAAAGAATAAGTCTCAGTGTCAATTAAGAAATATCTTGGGACAAATGAAGTTAAAACACAATATATCAAACTGAATTGTAGTAAAAGAAGTGTTAAAAGGGAGGTTCTGTACAGGAGCAGATTAAAATAAAAGAAGAAATATTTCAAACAGTCACCTACTTGTACAACTCAAGAAACTAGAAAATAAGAACAAACTAAACCCAATTTTATCAGAAGGTAGGATGGGAAATAGCAAAGATTAATAAGGAGATAAAAAAAATAGAAGATAAAATTGGTAGAAAAAAATCAACAATATTGATACTGATTTTGAACAAATCCACAAAAGCTTACATTTAGCTATGGTTTGATTAACTAAGAGAAAAAGAGAGAAGATTCAAACAATTGCAAGCAGAAACAAACAAATGAAAAAAAGGACATGTGAACAAATGTCACAGATATATAAAGGATTATATGAACAATTATACAACAAAAATTGGATAACCTAGAAGAAAAGAAAAATTCCTAGAAACACACTAACTACAAAGAATGAAGCATAAAGAAATGGACAATATGAATAGATTAATAACTAGCATGAAGACTGAATCAATAAAGAAAAATTCTCCAAAAGGGAAAAGTCCTGAACCAAATGGCTTCACTGGAGGGGTCTACCAAATTTTGAAGGAAGAATTAACACCAATCTTCCTGAAACTTTTCAAAAAATTTAAAAGGAAGGCACATTTTCAAGTTGTTCTATGAAGTCAGTATTATATGATACCAGTGCAAGGCAAAGACATCACAAGGACAGAAAATTGCAGACCAATCTCCATGATAAATGGATATGTTAGTATACTGTTATTACTATGACACAAAACCTGAGACTGAGTAAGTTTTAAAGCAAAGAGACTTATTTAGCCTATACTTCTGGAGGTTCAAGGGCTGCTTTGGAGGATGGTCTTCTTGTAACAAAGTATCAAAGTAGAACAGGGCATCAGGTGACAAGAGGCAGGGAGTGTGCATGTGTATGTCTCTTAGGTTCTCTCTCCATCTTCTCATAAGCCACCACTAACAATCATGGAACCTCCACCTTGATGACCTTATCTAATTTTCATCATCCCCTGAATGGCCCACTTCTAAACCATAATTGGATTAAGTTTTAATCCTCTTGCGATGGATGTGAAATTTCAACGTATCAACATTTGAGGGAGCACTGAAACCATATCCAAACCATAGCCATGCTGATGCAAAAGTTCTCAACAAAATTCCAGCAAACCAAACTAAGTATCTTAATAAAGGGTTACACAACATGACCAAAATGAGATGTACTTCTAGAAAGCAAAGATGCTTTGTCTAGTGAAAATCAGTGTAATACATGACATTAGTAGAATGAGGAAGAACAAAAATCACACGATTATCATGATGGAAGCAGAAACACCATTTGACAAGATTAAACTTGTTTTCATGAGAACACTCAACAAATTCAGAAAATAATGACATATAAACATAATAAAAACCTTATGAAAGTCCAACAACTAATATCAATGATAAAAGATCGATAGCTTTTCCTTTAAAAGCAGAAACAAAACAAGAATGCCTCCTATCACTTCTGTTCAACCTGGTCCTGGAAGTCCCAACCAGAGAAATTAGGCAAGGGGAAAAGAAGGAATAACATTGTAAAAGAAGAAGTAAAATGGTTTCTATCACCAGAGATGATCTTATACATAGAAAACACTAAAGATTTCACTCACATACACATACACAAAACTTGTTAGAACTAAAGAAGAAATCAACAATATCATGAGTCTCCTTTTTCACTCCTGTGCCAAGAACAATTTTGCAGGAATAAAAGTTTATTTGGGGGTTCATGGTTTCAGAGATCTCAGTCCATAGACAGCTAGCTTCATTCCTAGGTGCTCAAGGTGAGGCAGAACATCATGGTAGCAGAGTACAGTGGAGAGAAGTCACTTAAGACACCACATTGGGAAGCGGGGGGCTCCACATGCCAGATACACAATATATACCCCAAAGGCACACCCCCAAAGACCCACCTCTTCCAGTCACACCCAACCTGCTGAAAGACCCTAAGACCCCCTGTCCAAGGAAGAACTCACGTAATCACTGGCTGCAAAAGCAAGAGGCAGTTTATTGTTATGTTACACAGGCGCCTGCGGGTGCTCAGCGAAACCTCAGCCGGAGCTTCGGTGAACTGGCACACCGGGCTTTGGAGTACAGGTTTTTTATAGGGTAAAGGGGCAGCTTTCACGCGCGGTAAGCAACAGATTTCTTATTGGTTATTTTGAATCCAGCATTTAGACATCCTTGGAAAAGCCATAAATTTACTTTAACTGGAGAGGGGGGATGATAGATAGAGACACAGACAGAGACACAGGCTTCCCCAAATTGCCCGCAGCCTCGCACTTCCGCACCTGCATAAACACAGGTTTTTCCCTAATTGCCCGCAGCACGGGTCGTAAAAATGGTAAAGAATGTATAAACACAGACTTCTCTCATCTTATCTGTGAAGTCCCCTATTTACTCTGTCCTTGGTCAGGAATCTGGTATCAGAAGTTTTACAGGACAGTTTTATAGTTCCTGCTTATCAGCTCCTGTTAGTTCAGACATGCTCTGACTTTCCCAATTATCCTGCCCCTTTCTTAGCTAAATCTTCAGATAAATTCCTTTAACATGCCCCGTTAATAATTTTTCTTTTTCTCTTAAAATAGGCCTGAGCTGGTGGGGCAGGGGTCTTTTCACTGCCTTCAGTTACCACTCAGTTAATCCCAACAGGGAATTGATTCACTGATGGGGTAAGGCTCTCAGAACCCAGTCGTTTCACCTCTAAACCTTCTTACGTTGTCTCACATATGAGCTTTTGGGATACACTTCACATTCAAACCATAACAAAAGGACGCAAAGTCAACACACAGAAATAAGGTGTATTTCTACACACTATTATGTATAATTATAATGTACTTATAAAAAATCAGCTAATGGATGAAAAAAAAAAAGTAAAATTACTCCATGATTCAGGAATGCCACCCCTGGATATATACTCATAATAATTGAAAACAGAGTCTCTGTGTTATGGTTTAAATATATCCTGCCCCAAATTCATATTGAAATGTAATCCCATTATGGTAGTATTGAGTCATGAAGATAAAGTCATAAGGATCTTGCCTTCACAAATGGGTCAGTACTTACATAAGGGCCGAAACTAGTTTAGACCCTTTTTGCTCTTCTGTCTTTTGCCATGTGAAGTCACATCATTTATCCCTCATGCCTTTCACCTTTTCCATCATGTGAGGATGCAACAAGAAGGCTCTCAAAATATACCAGATCCCACCACCTTGATCTTGGACTCATAAGCTTGCAGAACTGTAAAAAATAAATTTTTGTTTAGAAATTGTTCAACTTGGGATATTTTGTTATAGCTGCAAAAAGAGACTAAAACAGTTTCAGAAAGGTAGTTTCATATCCTTGCTCATTGCAGCACTATTCACAAGAAACAAAAGGTGGAGCAACCCAACTGTTCATCAGCAGATGAATGGATAAAATTTAGCATCTACATACAATGGAATATTATTTGGCTTTAAAAAAAAAGGAAATTCTAACATATGCTCCAATATGGATGAACCTTGAGAACATTATGCTAAGTGAAATGGGCCAGTTATAAAAAAAGTCAAACACTGTATGATCCTACTTATATGAAATACCTAGAGAAATTGAATTCTTAGAGACAAAAGGTAGCACAGTGGTTCCCAGGGTTTGGGTGCAGTGAAGAGGTATAGTTAAAGGTGCATAGCTTCAGTTTTGCAATATGGAAGAGTTCTGGAGATGTGTTTCTAGCAGTGTCAATATACTTAATACTACTGTACACTGAAAAGTGGTTAGGATGGTAAATTTTATGTTGTATATTTTTGTCACAATAAAAGCTTACAAAAGAAAATTTTTGTAACTGAGGGAGATCTAGTGTTTAGTAATGACAAACAAGGTAAGACAGGCACATTCTTTGAAAATACTGAAGATGTAAGAACAGTGTTTTTGGTGGAATATCTTCTCTTTTCCTATCCACGTAATTGAAAAATGAAGGAATGCAATGGAACAATGGAGATGGGAGAGTGAGACTTTAATGATTAAGGAGTGTGTTGAAATCTCATCTTGCTCATGGCCTGCCTCATTTGACATTGACCAAGGAGTCTGTGTACCCCATATCTAGCTCATTCAAATATGGGATTATAAACAAATAATTCCTTCTCTGAATCCCTATATATTTTGCACATAAAATATATTTGCAGTATGGCAATTTCAATTTATATTCATTTTTGCTGTTACATGGAAAATTTCCCTTGACTCACATCTGTTTTTATAATGCCAAAAAATAGTTGCACAAATCAAGTTGAAGGAGGAAGGAAAACGTGAAGGAGGAAGGAAGAAGTGAAAATATGAAGTATAAGATAAACACATATTCTTATATATGGGGAGTGGATATAAAACACTTCTGCTTTCAGTTTGCTAGGGCTTACATGAAAGTACCACAGATGGACTGGCTCAAACAACAGAAATTCTCAGAGTTCTGGAGGCTAGAAGTCTCAAATCAGAGTGTTGGCAAAGTTGGTTTCTTCAGATACCTTTTTCCTTGCTTGTAAGTGTCCATCTTCTCTGTATGTCTCATGTGGTCTTCCCTTTGTATGTCTATGTGTCCTGATCTCCTCTTTTTGTGTCAGGATGCCAGTTATATTATGTTATAGCTCACCCTAACAGCCTCATTTTAATTTAGCTTCATTTTAATTTAATGAGGCCATTAGGAGACAGGTTCTTTGAAGACTCCATCTTCAATACAGTCACATTCTGAAGCACCAACATATGAAATTTTGGGGGAATGAGACACAATTTGTCTCATAAAATATTCAAGTGAATTTTACACACTTAAGCCAGTCTAATGATTATATTTGTCTGAAAAAGCTGATTTTGTGTACATACGTGATTGGGTATTATAACTGAATTTCTAGCTATTAATATAAGCAGATCGTACAGTAAAAGTTCATGGTTTCTGGCTGGCTGTGGTGGTGACCGACTTGGGAAACTGAGGCAGGAGGATTGGGAGTTCAAAGACAGCCTCAGCAAAAGTGAGGTGCTAAGCAATTCAGTGAGACCCTATCTCTAACTAAAATACAAAATAGGACTGGGGATGTGGTTCAGTGGGGGAGTGCCCCCTGCATTCAATTCCCTGTAACCCTCCCCAAAAGAGTTCATAGTTTCTAAACACTAGCTGAACATATTACCACAAGACTTCAAACTCTTACAAATTCTTTCAAATACATGATCCTTCTTGTAGCTCGTTCTGTAATAAATTATGCCAATATTCAGAACGTTTCAAAATTAAATGAGAGAAAAAAATTGCCTCAAAGTTTTTGCTGTTCAAGTTTCATAAGTTTGCAACTGTGAACAAAATTAGGTCACTTGCCTTTATGCACAACAGGAAATACTTACCACAAAGGTCTCCCTAGAAGTCCCAGACCAAGGCACCAAGTGGCTTGGGTTTTCAACATCATGCAAGGCAGAAAATTACATAAAACAATTCTCTATGTTGTTTATCAATAAATATTTATGGTAAATGCATTCAAAGCAAGTTCACAAATAATATGCAAAAATCTCATATTAGATATTACTTCTGAGAAAAAGTAAAGGGGAAATAGCTTTATTTGGATCTATAAACGTTATTTGTTCGTGTTCACCCTGACACATAGGAAACATTGGCAAGTGTGTTAATACATGTCGTATGGGGGAGCCATATTATTTTAAACCACTTATTTATCTGTACTTTATTTTTCTTCAAGTCCCAAGTATGTACTTGGCCATAATTTTATTTTCAATACTTTTAGTGATTTTGCTTTATGAATTTTACAATCAATAATGTCTGTTTGATATAAGCATCAATTTAAATTAATATGTGATTTTATTCCATTTACTGTTGTTTTCTATTTCAGCTTCCCCATAATTTTATCACTATAGTTTGTATGTGTGTCTGGGTGCATGTATGTGCTTGTGTGTGTGTGTTTTAGTTACCTTTGATGTATCATCTCTGTTCTAAATATGTGCATTGTGTGTAGGTTCCACATATTTCTCTTGGAAATTTGGAAAGTTTTGTGATCTTCTCAAGGTCTTTCAGTAGTAACTTTTATACCTTAAATTAATGTACTTAATCTGTTTCTTAGTCTGTCAAATATGTCCATCAAGTGAATTTCCACCTGTCAGAGAAAAATTTAGCCGCATTTACCCTTCCTTTGGTGTTCTTTTTTTAGGTAATGGTCATTTCAATCGTGGTTCAGCCTTAGTTCTGTTCTTCCTCATTACCAATGTACTATTAGTTGAGTACTACTCCATTTCATCCTCAATATCAAGTCAGCCCTTAGGCCTGGGGGAGAATGGGTAGATTCAGTTGTTCCATGGATGCTTTCTTTCCTGGGATATTTCCTACTGTCCGTTGGTTCACTAGATTTTGTTGCAGGGTGTTCGATGAGTTCTCTACAGGAAGTGCTGATTTCACATTGGTCTGAGAACTGGATGGGCATAAGAACTTGGCTCACTCATTACAGACAACACTCTTTCTTTCCAGTCATTTCTCTGATGTGATGAAGTCTGAGGCACACCTGGTGTTTCCCCTTCGTGCAGCAGAGATTTTTATCTTATACAGAAAATAAGGAACTGTACCAGCGTCCCCTTCCCATACCCTCTACACTGGACAAATTTAGTTGTCATATTATTTATGTAACATTTAGCATTTAAATTCTGTTCTATTCTTGTCTAGTCTTCAGAAAAAAAACATTTTATTCATCCAGGTCTCCTTATTTCTTCCTCTTCAACTATTACCTTTTTAATTGTTTTTACTGTTTGGCAGAATCAATTTCATATTATACTTTTTCTAATGAAGTCTTCCTTTCTTTAGTCTTTTTTGTCTTTGTCTGCTTAGCACTGCCAGATCATTTTTCATCTATCACGTGTTATAATTTTAATTTCATCTTTTGTAGGAGTTCTTTGATCAGAATCTAAGTGTCCATAATTTGAGTATGAGGAAGTATTTATAGGAAATGATCTTCTTCATTTGTTTTTGGTTTTTCACCTTATATGGACACAGTGGGAAAGTCATGTGAGGTAGTGTCCATGCATAGGTCCACCTGTAAGTTTTTTCTGGAAATTCCTCATTTTATACTGCAATATTTATCCAGGACAGAAAGTTCTTCAAAGATAGTTTGAGGAAGAATAGGTATAAAAATGTGGATGAGCCATACATTTTCAATACTATACCAGGAGGAATATGAAACCATCAAAGAGTTTTAAGAAGCTGACTGTATATGCGAACATTAGGAACAGTGCCAGTAGAATTAGTGTGAAATATAAAAGGAAAGATTATAAATTCATATGATACAATTTTCAAACAACTAATGAAAAGGAAAATCCATTATTTGTCTTTAAACACACATGCAGAAATATTTGATTTCAGTTGCTTTTCAGAAAAGACTTTTGTGATGAAATTGTTTCCCCTCTCCAGATTACTCAGTGAATTCTTTAAGAATTAATATGTTGTCTATGAGAGAAGATCTTGAAGTAATAGTGATATTCTCATTATAATTTTGAAGCTTTAACAGACTAGTTCCTTACTGTCTATATTTAATCCTGTTCTAAACACACTCATTTCCTTCTATTGTTGATTCGGTTTTTTGAATTTTTTTAGTTGTCAATGGATCTTTTATTTTATTTATTTACATGTGATGTTGAGTATTGAACCCAGGACCTCGCACATGCAGGCAAGCCCTCTACTATTGAGCCACAACTCCAGCACTGTTGATTCAGTTTTGATGAATGTAATGGTTTTATTGTTGTTGCTCCAAAATTTAGTGGTTTAATACAACAAATACTTATTATGTGACACTCTTTGTAGGCCAGAACTCTATCTGTAGCTTTTCTGGGCTTTGTGACCCAAGGTTTCTCATAAGACCTCAGTCAGGCTGCTAGCTAGGGCTGGAGTCAACTGACAAAGAAGTTGGAAGGCCTAAGGTGTTAAAGGAATCCATCTCTTAGGGCTGGGGTGTAGCTCAGGGGCAGAGTGCCTGCCCAGTGTGTAGGAAGCCCTGGGTATGATTCTCCAGCACTGGAAAAAAAAAATCAATTTCTTGCCACATGTAAGGAAACTCACAGCATGACCATTGAGGTTTGCTGGAGGTTCTGTTTCGTGTCTACCTTTACTGTAGATCCAGAGACACAGGCACCAGGAATGCCTTTTGCTGTGGTAGGGGAAGAGAAAGTGGCAAATTACACTCTTAATAATAAAATTTAGTGGAGAAGAGCCGGTCTTATGGCCATGCCTGAACTCAGAGAGGCAAAGAAGTATAACCCTTTCATGTCCCTGCAAAGAGGAAAACAAGGACATGCTTTTGAAGAGTATCAAAACTTCTTCTCCAAGAAAGAATTACAGAATGCAGAACAATATAATACTATTCCTGAATGTATATTCAATAGATAACATTTTCTAACCATTAAGTAAAACAATCTGTGTGCTATCTTTGAAACAATAAGTGACTATTTGTCCACATTGTTTGTCTTTGGGTCAAAAAACCTGAAAAATTTTAAGGTTCCTACCATCTTGCCAACTACTTCCCAAAAAGTTGCATTGATTTAATCATACACTAAATATGTATTAGCAATGCCAATTCTTTTTATTTAATTGCAATAGGAACACACACAAGATTGCTTTTTGAGCACATTTTTGAGAACAATATATTATCGTTCATGACAGGTACAGTGTTCAGTACAGCACGTCTCTAGAACTTGCTGAACTTTTTTTTTTTGACTAATTTAATTCTTATTCATTTCCCCTTTCCAAACTCATTGGTAACCACAGTTCTATTCTTCGATTTATACAAATTGAACTGTTTTTGATACCTCATAAGTGGAAGCATGCAGCATTTGTCTTTCTGTGACTGGCCTATTTCACTCAACATAGCATCCTCCACGTTCACCCATATTGTTCCAGTGGGTAGTTTCCTTCCCTTTAAAGACAATATTATTCCATTGCATGTGTATACAACATTTTCTTTATCCATTCATTGTTGATGAACATTTAGGTTAGTTCCCTCTTGGTTGTTGTGAATAGTGCTGTAGTGAATATAGGAATGGTGATATCTCTTCAAGATCTGGATTTCAATTCTTTTAGATAAATATCCAGAAGGAGGAGTGCTGGATCAAATGATAGTCCTGGGTTTAATTTTTAAATACCATTCATATTGTTTTCCATAGTGACTGTACCATCTTACATTCATGCCCACTGTGTTCAGTGGTCCTAATTTCTACACATCCTCTCCAACATTTGTTGTCTTTTGACTTTTTTTAAAATAAAAGTTATACTTACAGGTAGGAAGTGGCATCTCATTGTGATTTAGATTTACATTTCCCTGGTGATTAGTGATGTTCAACATTTTTTTTCATATACCTCTTGGATATTTGTATGTATTCTTTTGGTGAACTGCCTACTCAAGTTCTTAGCATATTTTTAATTGGATCATTAGTTTTCTTTTCTTCTTTTTTTTTTTACCATCATGTCATAGGAGTTCCTTGTGTATTTGAAGATCAACCCCTTGTCAGATATATGGTTGGTGAATATTTTCTCCTATTCCATATATTTTCATTTCACTGTGTTGATTACTGTAGCTGTGCAATAAATTTTGAAAAGTGTGATACCTCCAACTTTGTTCTTTCTCAGGATTCGTTTGACTTTTGGAGATATTTTGTGGTTCCAGATAAATTTTAGATTTGTTTTTCTATTTTTGTAGAAAATTCCACTGGGGTTTTGATAGAACTTGGATTAAATCTATAGATCACTTCCAGTAGTATGAACATCTAGCAAAGATAATTCTTCCAATTAATGAACAGTTGATATATTTTCACTTGTAGGGTCCATTTACATTTCTTCAATACTTTTCAGTTTTAAGTGTACAAGTCCTTCACCTACTTAAGTTAATTCTTAGGCATTTTTATTCTTTTGGTGGTATTGTAAATGGGATCATCTTCCTAATTTTTTTTCAAGTAGTTTCTTGTTAGTATAGGAACACAAAATATATTTTTATGGTGATATTGAAGCAATTTCACCAAATTCATTTATTAGTTCTGAAAGTTTTTTGAATTGAATCTTTAGAATTTTCATGTCATGTGCAAACAGGAACAATTTCAATTCTTTCTTTCTCATGAGGAAGACTTTTATTGAGTTTTTTGCTTATTTGCACTGGATTACAATGATTTCCAGTATCTTATCTAATAGAAGCAGCAAGAGTGGACATTCTTAACTTTTTCCTAAATATAAAGGAAAGCCTTTTATTCACCATTGAATATAATGTTAACCGTGGGGTTTCCATATATGGTTTTCTTATGTTGAAGTAATTTCCTTTTATTGCTAGCTTATTGAGAGTTTTTATCAAAAAAAGGTGAAAAATTTGTCAAATACTTTCCTGTATCTATGGAGAAAATCCTATGGTTTTTATCCTTTATTCTGTTAGGATGGTGTGTGGCATTAATGGATTTTCATATGCTGAACTATTCTTCCATTCCAGGGTTAAATTCCACTTGGTCATGGTGTATGATCCTTTTAATGCACTTTTGAATTTGGTTTGTTAGTATTCATTGACTATTTTTGCATCTGTATTCATGGAGCATATTGGTCTGTATTTTTCTTTCCTTATGGTGTCTTTGTCTGGCTTTGTTAATAAGGTAATGACTACAAAAATTGTTTGGCAGTATTCCTTCCTCTTCAACTTTTTCAAAGAGTAGGAGAAATATTGGCATTGTTTTATTAAATGTTTGGTAGAATTCACTATGAAGTCATCTGTTCCTGGACTTTTCCTTGTTGGGAAGTTTTTGATTACTGATTCAAATCTGTGTACTAAATGTAGGTCTGCTCTGATTTTCTATTTCTTCATAATTTATTCTTGATAGGGTTTATGCTCATAGTGAGTTTTATAATTCTATGCTGCCTCATAATTCTTTTTTTTTTTTTTTTGGTGGGGGGCTTCAGGGCATTACTGAGAATTAATCCCAGGGGCTTCCACAAGCTGGGCAAGTGCTCTACCACTGAGCTACATCCCAAGTCGTTTTTCAATCTTTTATTTTGAGAAAGGGTCTTGCTAAGTTTCTCAGGCTAGCCCCAAACTTGCAGTCTTTCTGCCTCAGCCTCCTGAGTAATGGGAGCTTACAGGCGTGCATCACCTCACCCAACTTCAACATCCATTTTTAAAAAAAGTTTAACCTTCTCAGACCTGAAGCTGGGTTCAGTCACTCTCCACACAGTTCCATGCTACGCCAATCCAAATGGTTCCACCTTGTCGGGGTTTCGGCCGGACCCCTGGCCCTAGGTGTGGCAAGGCTAAGATGGCGCCTGGCAGTGAGCCAGAGCAGTTAACTTTTGCATAAACAACTGACATTATTTTGAGGAAGTTCCAGGGATTGGCTAAGCTCCCTGATGGACAGTACAGGTCCACTATATGCCTGCCTTTGCTGCCTGTATCTGTTAATGCTCTCCCCTCGTGCGAAAATGCTGATTGGTTACAAGTACTGTATATATTGGAGTGTAAGTTCCTCAAAGAGAGATCAAAAGAAAAGAACAAAGAAAGAACTATGAGGAAGAAGCGCGCAAAATAAAGAGCTCAAAAGAACCAGGCCTGTGTCTTATCTCTCTGCGGGCAGGGAGTGCGATAGGTGGCGCCGAAACCCGGGAGCTCTACAGATAAAGTAAAAGGTAAGTATTTATATTCATATTAAGACCTTGAGTCCGTCAGTGATATTCATATTAAGACCTTGAGTCCGTCAGTGATATTCATATTAAGACCTTGAGTCCGTCAGTGATATTCATATTAAGACCTTGAGTCCGTCATTGGTATTTCATTTATGACCTTGAGTCCGTCATTGGTAGCCGGCAGTGAAGGGTAAAGAACCCAGAAAAAAATTAAAACTTCATAGATAGATGCAGTGGTACCAGATTGTTTGTGTGGGGTGTGTTATTTTTGTGTTTGTTGTGTGGCTTGTTTGTGTGCTTGGAGCTCTTAGTGCTGTAAGATTTAATCATAGGAACAGAACTGTCTAAGACTGGAATGCAGCAGCCTAACAGCTTGAGCATTCCTTGATACCATAAAAAAGGTCTCTCCATGGTTTTTAGATAAAGGGTTGTTAAATATATTCCTCAGTGGAAGCACCTGGGAGAGGATCTACACATAACAAAAAAACAAAAGCTGTTACCTGTTGGAACTTTAGCCATTTGGTCCCTGATTATATCTTGCTTACAACATAAAGATAAACAAAATCTAAAGGGACCCCTGGAAGAGGGAAGTCAGGTTTTAGAAGAGATTAAAGAGAAACGGTTCTGTTCTCAGAACTCAGAAAGAAATAATAACTCAGAAGGGGAAGATTCAAAAGAGGAATTTTCAGGGGGGGAGCTAGAAAGGACATTTGGGAAGCTAACAATGCAGTCTAAGCGCCCTATTAATGATGACATTGACACCGGTGAAGACTCGAGACCTGTGGGCAATAGTTAAAAAACACTCTTTTGTGGAGCCTCTGACTGAGGGCAGTCAGGTTTTGGAGAAAATGTAAGAAAAAAGGTCTAAAACATCAAAAAGGGCGTCAATAAGATCAGGGACAAACAAAAATAAAAATGAAAGTGGGTGTGAAGAACAACTTGCTAAAAAGAGGGAAATCAGTTTAGGGGAGGGTCCCCCTAGGCAGAGAGCTCAGCAGCTCCATTCCTTAAAAGTAGTAAAAAGTAATGTTTTGTGATTTTCTGCATTCAAACCTAACCTGATTTCTCAACCAGGTAAAAA
Source organism: Sciurus carolinensis (assembly GCF_902686445.1). Classification (NCBI taxonomy): domain Eukaryota; kingdom Metazoa; phylum Chordata; class Mammalia; order Rodentia; family Sciuridae; genus Sciurus; species Sciurus carolinensis. Next base: position 76,527,258 of record NC_062216.1, read on the forward strand.
AGGGGTTAAAAAGTCCTGGGTGATCCTCCCTCCCCCTGCCACATTGGAATGTAACTACAGCGTCTCAAGGAGAAAAGGGGGGTAACCTAAAGATAAGAAGAAAAGAAGAAAAAAAGTGTCCGTTTTAAACTCCGTTTTAAACAAAAAACTAACTTATTCTTCAGGATTCTTGTTTTGTTTTGTTTTTTCTTTAATGCTGTATTTTTGAGCTCATAATTTTGATCCTGCATACCTAGGTTAATGATTTTTTTTTCTTTTTGATCAGTTCTATTTTTTATTCAACTGAAGTTTTTAAACAGCTGTTTCATTGCAATGAACATTTACCTATAAAGTTACAAGGCCTTTGATTTTATGTTATCTGTATGTTGTGCTGTCTAATGTCATGTTTTGTCAAAACTGAGCGCTCTTAAAATTAAAATTTAAAAATGGATCCAAATACTTTTATTCACATGATTTAAATAGGTTCAATTTAAATTGGGTAAACTAATGAAAGTAAAATATCTTTAAAAATAACTTACAAGTCTCCAGGTGGTCAAACTAATGAAATGTTAATGTTAAACAATGTCTAATATCAATTGCTTCTAGGACTTTTCTTCAACAGGAAAGAGACAGCAGATCCGGTTCAGGACACTCGTCTGATATCTTGGTTTTTATAAAATAAATAAATTGGAGTTAACATGTATGGGATTACTCAAATGTGTTTGTAGAGACGTCTGGTTAATTTACAAGGTTAAAATGCTAATTGTTAAATAACATCAAGTACTTTTAACTCCTTAAATTACATGGGGTAACATACTTAAACATTATTGGTGTTTTCATAGGATGGTAAATAAAAGGGTTTAAAATTGCTTTGTGTCATCACTAAACTAAAAACAAGGTTACTAAAAGTTATGTCCTAACAAGTGGAATTCTATATACGAAGGGTCCCAAAAGTTTCAACTGTGTTTCAATTAGAGTATCTGAATTCAAAAAATTTCATAAGAGTTGTTTCAGAATGTGAACAAAAAGGGGTCGACAGATAAAAAAGAAAAAATAAAAGGTTCTGGGTTTAAAATGTATTTAATAAAAAGAAAAAGAAAATGTTTCTGGATAAGAAAGTCTGTGTGTAATAAAGGACAAGTTTCAACAAGTCTATGTGTAACTAAGTTGGTTGTATGTATGTAAATCAGCTAAAGCTATTTAAGGTTTTTCCTAAGGTAAAATACTAATGTTCTGATATAAACCAAAGTTTAATCTATATGGTAAAATGACATGGTAAAATGACAAAGTTTTCTTAAAAACACTAATTTACTCTTAACTTTGTGTCTCTTAAGTTTTATTCTTTAAAACAATTGTCTTAAAAATAAGGGTTTATACAATTATGGTTAAGCAACTGTTAAAGATTGTACTGCATTATAAAGTCTAAATTTTTCTTTAAAAACCAAAATTGGTAAGAACCAATTCCTCACTAAAATTAAAATAACTCTAACCACAGATGTACCTTATAACCCACAAAAACTAGGTATTGTTATACATGCACATCTCACCCTCAAAAATGCTCTTAATAAACAAAAAGGGGGAATAGAGGAGACCTTCAGGTCCCCTAAAGATAAACTTTCTCTTTGTCTCTTTGTTTGGGGTTTTTTAACTCTGGGTAATAAGGGTAACCTGGTGCTTTACTGGAGCTGCGGCTCAGTTTGTGTGTTTCCACGGAATAAACTAACTTACTACCTCTTTTTAGTCTCTTAGGAGGAACAGTTCAACTATGTAACAAAACAACCACTTCTCTCAATTGTACTTCAGATTTGTGCTATCCCTCAATGTTAAAATGCTTCTAGGTTCCTGCTGGCAGACTTAATGTGTGTTCCTACCTTCCTACCAGTCCCAGTCTCTGTTACAGATGCAAAATTGCCAGTGTTGCTATCAAGAAACAGGAGAGAATTTGACATCACAGCGGCTATGGTCACTGCAATAGTGGTTTCTGCAACAGCAGCACTAGCAACTGCCATACCTACAGCAACAGCAGTCAATCACTTGGCTGAAAATATAGCTGCAGCCTTACAGACTAAAGAGACCCTAAACCAACATCTAACAGCAGGCATACTCCTTATGAACCAGCGAGTGGACTTACTTCAAGAACAAATGGACATTTTACAGGAACTGTTAAACGTGGGATGTATTTATCATCTGGCGGGACTGTGCGTTACACCTGTAGCTTACCATAACTTCAGCTATGCAGCAAACTTGTCTAGAATCTTGTCTGCTCAGCTACAAACAAACTGGTCTTACGAATTTGATAATCTTACTGCTATTCTTAGATCTCAAATTGTTAGTCTCAATGCTACTAGAGTTAATGTAGCCCCTATGTCTGAAGTGCTAAGTTGGCTATCCTCTTCTTTCAGTTTTGTAAAACAATGGGCAGGTATGGGAGCCTTTTGTATGTTCATGGTTGTTGCTGTTGTCTTCCTCACCCGCTTTATCATGCACATGCGCCGAGATCAAGCTAGAGATCGTATCATTTTCCATCAGGCCATGGCTGCCCTAGAGGCCGGCAGTTCCCCACAAGTATGGCTCACGATGCTGGATCGCTAGCCAGACGGGTAAGGAAGGAGGTGACCACCGTACCGACCTAAGACAGGAGCTGTAGCATGCTCTGCAGTTATCCGATGACGGGTAAGGACGGTGGTTGACCACTCCGCCTAAGACAGGCACGGTCCCGAGCTTTCCTTTTCTTTTTAAAAGAGAAAAGGGGGAACTGTCGGGGTTTCGGCCGGACCCCTGGCCCTAGGTGTGGCAAGGCTAAGATGGCGCCTGGCAGTGAGCCAGAGCAGTTAACTTTTGCATAAACAACTGACATTATTTTGAGGAAGTTCCAGGGATTGGCTAAGCTCCCTGATGGACAGTACAGGTCCACTATATGCCTGCCTTTGCTGCCTGTATCTGTTAATGCTCTCCCCTCGTGCGAAAATGCTGATTGGTTACAAGTACTGTATATATTGGAGTGTAAGTTCCTCAAAGAGAGATCAAAAGAAAAGAACAAAGAAAGAACTATGAGGAAGAAGCGCGCAAAATAAAGAGCTCAAAAGAACCAGGCCTGTGTCTTATCTCTCTGCGGGCAGGGAGTGCGATACCACCTAGTGACCATAGATAAACAAACAAACAAACAAACTGTTGAATGTCTTCCACCTACCAGGCTGGGCTCCCTGCCTCTTCTCTGCTACTCCTTTAAAAGAGACCATTCTGTCCTTTGCCAGCAAACTTAAAAACCTCTGGATCACAGCATGATATCCTGGAACTAGTGACTGTCTGTTACAAACTCATCAGTTAAAGTGGGAAAACTATTTAGATAAGCCCCTGGATCCAATAAAGGTACTCCAATAAAGGACTGTCCTCCACATATATGTGTGTACACATACCCACACACACGTCCTCTTTATGTGCAGGAATATATGGTGGAGGAAGTTGCTGACCTTATGACATCTAGAAAGGGGGGGGCAGGAGGACAATATATACCCTTCAAGGACACTCCCCCAGTGACCCACGTCTTCCAACTAGGCCCCACCTCTTCATGTCTCTCAATAGTACCACCAGCTGCAACCAAGACTTTAGCACATAAGGCTTTGGGAGACATTCCAGACCCAAGCTATAACATCTTTTTCCTTTGTCTGGAACATCTTTGCCTGTTTCTTAATTTTCCTTGATTCTCTGTGTTGAGGTCTTGCATTTGACAAAGCAGCACCTGTTCTACTCCTCACAGACTGCCTTCATCAGGGAAGGCACCATTAGTCAGCCCAGCCAGAGATTCTGGGTCTCTATCAGTTCTTTCCCCAACTATAAGGAAGGACACAGCTGTGATTTTTGTCAGTTCATTCTTTACTGAACTATAGTGGGGGAGGAGCTGTGGTGTCTAACAGTCCGAGATGTTGCTCCTTCTCTGTCTCGGGGTTAATATGTGCTGAACCCATGAGAACCCCAGGACTGGTGATACCCACACTTGTTCTTCACGTAGCCCCCGAGAAGCAGGAGTACTAGACACTTGGATTAACTCTCCCCTGGGGATAAGTTGACAGCTGGGATCTTTTCATTGGCTTGCTCTGTGCTGAGCAAGGGGAAGGATCAATGGCATTTACCAGTTCAACTACTGCCTCTGTTCTCTGCAATATAAGTAGACTGTGCTGGAACTTTCTGAGCTCCAAGCATGGCAAGACAGAAGGCAGTGCTCTGAGAAACTCTCTCAAAAGAGTGTGGGTCCTGGATGCACAAGTGAGCACCTTCTCTTTCCTGGATGAAGCTGGGGTTATGGAGTATCTTCCTGATTATGCATCCCTGAGTCCTGGACAGGGTTCTGGTTAGAAGGTGTTCTGAATTTTCATTCCTGCTTTGATGATTCTGGTTGTGCATTCTTTTGAGATGTGGGAATTTTTCAATTAGTTTCTAATTTCTCAAAAAAGGATTATGTCCATGAATTATTGCTGATCTGCCGTATTTTGTGGGTGGGGCAGGGAGAGTCCTGAGTTTCTTACTCCATCATGTTGCTGATATTACATCCCCTGGAACAGCGTCAATTCTTATTACTACTAATATTATGTTTGTATTTCTCCAGTTTTATAATTTAATAAACAAAAATACTACTTACTAACTTTTGCATTTTAGTCCATGGAATTATACTTTTTTTTTTAAGGTCAACTGTTTACATACTTTTGATTTGAATGGACTAAGCTATTATAGGGCAAAGGAATGAGCAGAGTTTTAGAAAGAGCCCTACACAATGGCTCGGGTTGCACCTTTTAGTGGTATCATAAGAATCCTCTGACCATGAGTTTTCATAGACTCTAGAATCAGATTGTATGGGATCAAGACCAAGTTTTCCCATTTACTTTTTCTGTTAGTTTGGGAAAGATATTTAAGCCCTTTAATCTGCTGTTAGTCAGAATAAACTGAGGTAATAGTGCTCTGTGGAGACTGAGAATATTTGTAATAGGGTTAAGAGAGCTTCTGGTCTGTAGTAGGCCCATCCCTGGTAAGCTCACTCTATATTGGATACACTATCTTAAGCAGTTGCTGTAAAATAATACATACATGAACAGAACACGAGGCACATTTCATTCAAAAATGTTATTTAAGAAATTTGTAAAGTGGGATAGAAAATCATATTCTCATTCCGTAAACCCTTAAAACTCTCCATCTATTATCAAAGTGAATTTCCCTTCGAAGTGAATTTCCCTTTATCTGTCTCTTGGCTACACCAGAGGCAGGAGGGAAGACCGCAAACAGCTTGCCACTCCTCCTGACTTAACGTATTTTCCTAAAAAACTCTAAGTCAGGGAAGTTTCTTCCCATATTTTAGTCATCTTTGAAGCCATGCAGTTGCTCTGTTCCCTATCCTCAGTACCAGGGTCAGAAAAAGTCAAGTTTTAGGCAGAATAACTCTTCATCTTTGAGGAAATCTGAGTAAAGATTCTTCAATCTGTCCCAGGTTGTTGGTCTGAGACCCTTCTTGGGCCTAATCATAAACCCCAGGATGTGGGGTGTTGGGAGGGAGGTGAAACCTAAAAACATGTCTTCATACTGTGCTGTACCCCGTTTCCTTACCCAAAGCAAATTTCTACTGATCCCCCTTTCTCCTCCTGCACTGGGAGGTGATTCTTCTAGGGTCTATGGGAATTGGCCCCTTTTATCAATCTAGCTGCAAGTGTTTCTGTCTGTACTTCAAGATTGGGAGTTTCTGCAAGTTCCTACCAGCAGTATAGGCCTCACCTGGATGATTTTTTTGAAGCATAGAGTTCCAAATTCTGTGAATATAGAGCTGCAGTAAAAAGAGCTCCAGGTTATTTGCAAATTCAATAAACTTTCAGAACCCCGATGTAAATGATGTAAACAATCTGGCCCATTGTTTTCACATTTTCATTCAGCATGTCCTCTGGCTGCTTATATGAGGAGGTGGGTGGGGGATAGAGGAAGAGAAGAATACTGATATGCTTCTCAAGGGTTTGTGGTTGATGTTTGCCGGTCCATTTGAAAGTATTTGTATGTATAGAAATGGAGAAGTTATTCCCAGAATGAAATTTCTTTTATGGATATTCCAAAGATCTTTCTTTTCTTTTCTACGGAACATATATATGAATAGTTCCCAGCAGAGGGCAACACAATGCCCTTCTGTTTGTACACACACCTGAATACTGAAGTCAGAAAGTTGAAGTTATTGGTAAAACATTTAAATCCATATAATTTTATTTCATGAACCAATATCTGCCTTATTAATGGATTATTTTCTTGACTTTATCAGTGAGTAAATAACAACAGTAAATTCTGTTTTCTAACTCTAAAATTCTGGCTTGTTTTACAACCTACAGTACCACTGGTTGCTCTTCGAATAGCAGAAATACCAAGACACATGGGAAAAGGAAAACTAAAGAAAGACATTACCTACATCTTAGATTTTCCTCAGCCTGAGATTAATACTTAGAAAGGCATTTCTGCTTCTGGTTAAACAGTCTGCTTAAATTCAAGTAAATTAAAACAATATTTATTGTGTTGCTTTGCTAAGAGTCTTATGGGTTCTTGCAATGCAGAAGGTAACCCATACTATTTATACTTTACAGACTTAAATAAAATACTTTATCACATCTTTAGGTAGAAACTTTGAGGGTCGTTAACATCAGGATCACTCTGAACCACATTCATACATGTATGTGATGATCCGAATGGCCTGCGTGTACCCTTAAAGCTGACGTCATCGTAGACAGGTTTCCTCCTGACTACAGGCCTCTGAATCTCTTTATTAAGAGAATTTACTTGAGAAAATTTGCTATTGTAAATTTTTTCCTCTTATCCTTTGAGATGTAAATTTTCTTTGGCTTCTGGTCAGAAAGATTTCGGGAATCTTTCTCTGGAAGCCATCCCTTTGAAATATAATCTGAACCAGGCCCAGCATAGAACCACTGGGTGAGGCTCCCACGCTGGGGAGGCAAGACCCAGAGACAGACACCAGGCCCAGGCCCAGCCCAGCACCGCCAGATGAGACTTCCATGCCAGGGAGGCCTGGCCCAGAGAACCTGGTCCAGCCCAGCCCGGACCCAGCCCACGGCTCTGGTGCTGTGGTTGACCATCTGTCAACACGAGGAGGTGCCCTTTCCCACTAGCAGGAATTATATCCCACCTGGAGGCCCCACCCCTAGAGGGGCAGCACCCTTCTTGGGTTACTGCCTTATCAAGTTCCTCCCAGGCATCAGGCTACCTAAGACTAGGAGGTTTGAACAGTACTGTATAGTTTTATTGTAGATTTTTTTATTAGTAGAAATATTATGATTATTTCTATTATACCTACTAATATTCCTACTTTTCTTTTATTCATATTTTTCTCATCCTATTTTCCTCTTATCTATCTGTCTCCTTGGAGACTCTTTTTCCCTTTTCACATGCTAACAACCAATTTCTTTTAATTCTGCTTTCACTATTCATATGACATAGTACCTCTTTAGATGCACTTCTTATCTCATTAACATTGTATCCTACACCCCTCTCCATCTTCTATGTCCACCATTAGAAATTGTGGTCCTTATTGCAAAACTATTGGCTAAGTTGTAGATAATAATTTAACTCATAATATCTGTTTATTAAGAAAATATAATTAATAGCTTAAAAGGGACTATTTGAGTTAAGGATGCATATTGTTTGTATGGTGTGTTGCTAATATTGATCTCTCACTTCAAGGTGAGGTATTGGAAACCTGCAAGGACACTATAAGTCTATAGGGGGGAAACTGCAATACCTCAGATTTGCACTCCTAGAGGGGAAGATACATGAACAACATGAGAAAACAAGGGAATAATGTGTCCCAAACAAACCTAGATGCTACATCAATAAAATCCAATGACAGCATGGCAGAAAAAATGTCAGAAAAGGAGTTCAGAATGTACATAATTAAAATGATCAGAGAGGCAAACAATGAGATAAGAGAGCAAATGTAGGCATTGAATGATTGCACCAATCAATAGTTAAAAGAGTAAATGCAGGAAGCAAAGGATCATCTCAATAAAGAGATAGAGATTCTGAAAAAAACAAAACAGAAATTCTTGAAATGAAGGAAACAACAAAACAAATTAAAAACTCAACAGAAAGCATAACCAATTGGCTAGATCACTTGGAAGACAGAACCTCAGACATTGAAGACAAAATATTTAATCTTGAAAACAAACTTGACCAAACAGAGAATATGGTAAGAAATCATGAACAGAACCTACAAGAATGATGGGATATCATGAAAAGACCAAATTTAAGAATTATTGGGATTGAGGAAGGCACAGAGATACAAACCAAAGGAATGAACAATCTATTCAATGAAATAATATCAGAAAATTTCCCACATCTGAAGAATGAAATGGAAAATCAAATACAAGAGGCTTATGGGACACCAAATACACAAAATTACAACAGATCTACACCAAGGCACATGATAATGAAAATACCCAACATACAAAAATAAAGATAGAATTTTAAAGACTGTGAGAGAAAAAATTCAAATTACATTCAGGGGGAAACCAATACTGATTTCAGCAGATTTCTCAACCCAGACCCTAAAAGCTAGAAGGGCCTGGAACAACATTTTCAAGCTCTGAAAGAAAACAGATGCCAACCAAGAATCTTATACCCAGCAAAACTTACCTTCAAATTTGATGATGAAATAAAATCCTTCCATGATAAACAAAAGCTAAAAGCATTTACAAAAAGAAAGCCGGCACTACAGAACATTCTCAGCAAAATATTTCATGAGGAAGAGATGAAAAACAATGATGTAAGTCAACAAAGGGAGGAACTAGCCTAAAGAAATAGTCAAATAAAGGAGAAACCAATTCAAGTTAAAAACCAAAAATTAGCCAAAATGGGAATACAAATCATATCTCAGTAATAACCCTGATTGTTAATGGCCTGAACTCATCAATCAAAAGACACAGACTGGCAGATTGGATTAAAAAGAAAGACCCAACAATATGCTGCCTTCAAGAGACACATCTCATAGAAAAAGATGCCCACAGCTTCTGCAATGGCTGCTGCCTTGGGTTCAGTTCTCCTGCGGCGTTGTGTGGTATTGCGGGTTGGGAGGCACAGCGCCTCACTGATCTTCCTGCATGACTCAGGTCTTATACTCCTTTGAGGGGAGGATTCGCCAATGTATGGTTTGACAGATTTAAAATATCTAATGGCTGCCCAGAACACCTTGACTCAATTGATGCAACATGTCAGGTCACTGACTTGATTGATGATGAAGTAAAAAATGGCATCAGGAAGAACAGGATATTAGTAGGAGGATTTTCTATGGGAGGAAGCACGGTGATGCATTTAGCATGTAGAAATCATCAAGATGTGGCAGGAGTATTTGTTCTGTCTAGTTTTTTGAATAAAGCATCTGCTGTTTACTAGACTCTTTAGAAAAATGATGGCGTACTTCAGTGTCATGGTCCTGCAGATGAATTAGTTCTTCATTCGTGGGGTGAAGAAACAAATTCAATAGAAGTGAACGCAAATTATTATAGTTTTCCAAATCTTTACCATGAGCTAAGCAAATCTGAGTTAGAAAAACTGAAGTCATGGATTCTTACCAAGATACCTGGAGAAATGGAAAGACAAAATGAATGAATCAAGGTTTATTTGTTAATACAAATATAATGTTTTTGAGAAAAGTGATCTTTATTGCCAAATTATAGGGATAAATAAAGTATTAAATAATTGAAAAAAAAAAAGAAAGAAAGAAAAAGATGCCCATAGACTAAAGGTGAAAGGATGGGAAAAAACATACCATACACATGGACTCAGAAAAAAAAGTGAAGGTGTCCATCCTTATATCAGATAAAGTAGACTTCAAGTCAAAATTAGTTAGAAGGGACAAAGAAGAATGTTTCATACTGCTTAAGGAAAACATAAATCAGCAAGATGTAGCAATCATAAATATTTATGCCCCAAACAGCAGCTCATCCATGTACATCAAACAAATCCTTCTCGATTTCAGGAACCAAATAGACCACAACACAATAATACTAGGTGATATTAACACACCTCTCTCACCACTGGACAGATCTTCCAAACAAAAATTGAACAAAGAAACTGTAGATCTCAATAACATAATTGATAATTTAGACTTAACAGACATATATAGAATATTCCATCCATCAATGAGCAAATACATTTTCTTCTCAGCAGCACATGGATCCTTCTCTAAAATAGACCATATGTTATGCCACAAAGCTACTCTTGGCAAATACAAAAAGATAAAGATACTAACTTGTATTCTATCCCATCATAATGGAATGAAATTAGAGATCAATGACAAAATAAAAAACAGAAACTACTGCAACACCTGAAGATTAAATAATATGCTATTGAATGATGCATAGATAACAGAAGACATCAGGGGGAAATAAAAAAATTCTTAGAGGTAAATGAGACCAAAGATACAACATATCAAAATTCTGGGACACTATGAAAGCAGCACTAAGAGGAAAATTCATTGCCTGGAGCGCATTCAAGAAAAGAAGAAGTCAACAATTGATTGACCTAACATTACAGCTCAAAGCCCTAGAAAAAGAAGAACAGAGCAACACCAAAAGTAGTAGAAGACAAGAAATAATTAAAATCAGAGCTGAAATCAATGAAATTGAAACAAAAGAAACAATTGAAAAAATTGACAGAATAAAAAGTTGGTTCTTTGAAAAAATAAACAAAATTGATAAACCCTTAGCCACACTAACAAAGAGGAGAGGGAAAACTCAAAATTACTAAAATTCGTGATGAAAAAGGAAATATCATGACAGATACTGTTGAAATACAAAACATAGATTCTCAGCTGAGTTCTACAAGACTTTCAAAGAGCTCATTCCAATACTCCTCAAAGTATTCCATGAAATAGAAGAGGAGGGGACCCTTCCAAACTCATTCTATGAGGCTAATATCACCCTGATACCAAAATCAGACAAAGACACATTAAGGAAAGAAAATTTCAGACCAATATCCCTAATGCGCATAGATGCAAAAATTCTTAAGAAAATTTTAGCAAATTGCATACAAAAGCATACTAAAAAGAAAGTGCACTATGATCAAGTGGTTTCATCCCAGGGATGCAAGGTTGGTTCAACATCTGGAAATCAATAAATGTAATTCACAACATCAACAGACTTAAGAATCACATATTATTTCAATAAATGTAGAAAACGCATTTGATAAAATACAGCACCCCTTCATGCTCAAAACACTAGAAGAAGTAGGAATAGTAGGAACATTCCTCAACATTGTAAATGCTATCTATGCTAAGCCCATGGCCAACATCATTCTTAATGGAGAAAAACTGAAACCATTTCCTTTAAAAACGGGAACAAGACAGGGATGCCCTCTTTCACCACTTCTATTCAATATTGAAACTCTAGCCAGAGCAATTAGACAGACTAAAGAAATTAAAGGGATACGAATAGGAAAAGAAGAACTCAAACTATCCCTATTTGCCGATGACATGATTCCATATTTAGAGGAGCCAAAAAAATCCCACCAGAAAACTTGTAGAACTCATAAATGAATTCAGCAAAGTAGCAGGATATAAAATAAATGCTTATAAATCCAATGCATTTTTATTCATAAGTGATGAATCCTCTGAAAGGGAAATTAGAAAAACTACCCCATTCACAATAGCCTCAAAATAAAAATACTCGGGACTCAATCTAACCAAAGAGGTGAAAGACCTCTACAATGAGAACCACAGAACACTAAAGAAAGAAGTTAAAGAAAACCTTAGAAGATGGAAAGATCTCCCATATTCTTGGATAGGCAGAATTAATACAAACCAAAAGTGCTATACAAACTCAATGCAATTCCAATTAAAATCCCAATGATGTACCTCTTAGAAATAGAGCAATCATGAAATTCATTTGGAAAAATAAGAGACCCAGAATAGCTAAAGCAATCCTTAGCAGGAAGACTGAAGCAAGGGGTATCACTATACCAGAACTTCAACTATACTGCAGAGCAATAGTAACAAAAACAGCATGGTATTGGCACCAAATAGGCAGGTAGATCAATGATACAGGATAGAAGACACAGAGACATACCCACATAAGTACAATAACCTCATACTAGACAAAGGTGCCAAAAACATACAAAAGAGAAAAGATAGCCTCTTCAACAAATAGTGCTGGAAACATGGAAATCCATATGCAGCAAAATGAAACTAAACCCCTATCTCTCATCCTGCATAAACCTCAACTCAAAATGGATCAAGGACCTCAGAATCAGAACAGACATCCTGCACCTTATAGAAGAAAAAGTAGGTCCAACTCTTCATCATGTTGGCTTAGGACCAGACTTCCTTAATGTGACTCCCAAAGCAGAAGAAATAAAAGCAGGAATCAATAAATGGGATAGATTCAAACTAAAAAGCTTTTTATCAGCAAAGGAAACAATCAGCAATATGAAGAGAGAGCCTTCAGAGTGGGAGAAAATCTTTGCCACGTACACTTCAGATAGAGCACTAATCTCCAGAATCTATAAAGAACTCAAAAAACACCAAGAATACAAATAACCCAATCAATAAATGGGCTAAGGAAGAAGAAGATCTACAAGCAATCAACAGATATATGAAGAAATGTTCAACATCTGTAGTAATAAGAGAAATGCAAATCAAAACCACCCTAAGATTCTATCTCACCCCAATTAGAATGGCAATTATCAAGAATACAAGTAACAATAGGTGTTGGTGAGGATGTGGGGAAAAACGTACACTCATACATTGTTGGTGGGGCTGCAAATTGGTGCAACCACTCTAGAAAGCAGTGTGGAGATTCCTTAGAAAACTTGGAGTGAAACCACCATTTGATTCAGGTATCCCACTTCTCAGCTATACCCAAAGGACTTGAAATCAGCATACTACAGTGATTTAGCCACATCAATGTTCATAGCTACTCAATTCACAATAGCTTAATTGTGGAACCAAACTAGATGCCCTTCAATAGATGAATGGATAAAGAAACAGTGGTATGTATACACAATGGAACATTACTCAACCATAAAGAAGAATCATATTATGGCATTTGCAGGATGCAGTTGGAGAATATAAGTGAGATAAGTCAATCTCAAAAAACCAAAGGCTGAATGATCTCTCTGATAAGCGGATTATGATACATAACAGGGGGTGGGAGGGAGGAAAGAATGAAGGAAGGATGGATTGAATAATGAAAAAATAGGGGTGGGGAGGGGTTGGTGGGAAGGAAAAATAACAGAATGAGACAAACATCATTACCCTATGTACATGTATGATTACACAATTGGTGTGACTCTACTTCGTGTACAACCAGAGAAACAAGAGTTGTACCCCATTTGTGTACAATGAATCAAAATAAATAAAATTTTAAAAAATCAATAAAACTTTGAATTAGAGAATATAATTAGATTGAACCAAATGAATGTGATCATTTTGACCATTGTTTCCCCTCCAACATTCTATTATGAAAAATTTCATATGTATCGCAAAGGTGAAAGATTTTTCTTTTTTTGACAACATTATTCATTTGTTTTATAGCTACCAAGCAGGAATTTCATTTTATTTACCTAGTGCACCTTGGCCAGGTGAACTTGGATTGAGGGTGGTGACTGTTCTTTGGTCTCCTAAACACTACGAACTCCAGTGTCATGGCCAGTACCTGTGAATATGACTGGTTATGAAAATCACAAAGATAAGATCCTGAGGCATAATATAGGTATCCAAAAACATTTCATCCACTGTCACTATAAACCAGCAATAAAAATGCTTCATAAACAATGAAATACAAACCAACAAAACAACTTGATTGTTTTGAGTGTGGATATATATTCTCTTATTCAGAAGTTCTGAGGATTTTATGAGAAAAGCCTTCAGGAGATCATTACTTTAGACTTTTCTTCTTATTTGTATAGATCATATTCTTACCATTTTCACTTGTGAAAATGGTATTCCTAAAGGAAACAAATATAGTCTAACAATGAATTGGTAACTGATGTGAATGCAAAATAAACTTTTGTGATTTTTCCCAAGTTGATAGATATTATTCAGATTGGAGATTTTTGGCTCACAAAACTAGATTTTTGTATTTTTCCCTAGTCTACCAATCTCCCATATTAGTCAGCATTCTTTAAATCAGTTTAATCTTTTTCTATGCTTGCCTGAAGATGGTTGTTGAAATATAATAATAATTAAAACATGACAAATAACCTTTGTTTTTGTTTAAAAACAAAAATAAAGAAAAGAATCACCCCCCCCAGAAAAAAGAAATATAATCTTCAAGAGAGAGAGTTTCCCTATCTGTCAGCTGTGTACGAGGGTAGGAATCTAATTTACGTCAGTCTCAGCCAGTCAACACAGACGCTCTAATCATGTAGACTTTCCTCTCCCTCTTAAAATTCTCCCAGACTTTTCCACTCGTAACCCTAGGGCTGTGAACTCTACCCTCGTTTGTCCAGTAGAGCTGAATTTCCTCTTTCTCCCCGACTGCAACAGTCTTGACCTCATCACAACATTCTTGAATGACGTCTTCCTTGCCTATTTAACCCTATGCAGTGAAACTTTTTTGACAGCAGCCTAGATATTCTTCATGGCTTCCTATTGGAAAGCA